>NC_132863.1:29105454-29408484 GCF_048164855.1 Canis lupus baileyi
CATGGGTTAATGTCACCTATCTCTCCAGATATCCTGTTTCTTCAAGGCCCCAGGTACACGCCCCTGTTTGTGAACCCAAGCACCAAAAGATCACCCGAACACGGTTTCAAAGCATCAGTGGTGGAAGGTCAGTCTAAATCTCAAAGTCTAGCTTCCCTGCTTACCAGCTGTGTGGGGCTCCAGGGAAGTTACTTAAACTCTCTGAGCCTCAGCTTCCTTTTCTGCAAGATGGATGCAGCAACAGTTCCTGCCTTCTCTGCTATGAGGATGCAACGAGGTGAGTGCATGTGAAGTGTCTAGCACGGAGCATGGACGTGGGGAGCGCACTGTGTGCACCAAACATTAGCAGTCCGAGGGAATCCTCTGGAAGGACTCAAACAGAGGTAAATTCAGGCCTCCTGACTCCTCCGAGTGGTAGAAAGATCAGTATTTGAGCCCTGAGTCCTCCACTTACTTCGCCCTTCTGAACCTGTTCCTTCATTTTCAACAAGTGCCATTCTGATAGCTGCTGCAGCTCACACACGCCTTCCTGTATGTCCACCACGGAACTCCCACCTGGGCGCTGCGTTCCCTGGGACCCAGCGGCGGCCCTGGTGCTGCCAACCGACCACCTTTGCTGCAGAAGTGCGGGCAGGCAGGTTCTCTCCAGGGCTCACCTTGCTTACAAACCAACAAAAGGCAGGTCCCTTCTGATGGGCTCCGTATTTCCTCTCTTGCCTCACAGTGAAACAAAAGGAGAAGCCTCTCATTATGCTGAGGGGTTAGGTTGGGACCCTTCACAGCTCAAGGATTCCCCAAAAACAAACAAACAAACAAACAAAAAAGGATTCCCCACTCCTCCTACTCCCCTCCCATTGGGCATTGCCAGCTCCACCCAGGATGGCCAGCAGATGCTCACAGAATGTGAAATGTCTTTTTCTTGGGTATTTTCCTGGGTATTAGTGATCTTTTTGGTGTTTGCCAATTGGTAGGTGAAAACATTTCGTTGTTTTAATTTACATTTCCTTAATCACATCTTTTCCTATTGAGCGTTTACCTTTTATCTCCAGTGGCTGTTAATTCAGATGTGCTGTGTACTTTTCTATCAGATGTCTTTTGAAGGTATTTCATTCCTTATCGATTTCTAGGAACTCTTTATATAAACTTGATAGTAACTTTATCATTTGTTGCAAATATCCTATCAGCTGGTCACTAACTTTGTTTATGGTATCTTTGTTACACAGGAGTTTTGAATTTTGTTGTAATCCAACCTCAGGTGTTGCTGGTTAATGGCTTCTGGATTTTATTTTGCTTGGGGAGTTGTTCCCCACAACCCTTTATTTCTTCCCAATTTCATTTTCATCAATCCCTAATGTTGGCTCCCATCCCCCCCCCCACCGGGAAAATTCCTTTGTACTTACCAGCATAGTAACCTGCTTCCTGTCCTGCGAGCTCTGCACATCTCATTTCCTCCCTAGTGTTCACTGACCCTTTAAAACTGAGTCCTGGGACTCCTGGATGGCTCAGTGGTTGAATGTCTGCTTTTGGCTCAGGTCCTGATCCTGGGATCCAGGATCGAGTCCCCTCATTGGGTTCCTTGTGGGGAGCCTGCTTCTCCTTCTGTCTGTGTCTCTGCCTCTGTGTGTGTGTGTCTTTCATGAATAAATAAATGAAATCTTTAAAAAAAAATAAAACTGAGTCCCAACATTGCCTCCTCCAGGAAGCCTTCTCTTCTGAGCCCCATCCTACTCCGGTTACTGTTCTGTCCCTCTGGGCTGTTTGCCCCATCTTAGGTAGTTTGTAGGCTGTGTTGAAGCACAGTTTTGCTTTTAGACATTTACTGGAGCCCTTAGTAGAAGCCAAATGATTTGTATGCATTACTTTACTTCTTCCTCACAACTCTATGTATACTGTTATCATCATCGCCACCCTCATTTAGCAGGAGGAGCCAAGAGCCTAACTAAGATACTTTCCCAGGGTCACACATCAAGAGGACAGACCCAAACAGTCTGACTCCAGGCCCTGGACCCTAAGCCACTGTGCTAATTATTTCCTATTGCTGCCATAATTTAAGTGGCTTAAACAATACAGATTTATTATCCTAGAGTTCTGGAGGCCAAAAGTCCAAAGGGGGTCTCCCAGGGCAATCATGTGTTGGCAGGGCTATTTTCTGGAAGCTCTAGGAGAGAGCCCGTTCACCAGCTTCTAGAAGCCGTCTGCCTTCCTTAGCTTGTGGTCCCCTTCAACCTCCAAAGTGTGCCACCCAAGTCCTTCTCATGCTGCTGTGTCTCTGTTTTTCACTCTTTTGGTTCCCTCTTCCCCATTTAAGAACCCTAGTGGTCACATGGGGCCCACCTAGATAATCCAGCGTAGTTTCCCTATTTCAAGGTTGGCTGGTTAGCAACCTAAATTCCATCTGCAATCTTTTTTTTTTTTTTTAAGGTTTTATTTATTTATTTATTTATTTGACAGAGCACAAGCTGGGGGAGTGGCAGGCAGAGGGAAAAGGAGAACCAGGCTCGGGCAGCCCGGTGGCGCAGCGGTTTAGCGCCGCCTGCAGCCCGGGGCGTGATCTGGAGACCCTGGATCGAGTCCCACGTCGGGCTCTCTGCATGGAGCCTGCTTCTCCCTCTGCCTGTGTCTCTGCCTCTCTCTCTTTGCATCTCTATGAATAAAAATAAAAAAAAAAAAAGGAGAACCAGGCTCCCCAAGGAGCAGGGAGCCAGATGCAGGGCTCAATCCCAGGACCCTGGGATCATGACCTGAGCTGAAGGCAGATGCTTAACTGACTGAGCCACCCAGGCACCCTTCCATCTTAATGGAAATCTTAATCCCCACCTCACCATGTAGCAGAACATATAGATTCTGGGGATTGGGACCTGGGCACCTTTTCTGTGGGGAGGGTAGTATTCTATCTATAGCATTCACACTTCCATGCTGCTTCTCTGGACAGTAATCATCTGCCTCTACCTGCAGGGCTTCATCCCTGTCTGGTCCCTCAGACTCACTCACAAGGTTAAAATGAAATAAAATAAAAAATTCAGCTCTGCAGTCATACTAGCTACATTTCAAGTGCTTAGTAGCCACACATGACCAACATGATTCCAGATGTTGCCTAGCATATAAAATAATCTGATTAAGTGGCTCAGGTGGGGACAAGCTAGTGTCCATGACCTTGCTTACAGGAAGGATGGAGGCAAACCTCAACCCCCTGGGAACTTTCAGACCCTCTCTGGAAAGTAGAGCAAGGACTCACTGCTGGCTGGAAGCTCACTGGAAGGGGTGGCCATCACCCAGCTTCTTAGGGTTGGGGCCTCAGGATTATCATCTCTTCTTATTTCTTTTCAAGAGAAATTGTAACTGGGGGATTTTTAAAGTTAAGACCTCCTTATGTTCAAATGATGGCAAGCTGTATTAAGTGTTTAAGACACAGGAGGGTGGCCACTCTGCCACTTCAGGTGGAGCTTGGTATCGATCCGGATCTTCTGGTTGGGCACATTCATCATCCCAGAGGTCTTGGGCAGAACTTTCATCTCCCCTAGCCATCCCAGAAATGTTCACCACATTTATGCAGTGGTGACCTTTAGGAAGGTCAGTCTAAATCTCAAAGTCTAGCAATCCCGTCTTAAGGGGAAAGTTGTTGCCTTACAGGTAGTTTAGGAGCTCAGTTAACATGATACTCAAAATATAAACACAGGATTTGCCTTTTATTATATGTTATTCCTGCCCTGCCCCCATTCTCCCAGGGACTGCTTCATAAATAGCAAAAGTGCTGTGTACTGATGTTCCGGTTGTGCACTGCATAAAGATGTTACATCCAAAGGGGCACATCCATATCACAGTCATAGACTAAGTTACATAGCATACTTGTGTGGGCACAGAGAGTTCAGACTTCCATGCAAGTTCTAAAGCAGCAGAGGAAAGACCCTCCATAAGCCCACATTATCACACATGACCATGTGCATGGGAAAGTATGGACCTACACGTTCCCTGATGTACCCATTGCCTTTCAGCCTCTGCTCTGAGAGATCCGATTCCCACCCTTCTCTTGACTCAGAACCTAGAATGTCATTTCATCTGGGAGTTGGGGGGAGGGTGGGACATGGAGTGTGCACGGGGCATGTGCACCTAGCATCTGGAAATGTGTGTGAGTGGGAGAGAGTGGACCCACTAGTTCTCTGGCCAAGCTGTTTAGGTTGTTCAATAATACACTGTCTGTATCAGCTATTGCTGTGTAACAAATGATCCCAAACTCAATGGCAATCGTTCATGAAAGCAATATTCGTTATTCAAGCCATGTGTCTGCTGGCTACCTGAGGGGTCACTGATCTGCCCCAGGCTCTGCTGGTGGCTCCATTTCAAGCTGTGGGTCTGGCTGAACTTGCTTCTCCTGCTGGCTGGTCTCTGGTCTGTGCCATGTGTTCATTCTGGGACTCGGGCTACAGCCATCCAGGGACAGTTCTTCCTATGGTGATGGGAAGTACAAGAGGGCCAGCCCCATCATGCAGGCACATTTCATGCCTCGGTTTATCTCATGTCCACTAAATTCCATTGGCCAGAGCCTGGCATGTGCCCAAAGCCCAAGTCAATGGATGGGTGGGGTCAAAGTCTGTCAGTAGAAGGAGGAATAATGAATTGAGAACAATAATTTGATCTGCCCAGTACTAACTCAAATGACACAGGACAACACAAGCTGCACACTTAGAACTCTTTGTTGGGAAGACATTTTCAAACATTGTAAAATATAGTACTAGGACCAAAAACAGCTGAGTTGCTACCAGAAGCCTCCTCCTGCAGCCCAGGAATCAAACCATGGAAATGCCAAATGTCTGTGGCTTTTCCCTTCTTGTACCTTCGTCTGTGCCCTCTTTGAAATCAGGGGTGGTTATGACCGGGTGTAACCAGGCACCTCTGAGCACCCAGCGTTCGTCTGTCTTCATTCCACCCTGAACCAGCAGCTGATGTCGGCATTTTAGCAACTGGCTCTAAACCCAATTCCAGGGCACCTAGGTGGCTCAGTTGGGTGTCTGCCTTTGGCTCAGATCATGATCCCGAAAGGGACACACCCATGGTTACACAGAGTAAGTATTAGAGGATACGGACTGGAGCTGAGGACTTCCAGGACGCTGCCTTCTCCCACAGGATGCTTGGGGGGACGACCAGCTGGCGTGTGGGGAGAAACTTCGCATTCGGGAGAGCTCTGAGCAGCTGTGAGTGCTGCCCTGACCATCTGACCCAATGGCATGTTTTGTCACAGGCTGGACTTGTAAGCCTCTGGCTCCTCGCTGCAGACCAGGAGCTAGAAACAGCTCATCACCTGGGCAGCCTCGGGCAAGTCACTTGTCCCTCTGAATGTCAGGTGGGAAGCACCTAGAAGCAACATGTATTTATCAAGCTGCCAATCACTGAGGACTTCTGTTCCAGCACTTGGCGTACATTAGCTTTCTAATGACTGGCTGTGTCAGGAGCTCAATACACACTGGCTGGCTGACTGGAGTAGCTCTTAAACCACACGAGGTGGTCTCCATGTGAAGATGAGGAAGCTGAGGCTCCCCAAGGTTACTTCACTAATAAATGACAGATCTAGGATTCAAAGTCAGACCTGTCTGACACTTGAGCCAAAGTTCTTAACTTCTGAACTGTCTGATGTGGTTAACCGTCGCTTAGTGAGTATGTAGTACGTGCTCGGGAAATGCCTAAAAACAAAATTACAATTAGAGACATCTGTGCACTTTTCTGCACACACTATACATCAATAAAATGTTGAAAACAAAACAAAAGAAATTGACTGTGTTTGCGAAGCTCAGAATGAATTTTGTGGATGCGCTGAGCGCCCGTAGTTCTGCTAAACTGAAGATTTGTTGGCCACGCTGCACACTGTGATCTTGGCACAACAACACCTTTAGAACCGTTGGGGTTTTATTTCATCTCTTCTTTTTTTTAAAAAAAATATTTTATTTATTCATGAGAAGCAGAGAGAGAGAGAGAGAGGCAGAGACACAGGCAGAGGGAGAAGCAGGGTCCATGCAGAGAGCCTGAGGTGGGACTCGATCCTGGGACTCCAGGGTCACGCCTGGGCCAAAGGCAGACACTTAACAGCTGAGCCACCCAGGCATCCCTCATCTCTTCTTTCTTGTGCCCCTGTCTGACCCCCTTAGGATGTTCACCCAGAGAAATGATCGTTCCTCTCTCATTGCTTAGCTGTTGAAATGGTGACACAGTTGACTTCTGTTTGGGTTTAGTCACTGAGGTTTTCAAATTGTCACAAAAACACACAGATGCCGGCAATTTTCAAGCGAATCACAAAACAGCTAAAGAAACCAAACTGTGTGCCAGCATGGGGGACCAAACAGATTCACAGGAGGTGCGCCGACTAGCAGCTTTCTCAAAAAGCATAAATAGAGTGGAACAGCCAATTTTATAATTAACTGGGAATCGGTCTCCAGTTAAGCTTCTGCTCGGTGAAAATGGCCAAGCCGTTACCCAGGGAGAGCTGGTGCCCTGCCTCTTCCTTTGGGCCCTGGCGGACCTAAGATTTCTCTACTTTACCACATTTGAGTATGTTTCAGGATGTGAGTATGTATCACTTGGAGTTGAGCTCAGTGTGTGGGCAGGACACTTGGGAAAAAGGCACAAGCCATGCATGCGCCACATGAACATGGGGACCCTTGTTCAAACATTATCAAGAATCCCATGATGATGGTGAAACCAAGCAGGAGGCCCTTCTAAGCAGGGGACCTGTGACTGCTCAGGTCACATATCCATGACACTGGACCAGGTTATTGGATCACATCTCCAGAAGCTGGGGGAACACTGACAGGTGGGATCTCAAGTTGTGGGCAAAACGCAGCCCCAGGGACTCCAGGGCACAGAACCCCCCAAGACAGAGGCCAGGCAGGCAGCAGGAACAAAACCAGCACCCTGTCCAGGCTGCAACAGCAATCACGACAAACAAATCCAATAGAACAATCCTTTTTTGGAAGGCAATTTGGCAAGAGGAGTCACAGTCCCGCAAACCCTTTGATTCTGCAAATCTGCTTCTGGCCCTCTGTTCTCCTGGTACCTCCACACAAGGGAACAGGATAATGAACATGAGGATGCTTGTCGTGATACTGACAGATGGAAAAAACCCAAGCCTCTGTCGGGGGGGATGGATTAAAAAACCATGTTACCTCCTCAACAAGGTTCTTTCCAGTAAAATGCACCATGTAGGTGACCCTCTTGTGACTCAACTGCACAATGACATCATCTAGGACCAAGCTTTAAAATTTTCTATTTATGTTGAGTATGAGATCCACTTTGTTCTGAGCCTGGATCCCCACTGTATGGCCACCACCTCCTTGGGGCTACTCGCTCTGCATCCAGGGCCAGAGCCAGCTGGTTGTCTCTATCTCAGAACTCCCAGCAAGTATTCTGTGTTACCTTCCATGAACCAATTCCTGTGGCTGGAGGAATGTAGCTTCCAGCTGCATTCTTTTCTTTTCTAGTGTATTGTTGTTTATGTCTTTGTTTTTTTTTTTTTTTTATTTATGATAGTCACACAGAGAGAGAGAGAGAGGCAGAGACACAGGCAGAGGGAGAAGCAGGCTCCATGCACCAGGAGCCCGACGTGGGATTCGATCCCGGGTCTCCAGGATCACGCCCTGGGCCAAAGGCAGGCGCCAAACCGCTGCGCCACCCAGGGATCCCTATGTCTTTGTTTTTTAAATAATAGCTTGGTGGAAAGTTCGTCCACGGACAGCATTTAGATGGAGGTGGAGCGGATCCAATAGCGAGATGAGCCGAAGCAAGAGAACAGCAGCAGGGGTGAAGGCCAGCTCCCACTAGGTGAGGCCCCTGGCTGGGTCCTGCTGGGTGCTCTGCCTTCTACAGGGAGAGATGCTATAGGAGCCTGACGGAAACCAGAACAGGAAAGGGCTTTGCCTCACATCTGGACTGGTGCAGTATTCTCTTCACTGACTTCCCTGCCCTGCCCTTGCTCCTGGCCATCTGCTGTCCCCCTTTCCCGTGCAACAGTCAAAATTATCTTTTTATAATGTAAATCAGATGCCCTGCTTAGATTAATTCATTTAGCAAATACTGATGAGTGCCTATTACATGCCAGGTACTGTTTGGGGCACTGAGGCTATACAACAGCCAACACAAAGGGAAGTCTGTCCCCTTGTGGAGCTGACTTTCCAGTGGAACTCCAAGTGCTCTGCTCAAATGTAAGTGTCTCCCCATCTCTCTCTGCGTGACAGACAACCCTGTGTCCCTGTTACCTATTACTGCATGGGCATCCCAAACTCAGCAGTGTAAAGCAGCAGTCACTGTGATGATAATGATGACGACAGTGATGATAATGACGACGACGATGATGATGAGGCTATCTCACTGCTCTGGGGGTTGACAGGGCTCAGCCATGCAGTTCTCGCTCAGGACCCAGAATGTCAGCTCCACAAGGCTGGGGACATTGTCCATCTTCTTCACCGTTACTTCCTCAGTGCCTGGACCCGAGCCACGCACATTCTCATACTCCATCCATAGTTGCTCAGTGAATGAGGGAATGGAGAGAGCATGCCGTGGAAATCTCCTTGGTTGGGCATATAATTCAACTACACTAGCCCATGGTTTCCAGAACATGTGGTTGTATGGGAGACATGGATCCCTCAAGGTCTGCTGCAGCATCTCAAGTATGGAATACACATCACTGGGCACCGAAACAGTGATTTGGGGAGATTCCCCCTCTGCAGGAAAGCGGCCGGCCATCATGACCTGGCCAGCAATCCAATTTCACACAGAACAGGGGTTGAAGCCAGAGTGGATAATGGAGAAACCCATGTGGATAACTAAATAGAAACAGGAGCTTTTTAAGACTCACAGGGCAGCGGGAGCCTCTGGGAGCCATGGGACCAAAAATGTTAACATAGTCATTGTTTTCATTAACTTCTACTTACAGAAGTGGTGGTAGATGCTCCATTTAATGGTTGGGATATTGAGGGTTTAAAAGAATAGGCGTTAGTTAAAATGTGACCCCGGATTAAGGGAAAATATTAAGTAAACAATTGTACATGACTAATTATATACAGATACAAATTATAAAGGCGGGATGCTTGGGTGGCTCAGCAATTGAGCGTCTGCCTTTGGCTTGGGTCCTGACCCAGTGGTCCTAGGATCAAGTCCCACATCGGGCTTCCTGCGTGGAGCCTGCTTTTCCCTCTGCCTCTGTTTCTGTCTCTGTCTCTCTCTCTGTCTTTCATGAATAAATAAATAAAATCATAAAAAAATTATAAAGGCAATAGGTAAATGTCTTGATTTCAGGAAACACTGGTTTGTTGAAAAGATCCCACGCAAATGTCCTGTGGCTAGCAGGAGGGAAAAACTCCTGGCATTGCAATGAAATCAGTGCCTCCACCAGCCAGCCCGTGTTAGGGGAGGACCCACAAAGCTGTGGCTACCCTGGAAGCATTTGCTTGGTGCCCAAGTATAGGGAAAATGTTGTAAGACTGGCGTGTCTGGCTTATGTGTGCAATCCATACTGTCATAAAAGCAGTTTTAGGTTTTTTAAACCACCAGCACCTGGTGGACTAGCTTGGTCACACTGGGTACAACCATATACAGCCCCTTCCCCCGCCCCGTCTGCTCACATGTGTGTGCGACTTCCTCTTTGAGCTCTCATCTGTTCCCTGTCATAAGGAAGGAACTAACCAGGCCAGTGTTTCCCAGATGCTCCAGTAACCTGGGGATGTTGTTCCAAGTGCAGATTCCCAGGCCCAGAGCCTGAACTCCTGGTGGAATCTGTGGAAGTGGGACTCAGGACTGATTTGGGTGAAAGGTTTTGCTGTAGGACGGTGGTGAAGCATAGCGGAGGGGTGTATTCCATTATAAATAAGGTCTTGACTAGGAAGAGACTTTCCAAGTGCACACCACCTGCTTGCTGGCACTCTACACAGCAGCGTCCACGTGGTTCTGTGGTCACGGCCAGATCTGGGAGGGGGAGTGAGCTCATTGCTACATTTCAGAATCAGAGCATACAGGAGGCCTTCCCCAGCCTGCTCTGTTTCCCAGGAGTGGCATCCAGGAAGTGGTTACATCCAGATAGTGGTTAATCCCATCAGCATCCCCGGTATTCTCAGGCATCCTATTAGATCTCCCCATTGATGAGTTTAGTTGGTGTTAGGGGGTCTCTGGTGATCAGATATGTGGATGCCCCTTGCGTCCATGTGAGTATGCATTCTTATATGTGGCTTTAGTGCATGTGGCTGAGCATGTAGCTGTGTGTATTCATCTGGGTGTTCTCCTCTGTTGGTAAGAGGAGAAGCCAAATCCCAGTGGCTGCAGGACACAGGCCTGTAAGGCCTCCTCGGTGGCCAGAGCTTGGACAATGAGCACCAGGGGCTCCCATACACCCTGACATCGACCCAGGAGGTTGCTGTGTGCTGCCGGCTGGACATCCGTGTCTGCTCAACCGGAAGACAACACAAAGCACCTGTCAGAGATGTCAGAGACATCTTTGGCTTCTTCAGCTCAATGGTGAATAAGTGGCATTCATGCCACCACCTCCTGCAGTGATACTGTTGGAGGGCTGTGTTGGCGCACACACGTGCGTCTGTGTGCACCTGCACGCTAGGGCATGCATGCTACCTGCGTGCTTGCAGGCCACTGTGCTCCCATTTTACATGGAGGTCTTTAGCAACTATGGGACCTTGGGCAAGATCTCTGAGCTTCAGCTGCTCCATCCGTGAAGGGGTTGGGAATGGCTCCTATGTCCCAGGGCTTCCTGAGTCTAACTGGGAGCTGCTGGTAATTTGCAGAGGGCGTGTCTTCAGAGAATGGGGCCTGAGGTATGCAATGAAACGAAAAGCTGCAGCTCAGGTCCCGGGCTTCTTCTTCTTTTTTTTTTTTTTTAGGAATGAAATACTTTTATTTATTTATTTATTTTTTTAATAATAAATTTATTTTTTATTGGTGTTCAATTTGCCAACATACAGAGTAACACCCAGTGCTCATCCCGTCAAGTGCCCCCCTCAGTGCCCGTCACCCATTCTCCCCCACGCCCCTCCCTCCTCCCATTCCACCACCCCTAGTTCGTTTCCCAGAGTTAGGAGTCTTCCATGTTCTGTCTCCCTTTCTGATATTTCCTACCCATTTCTTCTCCCTTCCCTTATATTCCCTTTCACTATTATTTATATTCCCCAAATGAATGAGAACATATAATGTTTGTCCTTCTCCGATTGACTCATTTCACTCAGCATAATACCCTCCAGTTCCATCCATGTTGAGGCAAATGGTGGGTATTTGTCGTTTCTAATGGCTGAGGAATATTCCATTGTATACATAAACCACATCTTCTTTATCCATTCATCTTTCGATGGACACCGAGGCTCCTTCCACAGTTTGGCTATTGTGGACATTGCTGCTAGAAACATCGGGGTGCAGGTGTCCTGGCGTTTCATTGCATCTGTATCTTTGGGGTAAATCCCCAGCAGTGCAATTGCTGGGTCGTAGGGCAGGTCTATTTTTAACTCTGTGAGGAACCTCCACACAGTTTTCCAGAGTGGCTGCACCAGTTCACATTCCCACCAACAGTGTAAGAGGGTTCCCTTTTCTCCGCATCTTCTCCAACATTTGTGGTTTCCTGCCTTGTTAATGTTCCCCATTCTCACTGGTGTGAGGTGGTATCTCATTGTGGTTTTGATTTGTATTTCCCTGATGGCAAGTGATGCAGAGCATTTTCTCGTGTGCGTGTTGGCCATGTCTATGTCTTCCTCTGTGAGATTTCTGTTCATGTCTTTTGCCCATTTTGTGATTGGATTGTTTGTTTCTTTGCTGTTGAGTTTAATAAGTTCTTTATAGATCTTGGAAACTAGCCCTTTATCTGATACGTCATTTGCAAATATCTTCTCCCATTCTGTAGGTTGTCTTTCAGTTTTGTTGACTGTATCCTTTGCTGTGCAAAAGCTTCTTATCTCGATGAAGTCCCAATAGTTCATTTTTGCTTTTGTTTCTTTTGCCTTCGTGGATGTATCTTGCAAGAAGTTACCGTGGCCGAGTTCAAAAAGGGTGTTGCCTGTGTTCTCCTCTAGGATTTTGATGGATTCTTGTCTCATGTTTAGATCTTTCATCCATTTTGAGTTTATCTTTGTGTGTGGTGCAAGAGAGTGGTCTAGGTTCATTCTTCTGCATGTGGATGTCCAATTTTCCCAGCACCATTTATTGAAGAGACTGTCTTTCTTCCAGTGAATAGTCTTTCCCCCTTTATCGAATATTAGTTGACCATAAAGTTGAGGGTCCACTTCTGGGTTCTCTATTCTGTTCCATTGATCTATGTGTCTGTTTTTGTGCCAGTACCACACTGTCTTGATGACCACAGCTTTGTAGTACAAACTGAAATCTGGCATTGTGATGCCCCCAGTTATGGTTTTCTTTTTTAAAATTCCCCTGGCTATTCGGGGTCTTTTCTGATTCCACACAAATCTTAAAATAATTTGTTCTAACTCTCTGAAGAAAGTCCATGGTGACATTTCTATACACTAACAATGAGACTGAATAAAGAGAAATTAAGGAGTCAATCCCATTTACAATTGCACCCAAAAGCATAAGATTCCTAGGAATAAACCTAACCAAAGAGGTAAAGGATCTATACCCTAAAAACTATAGAACACTTCTGAAAGAAATTGAGGAAGACACAAAGAGATGGAAAAATATTCCATGCTCATGAATTGGAAGAATTAATATCGTGGAAATGTCAATGTTACCCGGGGCAATTTACACGTTTAATGCAATCCCTATCAAAATACCAGGTCCCGGGCTTCTAAGTCTCCTCCCGGTAAGTGGCCTTCATTCCTCAGGCGTGGGCATTCTCCAGCTGCCCCACGGGGCGGCGCTGTGAAGTAAGAGAAGGGCGCGCCTCTAAGCATCCCACTCTTCCTTCCTGCGGTTTGCTCAGGCAAAGGCCTGAATCCTCCGCCTAAGAGCTTGATTCCTGGGGTCACGATCTCAGGCCCTAATCGTAGGCGATTGCTACTGAGTCTCGTGGGCCTGTGCAAGGGCACAAGCCTGGGAATTTGCTTCTTGGGGCTCTGAGCTTGGAGTCAATGGGGAGGCAGCCAGTCCTGACTCACTGCCTCTCTGCTCAGTTTCCTTTTTTTTTTTTTTAATTAAAGATTGTATTTATTTATTCATGAGAGAGGCAGAGACATAGGCAGAGGGAGAAGCAGGCTCCCTGCAGGAGCCCGATGTGGGACTTGATCCCAGATCCCGGGGTCACGCCCTGGGCCAAAGGCAGAAGCTCAACCGCTGAGCCACCCAGGGGACCCCTTCTGCCCAATTTCCAACCGCTGAGCCTGAGGGACCTCTGGACAGAGGCCGGGAGGGAGGGAGCCTTCCCCTCGGAAGGAAGGTGCTCGGAGGCCCCTGTGCCTGGGGCAAGGGTTCCCTGCGGTGAACACGCTGTCCAGAGGGCTGGTGGCCAGGCCCATCCTCCAGCCCTTCTGCCTCGCCCTAGCCTGCCTCGCCTTCCTCACCCCTGCCAAGCTGCCAGGCACCCAGCACACAGGGGTTGAACCTTTCATTCACTGAGCTCCTACCACAGCCACCTGCTGAGTAACTGCCTGTGCCAGGGACTGGGGAGCAGGGAGCTACAGGCCTTTATGCTCCTTCTTCACCTTATGTTTGTTCATTTGCATTCTTTTTTATTTTTACCCTTAGAAAGTTTTTATGCTTCATCCAGCAAACTGATAACTATTCACCTATGTGTTTTGTTTCTAGTTATTTTTTGAATTAATTGTGGTGTCTGGTATGAAAGAGAGAGCCCAGCTTCTGCCTTTCGCGCCTCCCCCACAAAAGGTTCAACTGTCCCAGCACAGTTCCTTCCAAATGAGGATGCCATCATTTATATTTAGGTTTTTAAGATGGAAATACAGTGCATGGTAAGGTGCGCAGATATTTACCATGTGCAGCTTAATGTATAACTATCACCAGATCAAGATCTAGAACATGTCCTGTACTCCTAAAGCCTTCCCCACACCTTTCCTGGCTAATCCCCACCCTCTAGGGCGGCCACTGTTCTGACCCCTCTCATTGCGTATAGGTTTTCCCATGTCCTGCTGTTACTTAAAGGAAGAGGTTCTTCACTGACCATATTTTGATGTGATTGGATAACCACTAGGTAGCTGGCTCTGGGCCTTGTTCCAGAGATTTCCATGCACTGGCTTGTTTCGTTACCTCACCCTAGGAGATGGTGTTGTCATTGCACCCACATCTCACTGGCAGGAAAGGAGCAGTGAAGTTCAGAGAGAGGTGATAGAGCTGACTGATCTTGAGGCAGAACCGGAGCCGCCAGCAGCCCTTACCAGCCCTTCCCGATGGACCTTACTCTCCACTGCTTAGGAAGCATGCCCCCTTCCCAATGGGAAAGCACTTTCATTCACCCAAGTATAATGTTTCTTTCTCATTTTGAGAAGCAAGAAGTTGCAAAAATAGTACAAAGCTCCCATGTACTCTTTACCTAGATTCTCCCAGGGAAAATATCTTATGTAAGCACAGGACATCAAAATAAAATTTTAAATATTGACTTTCTATTTCTAAAGCATCAGAGATAATTAATGCTCAACATTATCTTACCTTCTAGCCTTGATCATTTGATTTCACCCATTAAACCATGAATGATGATGGTAAATAATCTAAAGATATTCCATATGGACCTTTTACAATGGACCAGGCATTATACCCAGTACTTTACATTCATGATTTCATTTCATTCTGCTATGTTGGCAATAACCCCCTGAATAACTAAACTAAAAAATAGTAATAGTTATAATTATTGAGGACTCACTGTGTGTGAAGCACTGTTTTATATGCTCTATTTAATTGGATCTCCCCCACAATCCCATGAAGTAGATCCTGTCATTAGCCCTCTTCACAAGTGAGACACAAAGAAAGGTAAAATGATTTACCCAAACTCACAGGGAACGTCAGACTTTGGATCCAGGAGGTGTGACACCACAGCTCACGCGGCAAGTGTTAGGCTGTACCACAGCTGATTTTTTTTAAATTTTTATTTTATTATTTTATTTTATTTATGATAGGCACACAGTGAGAGAGAGAGAGAAGCAGAGACATAGGCAGAGGGAGAAGCAGGCTCCGTGCACCGGGAGCCCGATGTGGGATTCGATCCTGGGTCTCCAGGATCGTGCCCTGGGCCAAAGGCAGGCGCCAAACCGCAGGGATCCCCTGTACCACAGCTGATTGACGTAACATCATTACCTACAACCAGAGCACACTTCCTTTCCCTTCGTGGGGCACTCGAATGCGGCCTTCTGGAAAAACCTGCTCAAGTCCTCCTGGCGATACTAAGCAAATTCATCAGTCCCTCCCTCTTGCTGGTTTTCACCTCTGGAAGAGGGAATGGCTGGTGCTGCCTGCGGGACCCCACTGTGGCCTCCAGAGGCGCAGTCGAGCATACTTTATTTTTCCATTAATATTCTGTTATTATTCAGAGTAATAGGAAGAAGAGCATTGGAGCCATGGGTGGCACCGCCAAGGGTGGAGACAGATGGGGCAAAGGAGAGCAACAAAGGACCGGAATAGAAGCGATGATAAGAGGTCCGTGCAGTGTTCCCACTCCTTCAGCCCCTTCTGTTGGAATGCAAGTAATAAAGATAGCTTCTGTTTATTGGGGCCTTCCTATGTGGGTGGCTCCCTAAGCACTTTACATCCCTTAGCCCGTTGCACAAAACGCTTTGAGAGAGGCACTATTTTATGGTGAGAGATGGGAATTTAGAAGCTCAGAATGTAACCCTCTCAGTCAGAGATAGAGCTTGAACTTGAACCTGGGATGGAATCCTGAGCCCCACTTCCCACCCACTCTGTTCTTCCTTCTCATAACCTCCTTCAAGGGATGGGAGAGCCTCAACACACATACCAGACATGCAGCTTGAGCGATCGCCTTTTTTTTTTTTTTAATTTTGTTTATTTTGAGAGAGAGAGAGAGGGAGTGAACAGGGGCAGAGGCAGAGGGAGAGAGAAAACCTCAAGGAGATTCCACACTGAGCATGGAGCCCTATGTAGGACTCGATCTCAAGACCCTGAGATCATGACCTGAGCCAAAACCAAGAGTCTGATGCTTAACCGACTGAACCAACCAGGTGTCCCTTGAGCAATTGTCCTTACCTCCCTCCCTAGAAGTTTAGGATTCCCAAAGGCAGATTTGGCCTGACCTGGACAGGAGACTTGTCCCTGCAGGATGTGCAGAAGTCCCTGCTCTGGCCCTCATGGAGCTGATTGTGCTCTGTGTGGTCTGTGGCTCAGACTGAAGAGGAACAAGGCAGGGAAGTGGAAGGCAACAAGTGAGCAGGACTCCAAAAACCCATGGTTTTCTCATCCAAGGAGCTGCATGGAGAATCTTCCACTAAAGCATGCTTAGCTGCTGTATCTCTTTGTTATATGTATATATCCATCCATCCATATATGTCTATTCTGTTACATATATGTGTTATATATATACATATATGTATATTTCTTCAACTGAAAACAATTTGTTCATTTTTTTTTTTACAATTTGTTCATTGTAGGAAATTTGGGAAATAGAGAAAATACAAAAAGGAAAAATTCAATTCATATATAAGTGCTATTAACTCTCTGTGCATCATCGTCCTGTGTTACATGTGTATCTTTTTTTTTCACTAAATATTATAGAATTATGGACATTTCCCATTGTATCATTCAGCTATTGCCACAATACTGCCTCATAACAAACAACTGCCAAACTCATGACGTAAAACAACAATCACTTACTCTTGTTCGCATGTTTAGGGATTGGCTGATGTAGTGGCCTTGACTCAAGCTGTTGGCTGGGTCTGGATCTGCTTCATGTATCTCATCCTCCTGGACCAGCAGGCCATTTGGAGCCTGTTCTTCTGCCAGTTAATGGCAGAAGCACAAGAGAGCAAACCCTACCATACAATGCATTTGAACCTCTGCATGCATCACGGAGTTTATTGATCCACTGGTCTAAGCTATTGTGGGACGCCTGGGTGGCTCAGTGGTTGAGCTTCTGCCTTTGGCTCAGGGCGTCATCCGGGGGTCCTGGGATTGAATTCCGCATCTGGCTTCTCGCAGGAATCCTGCTTCTCCCTCTGCCTAATGTCTTCTCTGCCTCTCTCTCTCTGTGTCTCTCATGAATAAATAAATAAAATCTTTTAAAAAAAGCTATCACTTGGCTGACTAGCAAAGGAGTGGGGAAGTATGCAAATTCATATGGGAAAGGGTGTAGATACAAGGAGGGGTAATGAACCTGGTTGGAATAATATTATCATTTATGACAATTATTAATAACAGTCTTTGAAAACATGATTTTTATTCATGGTATTATTTTCCTCCTTAGGGATATGTTCTAATTTATTTAACCATTTCCTTATCAGTGGACATTTACTATTTCCCTGTTTCTCCTATTATAAAATACAATCCCTATTATTGTACATACAATTTTGAATGTGCCTTAGATTATTTGGAATATACCTATTCGGTTCTTGGTGTGTGTTACCCTTCAATAGATTATGAGAGTGTTCATTTCACTGCATCAGGGTCAACACTACACACTGTGAATTTTGTTTGTTTATTTTTAAAAAATATTTTATTTATTTATTCATGAGAGACACAGAGAGAAAGAGAGGCAGAGATACAGGCAGAGGGAGAAGCAGGCTCCATGCAGGGAGCCCGACATGGGACTCGATCCTGGGACTCCAGGATCACACCTTGGGCCGAATGCAGATGCTCAACCGCTGAACCACCCAGGCTGCCCTGTTTGTTTCTTTAAAGAAAAGAAGATAGTGGATAAGACAGACCAGGGGTAGGGGTTTTGCAGAGAGGGGAGTAGACAGGTGGAGGGAGAAGGAAGGTAGAGTGGATTTGGAAGGAGGAGCATGCCCTAGAAGACCGTAAGACAGGATGAGTAAGAAGACCTGGGGAATATGTCTTGGGAATGTGGCCCATGCCTGCAGAGCTGGACTATCTACCCCAGGCCACTGGTACATACCTTACCGCGTGCTCTGTGGGGCAGCAGCACATTTTCATTTCAACACCTTTTCATCCAGCTGAGATTTTCTGGTCTGGGATGCAGCTAACATTTTCATTACTGCTGAGACCAAGGGTTCTGCCTGAGAGATGTGAAGTTTGAGCTCAGCTGTTCTCCAGCGAGCCCAGTCTTCACACAGGGAAGGAATCTGACTCAGTTGCCCAGAAGATCTCGCAGGTTGGAACCCCACTGTCATTCAAGGGTGTGAAATGCTCCTTCTGCTCTTGACTTTCCACAGAAACGTGGCTTTTCAGGGTGCCCCTTGATGTCCTGCTAGAAGCTGATCGCAAAGCCCTCCCAAGCACCTGGTCCTTCAAGCTGTATGTTGTCCCCAGCTTTGGCTCATTGCTCATGAGAGGCTGTGTCTGGGGCCACCATTGGGAGATGTCTAGCCTGGGGAGTAAGTGTGGCCTTTAGAATTGGGACTCCTGGTTTCAACATCTGGCTCTGACACTTGCTAGCTCAGAAACTGGGGATGAATCTTTGAACCTCTATGACTCTCCCTGTCAAGATCTCTGTAATGAAGTTATAATAACAGTATCCTCCTTTTATGAAAGAATAAATGAGAAAAATGCGTATGAAGCTCTCAGAGCAATGGCTGGCTCCCGGAAATGGCCAAGAAAGCTGTTCTCCTTCTCCTAGCTCTCTCCTCGGCCCGGTTTTCATGGGAGATAAACACACCGGTTTGAATCCCACTTTTCATGGTTTAAACGCTGGCTTCCTTCTCTCATAGCTGCTGTCCTATTTTGGAAAAGAGAGAGCTGGACACAGAAGGCATTCTCAGGGTGCCCGGATCCCAGGCCAGGGTCAAGGTAATGGTGTGGTTTCCCCCACATCTTCGAGGCTGCATCTCCCGAGTTAAGCCAGGGGAGAACCCAGTTCCCAGATTGTCCGTGTTCTGTCTTGGGTCCTGTTTGGGTCAGGGAGTTCCAGGAGGGTTGAAGGCAGGGAGGCGACACAGTATGGCGCAGGGGTGGAGCTGCGGGCCTGGAGTCAGCCTGCCAACATTTATTGGGTGAAACCCTGTGCCATGAGACTTATACAATGAGACCATTTCGTCTTCGGATCAGCCCTCAGAGATGGTTGGTTGCTTTCCAGATGAGGAAACAGGCCCAGAGAAGTGGTAGAGCAACTCTCCCTAGAGCCTTGGGCCAGCTTCTCACTGGCGCCCCTCCACCCTGCAGGGGACGGAACAAAACCTGGGGAGAGATTTCTACACTGGCCTTTTTAGCTGGGACAAGGTTCACCCCAAGATGTATCCCCAAGATGTGCTCAAAAGGTTCACCCGGGAGCTGCCGGAGGCTCTGCTCACTGCTGCATTCCTCCCGGCCTTCCCTGTGATGCCCAGGCAAGCTGCAGGGCTCAGGCAGTCCCATTTCCATGTGTGGCCGAGGGCAGGGACCCCGAGAAGTCCTCTCCAGCTTTTGCATCATACAGTCTCGTTTTAAAACAGAACCAGGACACCTGGGGGCTCAGCAGTTGGGCGTCTGCCTTTGGCCCAGGGCGTGATCCTGGGGTCCCAGGATCACAGTCCCGTGTTGGGCTCCCTGCAGGGAGCCTGCTTCTCCCTCTGCCTATGTTTCTGCTTCTCTCTTTGTGTCTCTCATGAATAAATAAACTCTTTTAAAAAAATAAAAAATCAAACAGAACTCAGACCAGATCTTGTCACCACACAGCTCCACCTGGTCCACGACCCACTGCCTGGGATAAAGCTTGGTGTCTCCCATTCTCTGCCCCCAGGGCCCTCCTGTCTCTGACTGGGCTCCTCCCGGCCTGGGCCCTGCCTCCTCACATGGGCCAGGCTCCCAGCCTCCCCACTCCTCCTTCCTCCCTCAGGCCCTGTGCCCTGCCCTCTTGTTCTGGAAACCTGCCCCCTTGCACGGCTTGTGGGCTGCCGCTGGGCACTGGGATGGCAGCTGGGGGTCAGCGCCTCCCCGAGGCCCACCCAGGCGCTGCCTATCACAGTACCCTGTTGTTTCCTTCCTAGTGTGAATCAGCGTCTGAAGATCCTTAGTCATTTCTTGGCTCACTTACTATCTTCTCCTCTGAAACATAAGCTCTGCAAATCTGGGTCCCGTTGGTTTCCCCTGGACTGGAGCATGGCACCCAACAGGCACTGGATGATACTTGCTGAGTGAGGAGCAGATGAATGAATGAATGAATGAATGAGTGAATGAAGAATGAAGTCGAGCCATGCAGGATCTGAGGGATGAAGACCTGGTGCTCAGCCTCCGTCCCCGACCCCATGTGTCCACCCCCCGTGCAGCTGGTCCCCAGGCTCCACCAGCTATCAGCTGGTGGATCTGGTCTGGCCTGGTGAACTCTTTCTCTGAACTCTGTAACTCCCACCTCCTCTGCTCCCTGGAGATCCTGACCCCAGCTGGGCGACACTTCTTCCGTTGAAGCTCTCAAAATGCAAAGGGCTCCATTAAACCTTGTCTCTAGGGCACTTGACTATCTCCCCTCCTAAAGGTGACTGTGGGCTCAGTGCATTTCTCACCCTGGACTATAGCTCTTGGACCACACATCTGAGTGTGTGTGTGCTCACATGTGGGTGCATGCATGTGAATGTGTGTGTGCATGCGCATGATATTTATTTATTTACACAGTATAGGGAACGAGCCTCGAGACTAGCATTGGTCAGAGCTCTCTGAGCTGACACCAGCCCAGGAAACAGTTCCAGGTCTCCTGATGAAGGGTTTCCTGGCCATTCCTGGACTTGGCAGCCTCTGCTATCTCCCTTCCCCAAGAGGGGGTCTCCACACTGACAGGGGAGAGTCCCTGAACCTCCCACAGAGACCAGAGACCAAAGGCCAAGTCCTCCCTCCTCCCTCAAACAGCCCCGACCTGAAGCAGTACCTGCAGGCCCTCCACCTGCTCAGCGGATCCTCCCAGAACCCAGCAGACATGCCCTGAGGGTAAAGGTTACTGGGGCACCTGGCTGGCTCAGTCAGCAGAGCGAGCACCTCACTCTTGACCTCAGAGTCGTGAGTTTGAGCCATTGAGTGTAGAGCTTACTTAAAAAAGAAATAAAAAGAAGAAAAGGAGACACAGTAACCAGAGCTGCCTCTTTCCACCATCTCAGCCCACAGCCACCATCAGGTCTCTAAATCTGCTCACTCAATCATTGATTTATCCATCCCTTCAACAACCATGGCCAGGGCTGCGTGCGGTGACGGCCACGGGACGGCTGAGTCTTTCCTGAGACCTCTTCCCTACAGCAAGCAGATGAGCCCTGAAAGAAATCCGTGCTTTCCGGAGCGGGGACTGCCGGACGCTAGTCCCGTGTGGTGCTGACAGGTGTTACGGGGAAAGGACTCTGTGTCCAAACAAGAGGGGTGAACCCTGACTCAGTGGAGCAAGGCTGGGGCTCGGTCTTCCCTGCAGACTTCCCAGGGCTGCGGGCCCACAGCCTGCAGCACTCCCCCAGCCTGGCCGAGCGGACCTCATGTGTGTGCGGGAAAAGCATTGCCCCGCTGTGTTCTGCTGCAGTGGGAGGATGCCAATCTGGGAAACACTCTTTTAGGGCACTCCCACTGTGTGTTATGGGCGTAGGAGCTCAGGACTGGGGGTGGGGCTCTGGCACTTGGCTGGCTTTGGGTCAAAGCCAAGGCGGACCTCTAGGGTGGAGCTGTGAGGAAGCCCAGGCCTGCTGGAGCCCTCGTCTGCTGCGGGCACGGACTTGGAGGCCCCGTGGAAGTCTGCAAAACCAGACAGCCGGGCTCAAGGGACCTCGCTCTCGGTGCCTCGGCTCTGGTAGAAAAGACAGCCTCTTTGAATTTCTGTTTTCTTTTCAGTAAAATGAGGATAATAATAGCATTGTGTGCAATGTTTTGGCAATTACAAGAGCTAACGCACGAGAACTCATAGAGTAGAAGGTGTGGTACCTTGTAGATGCTCCATGTATGCTCTTCCTCCATCCTTCCTTTCATCCGTCCATCCATCCATCCACCATCTGTGTCTCCACCTTTCCATCCCTCCCTCCCTCCCTCCTTCCCTTCATCCTTACTGGTTATGTGACCTTGGGTGCATTCTCCTTCTCTGTAAAATGGGCACAATGATAGAACCCACTTTACAGAGTGGTTGTGAGGACTGAATGAGATGACAAATGCATGTAAGATGCTAACACAGAGGCCAGAAACACAAAGAATACTTAATAGATGACAGTATTATAATCTCCCCCCCTTTCTCCCCATTGTCTCTGCTCCCCTATTTTTTTCCTTTGCATTTTTGGCAGATCCAGTCTCCAGAAAAAGCAGCTCTCCTGGGGCTATCTGGGAAAAGACCCATTTCCCAGAGCTGTGACTTTTCTGCCGGAAACTTGAAATCTGGTTCAGATGTTTCCTTTGCCTCTGAGGGAGGAGGGAAGGGGAAGGGTATGGGCACATGTGCACCGCAGGAGACTGAGACGCAGGGAGGTCCTGATGGGCTGATGGCAAAGCTAAAATGGACACCCATATTGCAGCCTCAGGCTCCCTCCAAGTGCCCCCTCGAGTTGTGCAGCATGGTGTTCTGGGAAAGGTAAGGATTGCTGGGACCTGCTAAGATCCAAGGGAGGTTCTGTGGCCTTCCCCAGGCACTCCTGAAATTCTTCAGGAAGGAGGCGGCCTGAGAGCCAAGCAAGAAGATGACTCTAAAGAACATTTCCATGGTGATGCCCCCAAATTTCCTGCCCCCAAACTCCCCAAGGGCAAAGAGAAGCATTTGGCAGAGGGGGTGGCTGAGGTGGTGCAGATGACTGTGTGCACTACCAGGACCTGCTATGGGCAGCGAGTGCTGTGGCTCCACCATGGGTGGAAGGGATGAAGTGTCGATCCTGGTGACAGGGACAGGCTCCTATCCTCCTCTAGGTCAGCTGCCCTGATGCTCCTGCCAGCGTGAGGGACATATCCCTAGTTGTATTTCTCCAATCCCTACTTGTGTCTCTTCTGGGATCTCCATTGGATCCTACGTGTGGGCCTGTGTTTCTTCCCTCCCCTGCCTTAGTGTCAGAGAGCTGTCTCCACTTTCTGTCTCCACTGCTATGCCTCTCAGAGAGTCCACAGCTGTCTGGTCTACCCCAGATTCTGGGTGTTCCCTCAGCTTCTACAAGGAATTCCTTCACATGGAAGCTTTAATGATGCTGAGAAAGCCATCATTAAAGGCCCCAGGAGGCCCCAGGAGCACAGGGCCTGCCTAAAACAGGCCACAGCCAGATAACCAAGGCACTCCCTGGCGCACCATGAGCCTCACCCTGATTAACAGTCCAAGGCAAGGGTGAGGAACAAGAGTAAGAAGAGAAATCCTTCTGTGCTGTAGGCATACAAGGCCTGCTGAAGGCTGAGGGCCGAGTAGGAGCCCTGGGAAGACCCAGCCAGGCCTGGAGACCCCCGTGAACGCAAGGCAGTGTGGCCCACCCCTGCTGGCGGGCCACAGCACTGGGAAGTGCTCAGCCTCTAACATCCACCCATCAATCCAACATGCACCCATGTACCTACCCGCCCACCCCTCCACTCATCCATCCACTGACTCACCTTTCCCCCTCACTCCCTTCCTTCATCCATCAAGTCAGTAAGATCGGCATTTTTTTTTTTTAATTCTAGAAACCAGCAAGTGAAGCTCCAACTGTTCTGTTTCTCCCCCACCAAGCCCAGGCGTTCTTCTGTGTTCTACGCACACCAAATGCCAGCTGGTTCTCCACACTCCTCCGGCACCTCACACCTCTGAGTTTTTGCTTATGCGGTTTGCTCTGCCTGCAATTCCCTTCCGTTTTCAGGAAGGGCTTGGGCCTGGTAGCTCTGCTCAGCCTTCCAGCCCAGCTCAAGAGCGAGAGCGTGGATGGCCCGGCTCCTCCCCCACGCGGTACCGCCTACACTGCCACAGTTCTTGCTTCCCTGTGTCTTTCATCTCTGAGCTGATGTGATTACTAAGACACATTAGATTATAATAATTTTTATTGTAGGGAGTTCTAAAAATTCCAAGAATACCTAAACATTTTCTTGTTGCTAACATTAGTAAATGGGAGAATTGCCTCTTCCCTTTCCCCCCCGTGTATTGTCTTGCTCAGGTGTCTTGCAGGCAGTAAATCTAGGATCCCAGCATGGAATCCATTTCTTTCAGAGCTGCATAAATGCTCTTTGTTATCAGGTCCACGGGGCCTAGATTCATCGGTCTCTGTCTGCTGGGTTCTGATCCAACAGACGGGCATGTGCTGATCTGATGGTCTTTGGGAATTTGCCAGTGCAGGGTTGGCTGGGGTTTCTCAGAGCCTTAGCCCACTCACTCCAGGTGTGTTCTTGGGGACACCTCTGCCTGAGTGTGCCATCGAGCAGCTGTCCCACAGCACCAGCTGCCCCACAGCACACAGCACGTACCTGACCCTCCTCCTCCAGGTGCTCGCGACCTGGCTGCCGGGCCCGGCGCTGCCGATTCGGCCACCAGGGGGCGCGCCGGCCCCGTCCGAGCGGGCGAGGAGGAAACGGGGCGGGGGGGGGGGGGGGGGCGCGGTGCGTTGTGAGCTGTGCGGTGATTGAGGCGAAGAGATGAGTGGTAGGAAAGAGAGGCCTTCGAGGAGAACACGGAGTGCTGCTGGGAGGAGTTCGGAGCAGGGCCCGCACAGAGAAATTGACCAGCGTCACACACGTCGCGCATGATGTGCATTTATATAAACTGTATGCACGTCTGTAGGTGCATTGCATGCGCTCCTCGTGTGTGTGTGAGTGTGAAGGTATGTGCACGTATGTTTCCATGCCTGTCTGTGTAAGCACACTTTGGGGGGCCTTATGTATGTGAACATGAGATGCTGTGTGCACAAAGGGCTGGCGTGCATGCGTATGTGTGCATCTTGTGCTTCTGGCATGGGTATTTGTGTAAGTGCACGTGCATGTGTGTTTATGCTCACACATTTGAATTCCAGGCATGCACGCGTGTCCTATGTGGATGGATCTTTTTCTTTCTTAGTAGACTCCCAAAGTGGCAAAGATCCAGGTGGCCTGGCCTATCACAGATCCCCTGGAGGTGCCCCTGACTCCCAGCACTGAACTGGCCCGTGTCCCCAGGCGGTTCACAGAGTGGTTCAGTCCTGGCTCTCACAGGGTCAAGAAGGCAGTGAGGACATAAACAGCCTCCCCTCCGTGGTAAGGGGCGCTTCCTTGAGACAGGAGCCTTTCACCTGCAGGGAGCAGGCAAAGGCGGGGTCGGCCTCTCAGAACCGAAGGCCACTGAGGGGAGTTACTCATGCCATTGGCTCCTTCCTTTCTGGAGTGGTCAGAACTGGGTTCTGCAGCCTTCTTAGAGAGCTTCTTGGCTACAAATAATAATGATATTTAATCACTGTCTACCATAGACCAGGTCCCATGTGCAATGCTAGAATCACCATGAAAAGAATAGACAGGGGCGCTGGACTTACCAGCTGTCACCCTGTGGAAAAGACGGACCTGAGTCTAAAGCCACAAAATAAATATCAAGTTACAAACTGTTTTGGTTTCACAAGAAATACAGGGAACAATGTAAATGGAGAACAACACACCTGGTATAGTTTGGGGAATGAGGTAGTGCTTCCAGGCAGAGGAAACAGCATGTGCAAAGGCCCTGAGGAAGCCTGGCCAAAGAGCTGAAAGAGGATTAGTGGGGCTGATATGCAGCAGTTGCTCCAGGATATATGAAACAGCTGAGCTCTCAGGAGCCTCCTTGATGGAGTTGGCACAAAGGACTCTTGGATTGCCAGTCCTCGGCAAGTGTCTAGTCTACTTCCTCTTTGTATGGATGGGAAAACTAAGGCCCAGAGAGGGAAAGGGACTTGCCCAGGGCCACACAGCAAACTGGGGACAGAGTCTGGAGTTGAACTCAGGATATCCATGATTATAATATGATAATTACATAACAACTATATGATAATTTAAATTACCATATGTAATCATACCATATTCATAATCCACCTTGACTTAGAATTTGCCTCTCACAGCAGGTTCCTACCTGCATCTGTCACCCCTCATCCTACCCCTCCTCACAGCCTCCATCCAGATGCTCTGGTGACAGGGGACCCATGGCTGGCCCCCTGAGTGCCATCCAGCTGCTGCTCCCTTACCTTCGGGCCTTGGGCTCCTTCAGGGACTTCAGCTCTGCCAGGAGGGTTCTTATGTCTCCTCTCCCAGCTGGCACCCCAAATCTGTGAGGACTGCCCCTTCCAGGTTTTGGGGCCATAAACAGTCGCTGTCACTGCCTCTAGGAGAGAAGGTCAGAGGTTTCACTCTCTCCGTCTTGTGGCAGCAGGCCTGTGAAGGCAGCGGACATCCTCCTCTGGGAAGTTGGAAGAAATATCTCTAAGCCCCGGATGGGGAACGAGTCCAAGCCCAGGTCCCTGGGAGCTCTTGACCTTGAGGGTTCACTGGACCCCTCTGGGGGAAGCCAGAGTCCACTCGGGGTTAGCCTTCCCCTCCAGCCTCTTGGGGATTAAGGGTCAGCCTGTGCCGAGCCTCAGGATCCTGTCCAGGAGTGTGGAGTTTTGCCTGGAGCTGGCCTGAGGCAGGGGGAGGGCAGGAATTTCTGTTTAGTGTGACAGTTGCCCTATGACCAGTGAGACTGATGCCTCTGGGGCACCCTAACTGAAGAGGCTCCTCCTGGATCAATGGCCAGGGGTTCCTTAAGGAATTCTGCAAGCACATGCCCCGCTCTGAGGCTTCTTCCCCTGGCTTCATGGGAGCCAAGGATGGGCAGCTGTTCTCAGTTGCATTCTCTAGTGCAGTGATTCTCCAACTGTACCACGGGGTCGGAATCACCTAGAGGGCTGTGAAGACACAGCGGCTGGGCCCTGAGAATCTGCATTTCTAACGAGTTCCCAGGTGATGCTGCTGGTGCTTGTGCAGGGACTGCACTTTGAGAACCACTGGCCCAAGGGCAGAGGCTAAGATAAGATTTCTGCAGCCGAGGTGCTTTGAGGGGTTGCTCCTCAGGCACAGCCTTCCGAGGGAGGAGGGGAAGAAGGCCAGGAGAGAAGTCCAGCCTTGGCCACATGGGGGCTCTGGCGTGCAGACTGCGTCCGCGTGGTTCCCTACAGAGGCCTGGAAGTCGGTGGCTCCTACCTGGGCACCAGGCAGACATCGGCTGCGGGATGCCCTGGGGGAGGCAGCGCGAGCCCCTCTGCCAGGCATCCGACATCTGCAGAGGTCAAGTGTCTAGAGAGGGGTCGCTGTGAGCCACAGCAGCCAAGGCTCACACAGGTAGGGGTGGAGGCGGTACACTGGCTCGGTGAGGCTCCAAGACCGCTAGCAGCGTCTTCCCACCCACCACCCTCAGCCTCCTCCGTCCCCACTTCCACAGGTGAACATCACCTGGCCTCAGGTGCCTACCCCTTAGATCTGTATCACGCCAACCCCTGTGGCGAGTGGGTCATTCAACAGAGCCTCACCTAAGTCCTGGACTCCAAGGAGCAGCCCCACATGCCACCGCCCTGCCCCTGTGGCCTGTGCCAGTGTACACAGCATGACAGCACAGCTGCCTAAGGGGAAGTCTAGGTCTTCCTCCAAGGGGACCTTCTCTGAAATGCCTCTCAGATCCCACAGAGGACTCTCAGGGCTGGGACTGTCCTCTCTCAGGACCACACCCACAGAGCCCCCTCTCTCTGGTGTGTTCCCCAGCTCTCCGGATGGTGGCTCCTGCCCCATGCCAGCTGTATGGCGACAACACTTGGGTACTTGGATCTCTACAGAGTCTGGTCCATAATTCCCAGCCTGAGTAGAATAAAAAATACAGCAGCTCTATCAAGAGGCAGTTTTTTTTTTTCCCTCCAGGAAAAATTACTTTGAAAGAGGCCCTAGAATAGATCATGGGACAATACTGGAGACAAAGCCAGAAGAACTCTGTGGCCTGGGTCAACCCCCTTGCCTTCTCTGAGCTCCCTGGAAAGATGAGGGTTTGGGTCCCAGGGAGGAGGAGCTGGGGCTGTGGCTGTGAACAGCCCAGGGAGAACCGGAAAGACAGAGTCCTCTCTCCGCAGCTCTCACGATTTACATGCTGCTTTGTGCAATCTTGTCATTTTGAAATATCATATTTAAATTCCGCTTGAAGATGAAAGGCACACGTGAAATGTCGCTTATACTTCATTCAAGGTTTTTTCTCTCCAGTCCAGCACTAATGGGCTCTGGCCACACCTCTGCACCTGCAGCTTCCCCGAGGGCCAGGAGGAGATCTCTGGAGAGGGATGGAGTCCTGACCAGCTGCTGAAGGTGGTGGGTGTGCTGCAGGGTTGCCTCTGGGATCCTCCCCTCTCTCATCTTCAAGGGTCCCAGGTCTCTCCCTTCCTCCTTCCCCTTTCCCGGGTCTGTCTCCTCAGAGCAGGGGAAGCCTTATTCATTCATTTGTTCAACAACAATTTTATTAAGTGCTTAACATATGCCCAGGGCTTTATAAGTGTAACCTCCACAATAATCCAGTGCCTCCGTTTGGGTTCATCCAGAGCTGACCCTGAGACAATGATTCAGGTGCAAATAGTGATCCCAAGCAACTCAAGGGGGTGGGGAGGTGAGGGGGAGGCAGCTCATAAGGGATGCATCATGAAGCAGCTTACCATGGTGGGCAACCAGAGCTTGACTCTACTGGAGAATTCTGAGAAGCAATGTTGAAGATATCCTTCTGACTTACCCCCACCTGCTCGCAGTAAAGTAAGAGTGTTTGAGTGGCCTTGGTTCCCCAGCAGCTCCAACCAAAGAGCCCAGACTGGAGGAAGCACGACTTTAGCCCAACACTAGCCCCACAGTCCTGGGAGGTAGGTGTCACTATGGTCCCATGTTACATATGAAGGAACTGAAGTTCAGCAAGGCTAAACCATGGGTTCGAAGTCACACAGAATGAAAAGCTTAAATGCCCGATTCCAAATCCAGGGCTCTTTCAGCCATACCGTGATGGACTGAAGCAGTATCAGGACCTGGTAGGGTCTAGTGAGAGAGGACAGACAAGAATAGAAGTAGGAGGATTGGGTAGATTAACCTAGCAGGGAAATACCATTCCGCCAAAGTTGCTGCTTCTGTTTCCCAATTCCTCCCTACCCCCACAATCCACCTACAAGCCCTATGGAACCTCCCATCAAAATACACCCCAATCTAACCACTGCACCTTTCGCCCCTACCACTGTCCTAGTCTGAGCCACAATCATCTCAATGCCTTTGATTGTGGTGATGATGATAATTATGATAGTGATGGTGGTAGTGGTGATAATGATGGTGACGATGATGGTGATGGTGATGATGGTGGTGATGGTGATGATGGTAATGATGGTGGTGGTGGTGGTAGTGGTGATAATGATGGTGGTGATGATGATGGTGGTGATAATGATGGTGGTGGTGATGGTGGTTGTGATGGTGACGATGGTAATGGTGGTGGTGGTGATAATGGTGATGGTGATGTTAGTGGTGGTGATGTTAGTGGTGATGATGGCCGTAGTGGTAGTGGTGATGATGATGGTGATGGTACAAAGTGTCAATGGCTTCACTGCCTTCAAACTATTCTTTCTTCTCACCCTTCTATCTCTGTACAGCAGGCAGAGTGGTTCTTGTAAAACAAAACCCCAATTCTTCTGAAAGCCCTCCTACTAAAAACCTTCCAGAGAGATCCCATACCACTTAAAATAGTATCCCAAATACTTGCCCTGGCCTCTGAGGCCTAATGTCTCCCATACCATTCACTGACAACCAATCCACACCTCACTTTACAAAGCCAGCCACACAAACCTCCTTTTGATTCCTGAGACATACCAAGCTCATTCCTGCTTTGGAGCTTTTGCCCTTGCTGTTTTCTCTGCCTAGAACACTCATAGTCCAGCCACTCCCATGGCCAGCTCCTTCCACATCCGGGTCTCTGTTCAGATGTCCTTCCTTCAAGAGGATTTCTCTAATCATCCCATATGACATTGCCTCCTCTGACACGCTCTCTCTCATCACCTTAATTTTCTAAGCATTTATCATTACCTGAAGTTATCTTATTTGATTCATTTTTTTAATCATCTGCCCCCCTCAATACAATGTAGTTCCTTGAAGGCGGAGATCACGTGGATTTTTGCTCACCTTTGTGTATATGTGGTACATAGTAGGTGCCTAATAAAAATCTGTTGGATGGATGAATGAATGAATGAATGAATGAATGAATGAATACCTCTTTGCCCCTCTGTTTCCTCCTGAAACTGTCGCCTCACCACCCAACTTAACTCTGACCTCCCTGGTCCAATGAGTGAAATGAGAAAATGCACTTGAAGTACCTAGTGCTCATTCATTGCTCTCACGATTAATATAATAAGAACCAGGCAGCCTGAATGATAACTAATGTTATTCTCTCCCCCATGGTTCCCAGCACCCGCTCTGGTCCCACTGCCTGCCTCATTCTCTCATTAAGAGGGCTGGGATGACAGAGAGCTGTGCGGTCCTGGGTAGGAAAGGGGCAGGTGCCTCGGTGGGTGCCATGAGCCCAGACCCAGCTGTGCTAACTTTGCACCCAGTGTGGGCCATCAGCCACCAGCAGAGGATCCCAGTTTAATCATATGTCAGCTTCCCCATTCATCTTCGGCTCTATCTGAGGGCTCATCTTTCTCCACCCTCTGGTATCATGGTGATTGATGATCCTGCACCAGCCCTGCTGCTGGCTTAGCACAGCTCACACTGGGTGCCCCGCTTCTCTGAGCTCTTTGCAGTTGGGGCTGACTTGGGTTGGGATCATCTTTCTTTTAAGGAGCCCTGTTATGGACTGAATTATGCCCCTGCCTTTATGTGTTGAAGCTCTCTCAAGTTGACTGTTTTTGGAAATAGGGCTTTTAAGGAGACAAATAGGGTTAAATGAGTTAATATGATGGGGACCCTGATCCCTTTACTTGCATCCTTATATGAAGAAGAGACACCAGAACTGTCTTTGGGCACACAGAGAAAAGGAAAGGCCATGTAAAGACACAATAATAAGACAAGAAACCAGGAAGACAGTTCTCACCAGAAACCTAATTTTCTGGCACGTTGACCGTGGATTTCTAGCCTGCAGAGCTATGAGAAAATACATATCTGTTGTTAAACTCCTTCAGCTTGTGGCGTTTTGTTATGCAGCCTGAGCAGACTGAGACAAACCCTTCCTGCCTCCAGATTCTGGAAGGAAGGAGGATGGGATTTGGAGAGATGTCTTCAAGTGGGAGTGTTTCCCTGGGCAAAGGCAGAAATGCCCCTGAGCAGAGGAGGTGTCTCACCTGGCATTCAAGTGAGTGCTTCTCTGGGACAGGCAGTGTTTAGTGGCCAGATGGAGCTGGATGGCAGACCTGAGCTCCAACCTACCCATGTGGGGCTGCGGGTAACTTGCCCAACCTCTCTGTACTCCTGTAGATTCAATCTTCTGTTCCTATGTCACCACAGGCAGTGGAAGGATGATGCAAGGGAATCTGCAGCCACTCCACAATGACATTCAGTGCCCAGGACTGGGCTAGGCTGGGGCCAGAGTAATAAACAAGACAGGGAAGGTCCCAACTCTCTTGGAACCCACACACTATCCAGAGACATACACTAACATAGAAACAAAATTATTGGGGCGCCCAGGCAGCTCAGTTGGTTGAGCACATCCAACTCTTAATTACAGCTCAGGTCATGATCTTAGGGTGGTGGTATAGAGCCCTGCATCTGGCTCCGCCCTCAGCATAGGGTCTGCTTGAGTTTCTCTCCCTCTCCCTCTGCCCCTCCCCTTGCTTGTGCATGCACACATGCTCTCTCTCTCTCGCTCTAAAATAAATAAGTAAATAAATAAATAAATAAATAAATTCTTAAAAAATATTTAAAAAGAAAAGCAAGCCTCTAGAAAGGAGAGAGAGGAAAAGGGAATGTGGGTAGGTCTGTGTTTTGGATGGCCATGGAAAGGCCTGAGTTTGGAAGCCCCAAGAAGCAGACCCTGAGCCAAAAATTGGAGGGTAAGCAGTTTATTTGGGAGGTGGTCCCAGGAAGACCCTGTTGAAAGGAGAGATGCGAGATAGGAAGGCTGGAGCCAGAGCAGGTTTCGATGGTGGGCAGCTGGGGCTGGATGCTGCAGGGATTTCTGGGAAACGATATAGATATACTTGAGGCATGCATCAATGAAGGAGTAAAGAAGACACAGTGTTATCCACTGACCACCTCTGTTGGTTGAGTGCTGCTTCCAGGGGTGTTAAATCTCTGGTACATCTGGTCCATTTCACAGATTCAAGGCTGACCAGCTTCTGTGTCATAGAATAACCCTGGGCCAGGGTTCCTTATGATAGGAAGCCATCAGTGAGGACAGGATCGGTGGGCGCCAAGGGGATGTGGGTGGGGCAGATGTGGGTGTAGCACCTGCTACAGAAGGCCTCTCTGAGGAGGTGACCCTTGAACTGGCACCTAAATGAACAGGGGCCAGCCATTGGAAGAGTCTGGAGAAGGGGGTCTGAGGACGGAGGGAACAGAAAGAGGTCAGCCAAGGCCATCGTTGCTGGAGCAGCACATGCCTGGGAGGAGAGGGTGTCTGGGGCAGCTGGGCTAATGGATATTAGCTGCCTCCCAGGGCTTTCCCATCCTGCCCTCTTCATCTCCTTCCTCAGGACACCTCCCACCCTTGTACCCACCTACAGCAGAGTCAGTGATTGGCTGACCAGGGGTGGGCGGGGCCTTGGTGGCCCCAATCCCAGGAGGCCCTATCCTTTCATTGGCCCCCCGAGGGAGGTGGGAGGGCTGCAGAGATGCTGCTCACCTAAGGGAGGTGACAGGCAAGAGAAGTTGGACTTCTATGGCCACTACTGCCCTCACTTCCCCCAGTGCTAGAGGAGACAGTGATGCGCCTCCCTGGCCACTCAGTGATGCTCTGATGTCACACGGGCATGCGCCCTTCACACCCAGTGACCTCGGTAGCCCAGTCTAGTCCAGTGGCCAGATCAGGTGGGCAAAATGGCAGTGAGGTGACCCAGTGAGGCCCCTTCCTGGGAGGGGGGATCATTCCACATTCATCAATGCCCCTCCTCTCTGGTGGGCCCAACCAGTGCCCAGCTCTGACGCCCAAGCAGCAGAGCGAACCCTCCCCACTCCCTCCATACCTATCTCCTTGCTCCTCCCCTTCCCCTCAGGGGTCCCAGCATTTTCTGAGCTTAGCCGTCCTCCCTGGCCTCAGAGCCTTGCTTGTGCTGTTCTCTCTTCCGGGAATGCACCCCCGTCAACTTCAGGCCGCTAACAATTTCAACATGCAATCAACCAAAACTTCTGTCCAAGCCAGGCTCTGGGGATGGACCACTGGATCAATGCAGACCTTCCTTTCAGAGTGTGTGGTCTAGGGGAGGAAGAAAGACATTAAAATAACTCGGCACACAAAATATGGTATGATCACAAGGTGCGGTGAGTAAGATGAAGGAGAAGGAGCCACGGGGACACAGGGCAGGGACGGGCACACAGGGCAGGGACATGACCCGGGCTGCTGTTCCCCAGGGGTTTCAGGAGTGATTTTTAAGCTGAGCTTGAAAGATGTCGGAAGAAGACAAGTGGGCAGTGGGCCGATGGGGTGGGGACTAGAAATGGACCCTAAGAGGTTTGGGAAGACTAGAAGGTTTATATCTATGGAACCACACAGCCTAGGAATTCTGAGACCACTCCCAGCCTTGCCCTCAGCAACCCCGAGTATGGCCCCCCAATGCTCTGGTGTGCAACTGCCCTGCTGGTCTACTCGGGGGTCTGTCTGGGGTCCCCCAGGGCTCTAGCCGCTGACAGGGTCTCGTACATTCTTGGAGGCCTTCCTTAAAGTTCCTCTGCTGGGAAGCCTAATCCTGAAACCAGAAGAGCTCCGACGGCCCACACGTTGGTCTCTGCAGTGGAAATTCCTCAGGCTGCCACTGGGGGGGCAGGGAGCCCAGGCTTGGGCGGGGAGGGGCTAAGGGTGCGAGGGTGCTGCTGGGACCGGCTGTGGGCAGATGACTCCTCACCTTGTCCAAAGGTCTAGTACCCCTCCCTGCCTCTCACATATGGAGAGCACAGGATACGTGCAGTTGGGGCTTTAAGGGATCCGTAAGAGACTTCATCCTCCGACGGGTTGAGGAGAGGTCCCCTGTCTTGGTTTTCAGGCCTGGATGGGGAATGAGTGAATGTCACTGCTGTGCTTTGTAAGTCCTGGCATCAGTGTTGGGGTGGTGGAAAGAAATGATTCCTGGCAAACCCATCCCACTGTCTTCTACCCCCCTGGGGGGCTGGGGAGGCACTGATGAGAGGGTGGGACATGCGTTCTATTGAAAGCCCTCATCCCACCCCAGACACTTTGCATTCTGGGGGAAGGGAAATGGGAGCCACTTGTCCTCCTCCCTGAATACTGGCTGGCAGGAGGCCCAGGGAGGGGGCTCCCAATAGGGAATCTGCAGCTGCCTGTCTTTAAGGTAAAATTACCGTAATTACTCCAATTACCAAATCCATCAAGAGCTCCGGACTGAGGAGGCCCAGAGAACAATTGGATCTAAAGCAAGTGAGTCATGGGGAGGGGGCACTAAGTGTAGAGGGGGGCAGTGATTGATGTGAGACTAGGCTCTTGATTGGGATGGGGGTGGGAGGCAGCAGAGAAATCATGATTAGCAAGACGCCACTTTGCCCCCTCAGTAAGATTTTCCTCCTTATATTGGGTGGATATTCTCCTATATTTTCACCAGCATATTTTGCCTCTATTTCAAATAAGAAAATAACCCTCTCGGCTTGTCCTTTCACAGAACCCTGTACCCCGTAGCCAACTGACTTGGGCCTTCTTTACCTCCCGTCAGAGTGTAAAGTAGAAAAAAACCCGAAGAACCATGACTGGCTCCTGCTCTGGGCCAGGCCCTGGGCACAGAGCTGTTCAAGCTTCCTCCCTTAAAACCCCAAGGAGCAGGTGGCGGCCCCTCTTACAGCCCGGGCTGTCGTGCCTTTCCTCTTGACCTGCATGCTCCGGAGACCAGACACAGGCTTGGCTTCCTCAGCACCCCTCCCCGCAGCCCGCCTGGTAACCTGCACTTGGCACACACAGGAGGAATGTGGTGAGGGAAATAAATACAAGACGGGCAGATGTGGGTTACTAAAAAAATCACCTAACCGGACATGTCCCCTTAAACCACCCCGTCTCTTCCTGTGCCTTCTCCATCCAACTGGCATCCCGGTTGGACCCTGGTGCCTGCAGCTCCTGATGGGACTGGACACGCGTGGAAGACGGCCGTGACCATGCCCCTGAGATGGAAGGGTGGCCTCGACCCCCTGCGAGAGTGATTGTAGCATTGTGGTGGTGTGCACGCATTACTATTATTAAAAATGTGTGCGTAACATAAAGTTTGTCATTTTTAAAAACTATTTATTTATTCATGATAGAGAGACAGAGAGGGGCAGAGACACAGGCAGAGGGAGAAGCAGCCTCCATGCAGGGAGCCCGATGCAGGACTCGATCCTGAGTCTCCAGGATCACGCCCTGGGCCAAAGGCAGGCGCCAAACCGCTGAGCCACCCAGAGATCCCCCAGAAACAGCCACAATTAAAAAAAAAAGTGTTAACCTGTCACCTGGTTACTTCCCCCATATGCTGGATTTAACGGATGTTCCAAGAAGGGGCACCCATGACTTCTGGCACCCTGCTCCCCTGCCAGCCTACTTCTGAAAACCATGGCTCTCTTCAGTCACTTATTCATTCATTCCTCAGTGTGTCAAGAGCTCTGCTGGATGCTGAGGATTGAGGATGAGCAACACTGGATACGGCCCTGGCCTCCAGAAGCTCTCAGACTGCAGGAAAAGCAGGCCTTGATCGTGGCATCTCTGTCCTGTGGCATTAAAGACCCAGAAGCTGTTTCCAGAACCTAGACCTGGAGGCATTGTCTCAGCCCCCCAGCAAGGATGCTTCTTGGTGGCCTGGCCAGATGTCCCTTCTCTTCCCTCGGCCTCTGGTTTCTCATCTGGGAGAAGAGGTGATCACTCCCCTCCCCGCCTCATTCATTGTCTCTTCCTCCTCAGAGAGGTCAGCTAAGGAGAATTATCACACCCATTTTGCTGAGGAGCAGACTGAGGCACAGCAGGGGAGCGCCAGTGTCATGTTTGCTCTGCTGAGTCCTCGCCAGGGCCTTTCCCTGGACAGCCCCCATCCTCGGATCTCCTCTCCTGTCCCCAGGCCCCCTCAGCCTGCCAGGCACTGACCGCTCCTCCACGTGGGCTCCTGGAAGGTCGGTACCCCCCAGTGTCTGAGGGCAGAGGCAAGGGGCTTGCGGGACCCTCTCAGGGCACCTCCCCTCCACTCCCCGCCAGCCTCTGGCCTCCAGCTGGAGCAGCCTTGCCCCAGGGCACCAGTGGCCCAGGACACCAGGTGGCTTGCCTGCAAGCACCTGTTCTGTGCCACGTTCTGCCCCACCCCTGTGAGCACAGACTCCACAGTCCCCCAGAGGTGGCTTTGCTTCTTGGCTGATGGGTGGGGCCTCAGGTGAGGTGCTGGGTGCCTCCAGGTCTGCTTCCTGGTCCATGAGACCACCACCACCGCTGGGGGGATGCACTGTGCCCGCTTGATGGGATGCCACTGTATTGTCAGCTCGGCAGCTGCAACCACACCGCAGATGGGGTTTGAACAACAGAGACACACTTCTCACAGCCCCGGAGGCTGCAAGTGCCAGATCAAGATGTCATCGGGCTCACTTTCCCCGAAGGCCTCTCTCCTTTCCCCGAAGGCCTCTCTCCTTGCCCCAGAGTGAGGACAGCCGCTCCCCACTCTGTCCTCACAGGAACTTTCCTCTGTGCGTGCAATGTCTCCGGGGGGCTCCTCCTCTTCTCCTGAGGACTGAAGACCTTAGGACCTCATGTAACCTTAATTACCTCCTTAAAGGTCCTCTCCCCAAATACAGTCACACTGGGGGATGAGGGCTTCAAACTGTGACTTTTTTTTTTTTTTTGGTGGGGGGATATTCACAATTCAGTCATAACAACTACTCAGCAATTAAAAGGGAGAAAAATGAATGATAGACAAGAGAAGCCGGATGTAAGATGTTCACTCTATGATTCCAATGATTCGCATAAATGCTGGAAAAGTCAGAATGAATCTATAGTGATAGAAAGCCGGTCTGTGGTACCCGGACTGCGGGAGGCCAGTGGGGGGACTGGCTGCAAAGGGGCGTGAGGGGACTTTCAGGATGATGAAAATGCTGCATCATGATGGTGGCAGTGGTTGCACAGGTGTATACATTTAACAAAACTTGTTCAACTGTGAAAACAGGCGCATTTTATTGTGTTTAAATTATACCTCCATAAACCCTAACTCGAAGGGTTAAAAATAAAGTTCTAGTGAGGTTGCTGTTAGGAGGAAATGAGTTAGTGCCTGCAAAGTGCATAGAGTGGAGCCAGGCACAGAATAAGTGCGCAAGTAAATGGTAACCATGGTAACCTGAAAACAAGACATTGGCTCCAGCTCTGTAAATGGGGCAAGAGAGAGAAATAAACCACAGGGGGGCCCTGGGTGGCTCAGACAGATAAGCATCTGCCTTTGGTTCAGGTCATGATCATGGAGTCTTGGGATCGAGCCCCACTTGGGGCTCCCAGCTCAGTGAGGGAGCCTGCCTCTTCTCCCTCAGCTCCTCACCCCGCTCAGTGCCCTCTCTCTCTCTCTCTCTCAAATAAATACATACAATCTTAAAAAAAAAAAAAAGAAAGAAAGAAAGAAGAAAGAAAGAAAGAAGAAAGAAAGAAAGAAAGAAAGAAAGAAAGAAAGAAAGAAAGAAAGAAAGAAAGAAAGAAAGGAACACAGGGAGTACACCCGGAGAAGGGGAATGAGGAGAGGAAGAGCAGACAAGCTGAGCCAGTGAACTTGGCTCCTAGGCTCAAGGAGGGAGTCCCCATCGTGTCAGTGGTTTCCAGGGACCAGCCACCAGTGCTCTGCTAATTCTGATGCTGGTTCTCTTCATTCACTCATTCATTCGTTCCCTGAACAGCACCCTGGATGACCACCCAGGACAACAAAGACGTCAGTAGCTGCTTCTCAGGCGTTTGCCTGGCTCAGTCAGTAGAGCCAGCAACTCTTGATCTCGGGGTTGTGAGTTCGAGCCCCACATTGGGTGGAGAAATCACTTAAAAAAAAATAAAGCTGCCTCTATTTACTGAGTGCTTCTTGTGTGCAGGACGCTGCTCGGTGCCTGACAGGTAAGGTTGAACCAAATGGGAGAGTTGATACTCAACCAGTTTTCACTCACCGACACAGTAGTTTCCCATGGTTCAGCCAAATATGTGATCGCTCTCATGCTGATGACAAGGCCGTAGATATTCTTCTTTCTGTGGTGGGGAAGAGTGGTGTTCGGGAAGGTGAAGTGACAAGCCCAAGGTCACACAGCTGCAAGTGGCTGGCCTGGAACGCAGGCCCGACTCAGAAACGCATAGGGTACGCATTCCTTGCCTTAAAGAGACCAACTAGGAGGGAACAAGCACGTTAAATAGTCTCCCTGGATTTCCTTCATGCATCCCCTTAGGCCCCAGACAGGCTGCCTTAGGTCTTCAGACTCTGGATAAATGAGCCCTGGCGTTTCCAGGGTGCCAAGGTCCCCCCACCTCTGCACACAGCTCCCCTGCCCACCAGGACTTCCCACCCCTACCTGGCTTGCTTCTCCCCAGGGCCTTGGTGGGGCTTGTGGCTGGGGGCACTGGCCCCGCTCCGGTCAGTGTTGTATTTGCGTTGTCCTCATTCTGCCCATCTTATCCTCACTCTGTACCAGCCTCCTGAAAGCCTCCCACCATTTCAGATTTGTCTTTAATTCACAGCTCATTAGCAGATCAAAGAAGACAGAACTGCCCTGCATCCAAGATACCCCAGGCAGCCCCCTCCTCACACTCCACAAGCACCCCTGTTGGCTCCAGGCAAGGGACATCCCTTGGTTGTTCTGTGAAGCTGGAGTGGGGCTGGGACCTGGCTCTGGACTCCTCCATCTGTAATTGGACCAGAGATTCAGCTGGTGGGGCTGAGGCTCAGGCACTGGGAAGCAGCCTCAGCCCCCTCCTCCGGAGCCTGACTGAGTAGGACAAGGACAGTTAATTCCTCTGGTGTTATCAGCTGGGCACAGGCGCTGGTTGCATAGCAACCCAGATTGCTCTCTGTCTCCAGTGCTCAAAAAAAAAAAAAAAAAAAATCAGCATTTTTCTCCAACCCCACATCAGTGAGATGGAAATGGGCCCTGGGGCAGCCCAGACTGGCTGCCCTCTTTGCAGGAAGGCTCCACCTATCCCCACGCAGACTTCTCGCCTCCTGGATGCCAGATAGGGGTAGGAATTCACCAATCATCTACCCCTGCCATGAAGGGCTGGGTCAGGGCTTGTAGGAGGGAATGCTGGGTGGGCCTGGGGGCTGAGTGACAGGACAGGAACTGGAGGAGCCCCAGCCAGTCCTGACAATGGAATTGATGGAGTCATTCATTAAGAAATACTTACTAAGCACCGACTGGGTGCCATGACCCTAAACTGCCAGATTTGGTGAGCCAAAGATGGCTGCAAGTTCTTCCCTGCTCCCCCCATGGAGATGGGCAGCCTGGTTCCCTCTTCCTAAATCAGGGCTCGCTCAGTGGCTTTGTGGGACCAGTGAAAAGTGACAGTAGTGACACTGTGGCTCTGTGACGGGGTCCTAATAGATCAGTAGCTTCTGCCTTTGCCACTTGGAATGCTCCTTCCTGGAACCCAACCAACGCAGCACAAGGAAGCCCGAGCAGCCACATGGAAAGCCCCCCGCCCCCCGAAGTCTGTATCATTTGCCAGCCACATGAGAATGTTACGTGATGCCACGTATGCAGAAGAATCATTCAGCTGAACCCCGAGCAAATCCTGGACCCACAGGATCAGGAGTGAATTAAACTCCTCTTGCTTTAAGCTAGTAAATTTTGGAGTAGGGTGTTAACAGAATATTGCCTGAGACCCCGGGAGAACTTGCTTTTTCATGCATAGACTGTCAGATACCCACCGACACGGCTTAAGTACCAGCTGTCGCCAGGTCCTATGCTAAGCATCCCAGCAAAATGCCGCTCCAGAGAGCCGAAGTCTAAAATGCTGGGAGGCTGGGGGTACCAGGAGATGGCTCAGAGGCAGGAGAGAATAGAACCAAGAGCTCAGAGACAGAAGCAGACAAGGAAACATAAGCCACCTGCAACTGGGTCAAGAGAGCAGGTGGGGAAGGCAGCCTCAGGTCCTGAGCAGACCACATAGTTGTGAATTTGGGCACCAGCTCTGCTTATTTGGAAATGGGTGCCTGGACCAAACTGGAAAATATTCTGAGGCTAAGTCAGCCCCCGGGGTAGAGAGAACTGGGATTGATTGGTGATGTCTGCAGTGGGTGAGGTGAGGAGCCTAGAGGTTCCTGCGCCAGACATGCACCCACGGGGCTCCTGCCTCTGTGACTAACTCTTCTGGGCCACCTTGGATGTGGGAGAAGCTGCAAAACAGGTTGTCCAGGCAGGTTTCTCAGGGGCTGGAGCAGAGAGGCCCCTGGGCATGCATTCAGTACGTTGACATTTGGAGTTACAGACCTCTGTATAAACCAGCAGGGCAGCTTCAGAGGGTTTGCTGTTTTTTTAGTTTTTGTTTTGTTCATGGCTCCTAGTCCTTTCAGTTCCAAATCCCATTGTCCCATCTTGTGTGCTTGGGTCAGATTTTCTTGACCCTTACCACACATCATAACCACCTGGCTTAAAAAAAAAATAACCACCTGGCTTTTTAAAATACTGGTCATGGACAATAGGCATGGAGTGGGGGAAGAAGTACTACGTAGAGGACATGGGGCGGGATGGGATGAGATGGGAAGAGATGAGGCTGGAGAACTAGGTTCTCAGAGTGTGGTCCGCAGTCCAACAGCATGGGCAACCCGGAAACTTGTTAGAAAGGCAAATTCTCGGGCCCCACTCCAAATCTACTGACTCAGGAACTCTGGGGGTGCAGAACTTGTGTTAACAAGTCCTCAGGTGGCTTATGCTCAAGTTTGAGAAGCACTGGGCTAGCAGGAGCAGAGGGAGCCACGGAAGGTCTGATGTGGGACAAGGAGGCATTCTGGGCAGCCTGCAGGTCCACAACTCCCCCTTGCTGCCTCCAAAGACTCCCTCCCTCATGGAGCCGCCTTGACAAGCTATGGGAGGAGGCAGGGCTGCCATCTTCCCCTCTTCTGGCAGCACCTGACTGTAATGTCTGTCCTTACCTCTCTCTCAAGATTAAGGACACTTTTGCCCTGAATCACAGCATCAGTCACAATGGCATAATCGAGGCTAGTCATGGGCAATTCCCTTATTCATGTGCCTGTGTTGTGTACAAGTGTCACATCAACCACTCCCATGGTTCACTCCCCACGTTCTGATTTCTGCAGTAGACAGATAGACAGTCAACTTCCCTCATGTGACGACTGGAGAGGGTTCTGTTGAGCACCAGTGGATTCGCTGAAGGGGCAGTTAGGGAGAAGGAATCCCGTGGAAGCATCCTCCGTCCCTTCACCTTACTCTTTGTCTGAATGACTCACACAAGCTCTGGGCCTTGCTGGCATGCGTCTTCTTCCATGAAGCCCTCCCAGACTGTCACTTCCCTCCCCCCAAGCCCCAGGTGGATGTTGCTCCCTTCCCCATCACTGTGAACCCCCAACCCCCTAAAACTTCCCCACCGCAGCACCTCTGTTCTGTTCTCTAGTTGTGTGACTGCCTCTTTCTTTACTACAGGCAGGGGACCTTGGGCACCTTGCTTAGCAAGGCATCCCTGCCAAGGGTCAATACCCTTCCTGTGGCTGGTCATCCCAGTGTCGTGCTGAGGGCTGCATAGACATCTTATAATGCCCTATAGAGGTAGGAAAGACGTTGGGGTTCAAAGCTGATAGCCAAGAAAAATTCTTGAGACACCTTTGGTGCAAAAAAGGTGGTTATATTAAAGCAGGGGGACAGGACCAAGGGGCAGAAAGAGCTGCACTGGGGTCATGAGAAGAGGCCCATTACATACTTTCAAGTTGGGAGGAGGTCAGGGATACGATAAGTCTCTAAGGAATTTTGGAAGCAAGATTCCCAGGACCTTGAGGGGGCTAGCTATTGGGAAAAAGTCATTTATTACTGTCTACTAAAACCTGAGTCATGAGACCCTTCAGATGTATATCAGTGGGTCATATGCTTGGACTTGGTTGCCAACATGTATCTTGGGGGTAGAAATAAAAGAAGTTTCCAATGGAATTTTTATAAATTAAAGTAGACTTACAGGATCCTGGGGGTCAGGCTAAGATTGCCTTTTGCCCTTAGCAAAGTACTAACATTGAGGCAGCTGAGTCCCTAGAGGAAGGTCACTCTGCCTGTTCCAAGGACTACTGAATGGGCTGTAGATAGTAAGGAAATTTAATTTTTATTTTGTCTTTATTTTCCATAAAGGAAAATCACCATGAGATGGGTGTGCTATTGCTTTCATCACGACTTTATAGATGAGGACACCTAGACCCATGGAGTCAGATACAGCCACCGAAGCTACTAGGCTGGTGAGCCACAGGCAGCCTGCCTCCAACAGATGAATACATTTTGTTTTGTTAGTGTGGTTATTCTTGTTGGTCGAGGGAGGGAGGGAAAATGAGCAATTTTCCTGAGCGCCTTCATCACCCCTGGAGGCTGCAGCCCCCTTCTGACCCCTGGCCCTGAGTGCTGGCCATACGCCCTGCACGCGTCTTGTCTTGTCTGGGACCAGGGGCCACTAGGTTTGGGGGCAAGGAGCAAGCATCTCTGCTATGACTTGGTCAAGGTCAGGGATCTCCAGGAAACTGTCCTGCAGGGGCCGGGCTTACAGCCCCCTCAGCTTCAGTTTTCCTGTACTCCCAGCTGTAGCCCAGAGCACAGCAGAGCTGCAAATTAGCACTGAAAATGCCTTTTTTTTTTTTTTAAACTATTCAGGGCTGTGATGGAGGCCAGGCTGGCCCCTACTTCCCCTCCCTGCAACTGCCAGATACTGGTTTTCTGTGGATGGCAATGCTCTGATTTTCCACTTACATAAATGTAAAAGTAGTAATAGTGAAATTTAATAAAGTAGTTGAAAATAGTAAAATAGTTGAGTCAGTTTAAAGAACAATATTAAGTCATTAATAGTATGGGTGGCACGTGGATAAAACATACATTTTAATGATGAGTTGCAAATGATTAAAATAGGGAGCGCTGCCTCAGTCTTCAGAGGGTCAGAAGGTTGAGCTTTCAGAAAGAAGCCTGGAAGAGATTGGGGGCTGCAGGTGACCCTCAGATCCCATGACCCTGAGATCCTGACCTGAGCCGAAAGCAAGATTCAGACGCTTAACCAGCTGAGCCACCCAGGCCGCCCAGTAAGGACCAATTTTAATTAACGTGCTGTTGCAAAAGGGAAGAGAGTCCAGTGTGACCTGAACTCAACTTTGGTTTATGCAAAGGTGACTGGGTATTTTATGAGGAGTTAGGGAGAGGGGTGAGCAGGGGCTCAGTAGTGTCTGGGAAGTGAAAATTTACAAAAAATTGGGGGGCGGGGGTTGTTCCATGTGAAACCCATCTGGGTTTGCCCCTCCCCTCCCATCAAGGCTGGAGACCAGAGCCCTATCCTTAGGTGTCCTCTGGAAAAAAAATGGTCTTTTGGAAAAGCCTTGCATTTTCTCAGGCAAGCACTTTAGTGGGGGGCTAGGGTCATCTTAGGGATGCAGCCCTCAATATGTTAGTGTTTGTTCAAGTCTTTCCAGGCCAAGTTTGGGGCCTCACAGAGAAGAGGGTTCAGAGGGGCCCAGCTTGAGTTCTGTCACGGAGAGAACGTGTCACCTCTGGGAGGGTCTCAGGCTAGTGGTAGCACCACCTGAGCTCTGCTTGGGGTATGTGGGTGCACGCATTGTCCCCAGACTCCATCTGTCCTTATTCAGTTTCCAAGGTGTTTAAATTCCCTTGGGAGGACAAAAATTGAGGGTGGGGTTAGAGATGGAGGGTGTGGAGGTCATCTCTTGGGATGACCTTTAGATGCTTTTAAATAATGATGCCACCAACTATCTATCAGGGCTCACTGTGTCGAGAGACACCCACACATCATTTAGTCCTGCAAACAAGTGTGAGGCAAATATTACCCGTTTTTCACAGATGGGGAAACTGAGGCTCAGGGAGGTGAAGTGCCTTGCCTAGGGGCACTCTGTGGGTACATCGTAGAGCCAGTTTGGACCAAGACCTTCCAAATTCCAGAGTGTTTTCACTTGGATGGCAGAGAGCAAAGGATACTGTAGTGGCTTTAAAACTTGCCCCCAAATTCTTTGACACTGAAGGTCAAGAGTGGACTTGAATCCCCTCTGCTTGGGACACCTGGGTGCCTCAGTGGTTGAGCATCTACCTTTGGCTCAGGTCCTATTCCTCGGGTCCAGGTCCCCGCAGAGAGCCTGCTTCTCCCTCTCTACCTATGTCTCTGCCTCTCTCATGAATGGGTGAACAAAATCTTTTTTTTTTTTAAACATTTATTTATTTATTTATTTATGATAGACAGAGAGAGAGAGAGAGAGAGAGGCAGAGACACAGGAGGAGGGAGAAGCAGGTTCCATGCCGGGAGCCCGACGTGGGACTTGATCCCAGGACCCCAGGGATCACGCCCTGGACCAAAGGCAGGTGCTAAACCACTGAGCCACCCAGGGATCCCCGGGTGAACAAAATCTTAAAAAAAAAAAAAAAGAAAGAAAAAGAAAAAAGAATCCCCTCTGCTTGAATATGGGTGACCAAGGGCTGAGGGGCAGACCCCTGGCATAAATCAGACATGTCCTTCAGCACTGTCCAGAGAAAAGCCACAATCATGAGCCACATCTATCATTATACATTTTCTTGTAGCCAGATTTTCAAAAGGGAGCCAGGCAGGTGAAGTTAATTTTAAGGATACATTTTATTCAACCCATTGGATCCAAAATATTGTCATTTCAATATATAATCAATTTAAAGTTATTAATTGGCTATTTACATTCTTTTTTTTTTTCTATTTACATTCTTTTCTCCACACTAAGTCTTTAAAGTTCAGCCTGTGTTTTGCACTTGATGCACATCTCAAGTGGGACTCACCACATCTTGCACTGTCAACAGCCACACATGGCTAGCAGCTACTCAAAGGGACAGGGCAGCCTTCTGTCGAAAGGTGCTTAGGGAACAGCCCCAGTGGCTCATTGGTTTAGTGCAGACTTCAGCCCAGGGCCTGATCCTGGAGGCCTGGGATCAAGTCCCACATGGGGCTCCCTGCATGGAGCCTGCTTCTCCCTCTGCTGCTTCTCCCTCTGCCTGTGTCTCTGCCTCTCTCTCTCTCTCTCTGTGCCTCTAATAAATAAATCTTAAAAAAAAAAAACAAAAAAAAGCCAAAAAAACAAAAACGTGCTTAGGGCCTGAGCTGGATTTGGGGTCAGGGCCTCAGGAGCCAGGTCAGAGAAGGCCTTGTCCACACTGAGCACCCATGTTCCCTGCCACGGGGATGCCCCCTGTGCTCAGTCCATGCTGTTGCCGACCATGGCAGGGATGGGCTGCCTGAGGACCACAGTGGGGAGTCAGGGTTTCATTCAACCCTTTAGCATTTACTTCTCAGGAAGGAGAATGAGGGGGAGGGGAGAAGACAAAGGGAGAAAAAGAACCTAAGATAGGCCAGACATTCAGTGGGTACCTGAGAAAGAGTAGTGAAAAAGAGGCAGCTCCTCCTCTTGGGGGTAAAATAAATATCTAATTTCAATAAATAATTTGTCTAATCACAAAGTTCAATAAATGCCTTAAAAGAGAAGGAAGTGAACAGGGTAATATAGGGGCTAACAGAGGGGTGGGCCTTCTTCTGAAAGGGCGGTCAAGGAGGGCTTCTTGGAGGAGGTGGTATTTGAGCCGAGCCGGGAGGAGCCAGTCCTTTAGAGTAGCAGGTCAACAGCTTCGCAGGCAGAGGGAACACGATCGACCGGAAGATCTGGGGGCAAGAGGGCACTGGCCTGTCCGAGGGCCAGACAGGACACTGGAGGCGTGGAGCACAGCAGAGGGCCCTGGGGCAGGGCCAGGGACGGGGGCGCCCGGGTCCCGCGGCCGCGGCGAGGAGTCCGGGTTCATTCACCTCGGGCGTCAGGAAGGCCGGCCCGCCCCCGAGCCCCGCAGGACGCGTGTCCGCGAACCCTCGAGCTTGGGCCCGGGCCCCAGCGCCCCGGAGCCTTCGGGGGCCCCCGCGGCGTCCCCTCCTGCGACCGCGGGTCCCTTCGCTCCTCTCTCGCTCCCCAGCTCAGCAAGCACGGTGGGGGGGGGGGGGGCGGATGCAGGTGGCTCCCCCGGGCGGCGGCCTCGCCCCTTCCCGCCCTGTCTCGCCCCGGGGCTCCCCTTGCCTCGGCCACAGCCGGTTCCCCCGGGTCCGCGCCGCCCGCGACCGCCAAGTGCGCTGTTGCTCGCTGGCCGAGCAGGTGCCGCGCGGCTGGAAGGAGCGCGCAGCTCGGGAGACCCGGCGGCAGGCTCGGCGGCGGGCGCGCACCCCCTGCGCGCACCCCCTCCGCACGCACCGCCCCCTCCGCGCGCACCGCCCCCTCCGCGCACCCCTCCGCGCACCCCCTCCGCGCGCACCCCTCCGCGCGCACCGCCCCCTCCGCGCACCCCCTCCGCGCGCACCCCTCCGCGCGCACCCCCTCCGCGCGCACCCCCTCCGCACGCACCGCCCCCTCCGCGCGCACCGCCCCCTCCGCGCACCCCTCCGCGCGCACCCCCTCCGCGCGCACCCCCTCCACACGCACCGCCCCCTCCGCGCGCACCCCAGCCGGGTCCCCGACCCCTCCCACACCTGAGACCCCGCTCCAGCCCCTCCCCGCGCAGGCGCAGAGCGCGCGGCGGGAACCGGGGGTGGGGGGCCTGGGGCCGGGGCGCCCCCGAGTCTGCAGCTGCGGCCGCCGAGGGCCCTTTGTCCCACCACGTGCACGTGGTCGCGGGCCGCGAGCCCCCCACTCCCACCCCCCAGCGCCCCTCCCCCGCCCGGGATGCCGGGTGGGAGGGGAGCTTTGGTTTCGGCCCAGTCCTGCGCCAAGACACAGCTTTCCCGACCTTCAGCCCGGGGCTGGCCCCCTCGGTCTGTACCTTCGTTCAGTGTGGACAATTATATTTAAATCGGGGAGGTGGGCTCAGGTGCTGTGGGAGCCCCAGAGCAAGGCCCCCAAACCCAGCCTGTGGGATCCGGGAAGACCTTCTGGTAGAGCCAGGGTGGGTGGGCTTGGGTCTTGGAGAGCCCTGGATTCCAGGCAAAGGACCCGGGTGGGGCCGTACCTGAGGGCAGCGGGGATCCAAAGAGAGCAGGGGGCGGAGGTGCATAGAGGGGTCCTGATCTGCGTTCCAGAAAGATCCCTGTGACTTTGAGGGCTGAATGGGGTGGGGAGGTGACACTGGAAGCCAGGTGACCAGGAAGGAGGCCTGTGCTGTTGTCCAGGTGAGAGAGGATGTGACCTGGGAAGGGTGGGTCTGAAGGATAGAGAATAGGTGGAGACTTGAAGTCTATTTGGGAAGTAAAATCTGCAGAACTAGTGGCTGGTTAGGTTTAGCGGGAGGAGGGAGGAGGAGTTGAGGACTCCTGGGGAATGTGAATTCCAACACCGGGTGGAAGACACACCACTCCTGAGAAGCAGGAAGCAGAGGAGGTTGGAAGCAGGACTTCCCCCATCGCTCCCTATACCCTTAACTTGCCCTTAGTTTCTCAGCAATAATGACCACCTAAACTTGGATTTGGATTTGTCCGTTGGCTTCTCGTCTGTCTCCCCCACTAGACTGTTGGCTCCTGGAGCTCTGCTCTCTGAAGTATCTCCAGGTCCTGGAGCAGCACCGGCTGGTATCTGTTGAATGAATGAATGAGGCAGTGAAAGAATCAGGCCTCCCCTGCTGGTGTATCTCAGACCCAGCACGAAGTAGCAATTTCTTTTATAAATGCAGGAATGAAAGGATGGTCGCTTCAACACCTGGCAGATGGAATCTAGAGTCAGAATGTGAGAAGGGGCGCCATGAGATACTATTGGAATAATAGATGAGTTCTCAAATTCAGTCCTCACCTCAACCCTGTAAAGTAAGGATTGTTGGTAGCTCCATTACACAGATGAGGAAACTGAGGCCCAGGGAGGTAGAATAATGTGCCCAAATCCACATAGCTGGTAAGTGGCAAGGCCAAGATCTAAACCCAAGAAGTTGGCTCTGGAGTCTGCACTGTTACCAAGTTACAGCACAGTTGAGTGCTGTGGCTTGTTGGAAGGGTCAAAGGCATGCTGATAGCCCCATGCAAGCTTCCTCCCAGGTAAGATGATCCCTTCCTGAGGGACCAGAGGCCCCATGTTACCCCCAGCCAGGTCCAGAAAGGCAGCGCAGGTCTGAGTGCAAATGCTGCCACCAAGCAGCCGGCCCTGGCCTCCATCCACTGAGACCATTGCTCTATCTCATGTGTGTTACATTTAATCTCACAGCAATTCGATGAAAGCCCTGCTGCTACCACTATTCCCATTCTCTGGAAGGAGGAAGTGAGGTGTAGTGTGGCTAACTAGCTTATCTAAGGCCAGGTAGCTAATTACGTGGGAGAGCTGACATCCGAGCCCAGGTAGGCTGACTCCAGCTCCCACGTCCTGTACCTACTTTGCATTGACCACGGCGGGAGGCCAGGTGCTGTCACGCCGGCCCCGCGAGCCATTCTCTGTGTCCGATGTGGCTGGGGCAGTGTTTGCTCTGTGGCCATCCTGTCCCTGCTCCGAGATGGGGCTGCCCCTGGGAGCATCATAAAGCCAGCTGCGGCTGAATCGAGATAGCGATCCTAGTCCTCCATCCCCTGTCACTGGACATCCTGTATTCAATCACCCACATATTCATTTTCTTTAATCATTCTCGTCTTGACTATGATAAAGTCATTTTTATAGCTCCAAGAACGTGCATTTCATTTAAATCAAGTGCGCTGGAGTCAATCAGTTTTGTTGGAGAATCAGGCTGATAAAGGAAGACATATTTCAATGATCTCTTCCTTTTAACCAGTTGTTCTCCAGCACTCTATAAGAGTCTCATTTAGGGAGTGTGTGTAGACGATCTGTACACCCATTTCTGGAACTCTGGGATGCTAAGGAAGGATGCCTGGAAGCCTATCTGTAGAAAGGGCATTATTAGATTTTTCAGACCATGCAAGGGTCCCTATGTCCACACCTAAAGCCAGGTCTTCAAGAATTATATGAGTCTTCAAGAATTATATGAGTTTGGATAGTGTGTATTTCAAAAGCGACCAGTGGGAACAGAAAACAAGAGGATTATCCCCAAATGACCTGCTCTGAGTAAACCCTTGTGACCTTAATTCAGTTGGCAGAGGCGGAGGTGATAGGGAGGAAACTCAATTATGACTAGTTAAATTTCCTTCCTGGCCAACTGGATGGGACTTTAAACTGATTACATTTGGTTTAAGGAAATAAATGATGTAACAGTTCTGCCTCCTGAAAGTATGTAGTTAATTCAACTTATTGAATGTGTTACATGGGGTTGCCCAAGTCCTGCCCATCCTAGGGGAACCCTTTAAGTTCTTCCGCCTGTCAAGCTGATTACTTTGTCATAAAGGCTGGAATCTCTAAGAGGCCAGGTCTGCTGGACACTAATGGTGCTATAGACACTATTAGTGTGGCTGAAGAGAGAGGCCTCCTAAAAGCAGCCGGCTTGGGCCAGGGCTGCCATGCCTGGGGACAGCATGTCACCAATCCCATGAGCCCATTCCGCCTGGCACTGGCACTCCTCCTCATCTCCTCTCCATGGATCTCCTCCCTTCCTCCTCCAGGAAAATACTTCAGCATGGAGTCCCCCAGAGTGAGGGATGGCTGTCAGGTTTGTGATTGTACATGTGTGTGCAAATCCCTGTGTGTGCACCTATGCAGGTGTGCTCTGTGTGGGCATGCGTTTTTGTGCCCTGTCCTGGATGTACATGTGAGTGGGCATATGCGGTGGAGGCTCTGTGTACATGTTTGTGTGTGTCTGCATATGTGTGTACATGAGCTTGTGTGACCATAGGAGGTGGGACCCTTTGATGATCGGAGAAACTTCCCTGCTCTCCTCACCTGCTCCCACAGCAAGAACTTGTGTGTTGGTTAAGGACTAGCCTTCTGTAGGAAGGACCCACCCACTCGGTGGTCCAGGAGGCCCTAGTCACAGCCTGGGGCCAGCTGCTTCTGTGCTTCAGAATTCTCCTGCATGGCCAAACCACTGAGAGCATGTCATACCTACATCAGAAGGAAACAGTGGCAACCTCAGTTTACCTGTTTGAAGGGGAAGTGGGGCCCTGGCCCCAGATTGTTCAAGATTCTAGTATATAGATGGGCTGATATCCTCTGGGCCACCCATTGCTTCTGTCTCTTCCACCAGCGAGCAGGAGAGGGGAGTCCATCATGTAAGCCTCTGCTAAGACCTTAGGAAAGTCATTTTACCACATAGAAAACTGCATAAGATTGTTGACAAATCCTGTGCAAAATGAGAAAATGTCCTCTGGCTGGGCACTTCCTGAGGGCATGGGTCATGGCTCCTCATCTTTGTTCCCTAGTACTTTGTAGGGGACCCAGTGAATGACAGCTCACAGTTCATGTTTTCTGAAGTTGTGAACGAATGGATGAATAGTTGTCTGACACACAGTTGGGCCCACAGTACAAGTTTGATGTAATTTTCAAGTACTCTGTGGCTGAACTTCTCAATTGTGTTCCACAGAGCATTAGTGTTCCTTGAAGGATCAATAGGACAAAAAGGCTATGGTGAAGAACCAGTACTTAAAAATTTTTGGAATACAGAAGCCCTTGGAGCTCCCCAATATTAATTGATTCAGTATACTTTTATTGAACATCTACTGTATGTTTGGCGCCAATCTGGGTGTTGGGAATAGATACAGTTGTCAATAAAAGAGACGAAACCTCCTGTGCTCATGGAGCTTACTTTCTAGTGCATATTATTGTTTTATTTTTTATTTAAATTCAATTTACCAACATAGAGTGTAACACCCAGTGCTCTAGTGCATATTAGTCTCACATTGGGCTCTGAGAAGTCTGGCAGTAAAGACACATGATACAGTTTGTTTAATCCAACATCTTCTGTATTTATTTAATTATGGAATTTCCCCACACACACACCTTTATTTCTGAAATGAAAATTTAATCCTACTTCATTTCTCATTAATTGTCTCACTCCCGGCTCAACACCCTGCCCCTCTGCCATAGTGCTATGGAATATAATAACTAAAATAACCAGAAATAACCAGTTCATTTTGTGAAGGGGAAGAGGGTAGAGAGAAAGGGGACAGAGAATCTTAAACAGGCTCCACACCCAGCATGGAGCCCGACATGGGGCTCTATCTCACATGACCTGAGTTAAAATCAAGAGTCGGATGCTTAACTGACTGAGCCACCCAGGTGTCCCTAAAATAACCAGTTCTAAAACCAGAATACCTGGATTCTGAACACATCATCAGTACTTAATAGCTATGTGTCCCTGGATATGCCTCCTTTTCCTCAAGTGTAAACTGGTGGTAATAGCAAGGATTAAATGAAATAATGCTGCATCTCCAATGCTGAGTAACATGCCTGGTATGTAGTAATTGTTCTTTTAAATATTATCACTCCAGCTCTCCTCAAAATATACAGAATAATAGCCAAGTCCCCTACATAGTATCTAATGCTCTACTCACCTCCCCAGGGTCATCTGACATCATTCTTCCTCCTATGATCTCGTCATTCTGAACTACTTACCAATATGCATGGTTCCCAAACACTTCCCAATCAGTTCATACCTTTGTTCATATGCTGCTGCTTCTTTCTAAAATATTCTCTCAGTCATGCCCACCTGGAAGACTCATCTTCCAGATTCATTCCTGGCATCAACTCCTCTATTAAATTCATTCTCACTGCCTGACCCTCCAGCCCCAAGAAATCCACTAGCTGGGTACCCACACTTTCATTAGTTGCCCAGGCAAGGCCAGTAGAAGGATCACCCAATCAGCAGCATCATAATAAATAATTGTTGTCTTATCCCTCTAATTCTTGAGGGTAGCTAATTATGCAGTACTACACAACTAATAGAAGCTCCTTGAACTCAGCAACAACTGGCTTCAATTCATCTTCACCTTGACCATTGTCATATGCATAAATACATAGGGATCCCTAGAACCACTGATGAAGCCAGGAGACAGTGAATACCCTGGATTAGTCCCACTCCAAGTATAGCTAGGATAAATGAGGGGCCTTCCCTAAATCATTCACGGAAGGACCCTAGTAAGAAAGAACTGTTGAGAGTGTACTTACCGACAGATCAATGGCAGACTGCATGAGCTGTCCAGGGTGCTGGCTCTTGTTTTAGGGGGAATACAGTACCATTCTCTGTATCTGGCCCCTCCTGCCCCATGGTCACCTGCTCAACCCCTACCCTAGGTTTAACAACATCAGTTGAAATCAATTCTAAGTAGAACGCTTGCATCTTCAACTTCCCTTCTCCCTTCCACCCGCCCTCTGGGGAACTATCTGACCATTATAATAAAAATCCAGCTTTATGTAAATACCCTATCCTCCAAGTAATAAATGCCATTAGCTGAGCCTGTTTGAGTAACCGCAGGCTTTTAAACATTCATTTGGAGATCTTTGAAAGCTCTCTCGAGGCTCTTGCTCATAATTCACTAAGTGGGAGTTGGTAATAACTGTGTTAAATGGCCAGACCGTGCAACTTGCAGGAGGTGTGTCTGTTTGTGTGTTGGTGGTGGAGATGGCAGGGGGTGTGCTGGGAAGAGGATGCCCTTCCTTCCACGCTGATCGGTTACTTATTTTTAAGAGTGCCCCTGGGGGCTCACAGTCCTTTGATGAGCCACTAATGAAAGAACCAGATTTGACAATTAATTTCCCCAGAGTTATTATTTGTTGTTTTGGCAACAATTCTCTGTAAAGCCTTAATCCTCACCTGGCTTCCCAATGGTTGAAGGGAGCCATGAGTTGAGGGAAGAAATGCATTCTGCCTATTTGTTCCATAGTCATGTACTGAGCACCAACTGTGTGCGGGGCACTACATTTGATCAAGATACACCCCCTGCCTTCAGGGATCCCTCAGTCTGGTGGTGGTGTGTGTGTGTGTGTGTGTGTGTGTGTGTGTGTGTGGAGTAAGACAGGAGAATGAATAAGAAGTTATAATTCAGTGTGATACATGCTATGGAGGGGATTATGGGAGTATGGGGGGGGCATATAACCCAGATTTAAGGAGTCAGGGAAGACTGCCAGGAGGGAGAGTCTTTAATGACCACCTTAGAGGTAGCAAGATAAATAAGAAAATAGGAAAAGAAAATGTTCTAGGAAGAAGAATCAATATGTTCAGACTCTGAGAAAAGAAAGAGTATCCATAAAGTACTGGTGAGAAGGTGCAGTACTAAGAAGTCTCAGTCACTGCTGGTGGGAATGTAAATTGGTACATTTTAGAAAGCAGTTGGGCATTATTTAGCAAAGTTGGAGATATGCAAGCCCTGTGACCCAGCAATTTCATTTCTTTCTAGAGACACTTGTGTGTATGACATTAGGAGACACATACACAATGTTCTTAGCAGCATGGATTGTAATAACCAATAACCGGAAACAACCCAAATACCCATCAACAGCAGAACAATTAATTATGATGTAATCATGCAACAGAATCCTATACAACAATGAAAATGAGTGAACCATAGCTAAATATGGCAAAGTGAATAAGTTTTTTTTATATTGACACCAAAGAGTACATATAATGGTAAGTCCATTTATATTAAATTCAAAGTAGGCAAAACTAAAATATTGTTTTGGGATGCATACAAAAGTGGTAAAGCCATAAAAACCAGCAAAGAAATGATTGACCATAGCAGATGGAATAGTGCTCTATTCTAGTGGGAAGATGAGAGTATGATTGGAAAGGATCACATGGGGAATTTCAGACAATATTCTATTTCTTGGTTTGGGTTTACACGTTTATGTCATAAGTTCTTGTGTGGTGTATTTCATAATTTTTGCTATGGGGGGCAAAAGAGGGACACCTGGGTGGCTCCAATGGTTGAGCATCTGCCTTCGGCCCAGGGCATGATCCTGGAGTCCTCGGATTGAGTCCCACATCGGGCTCCCTGCATGGAGCCTGCTTCTCCCTCTGCCTATGTCTCTGCCCCTCCACCGTCTATCATGAATAAATAAATAAAATCTTTGAAAAAAATAAAGGGACAAAGGAGAAAGCATCAGCGCAGCATCAGTCTCTGGGTCTCTACTCTGTTCACATCCATGAGAAGCCTGGCATGCCAATGGAAAGGCTGGAGGTGTCTCTCAGAAACTAGGGCCAGCACCATACGTGTGTGTGTGTGTGTGTGTGTGTGTGTGTGTCCCATAGGCAATTCTCATTATGGTAGTACCAGGGACTTCCTGGGATCCACAGTCCTTGAGAGTCCCCTTGAATTGTCTCCATGACATATACCATGGTTCTGTCTTCAGAGAATCTCAGGTGCACTTGGGTAAGTTGTACAGGTTTGAAAGGAGCAAGGTAATGCTCTGGGTGAACTTGATATATAGGGCATTGGTTTGTCTTTTCACTTAAGTCCCCATGGGGGGCTAGGATCTAAACGTGCAGTCTAGTCATGAAATCCAACTTCAGGAGCTTGGGTCTTTCCCACGTGGGCTCTCAGGTGGGTGTGCTAGAATGGACATCACTATAAAGATATGATGTGGTTATGGGAAAATCTGAACCTTTAAGTAAATGGACCTTGATGTAGGGCAGGGGAAGGAAATAGCTCTCCCAAGATGGTCAGAGCTAGTAGGGATCTAAATGATCCCTTGAGTATAGCCCTTAATATTTTTTGGCTCTTTTTTTTTAATTTTTATTTATTTGTGATAGTCACAGAGAGAGAGAGAGAATGAGGCAGAGACACAGGCAGAGGGAGAAGCAGGCTCCATGCACCAGGAGCCCGACGTGGGATTCGATCCCGGGTCTCCAGGATCGCGCCCTGGGCCAAAGGCAGGCGCCAAACCGCTGCGCCACCCAGGGATCCCTATTTTTTGGCTCTTAACTAAGTCTAAAGTCAACTTTATAGTTATTCAGTTAAAAGAGTAATATATTCTTTTGGTTTTTAAAAAGATTTTATTTGTTTATTCATGAGACACACACAGAGAGATGCAGAGACACAGGCAGAAGGTGAAATAGGCTCCCTGCAAGAAGCCCGATGTGAGACTTGATCCCAGGACCCTGGGATCATACCCTGCTCTGAAGGCAGATGCTCAACCACTGAGCCACCCAGGCATCCCAGTAATACATTCTTTTGGAACAAGTTATACAATATGTGAATAAATAAAGCATTATGGTTTCCCCCAAATCCTCTTATAATCTCATTCTGTGAAGAAATCAATATTAATAGCCTGGTATATTTCCTTCTACATGAGTGCCAAACTCATTCACATAAATACAGAGTCTGGAGTTTTCTTCTTTTTATTTTTCAAAAATGGAATCATATTATATCTGTCACTTGACTTTTCACAATTCAATATATCATGGACATCATTTAAAATCAGCCCTTCCAGATTTAATAGATAGACTTTCAATAATTGTGGAATATTCCTCAGTTTGGCTATAGCATAAAACCAGTCCCTTGTTGATTGACCTTTAAGTAATTTCCTATTTGGGCCACTAACAATAATATTCAATAAATATCCATTATATCCATATGTCCTGATACATTTTTTTTCTGTAGGGTAGATTCTTTTTTTAAAAAGATTTTATTTATTTATTCATGAGAGACACAGAGAGAGGGGTGCAGAGACACAGGCAGAGGGAGAAGCGGGCTCCATGCAGGGAGCCTGACATGGGACTCGATCCCGGGTCTCCAGGATCACACCTTGGGCTGCAGGTGGCGCTAAACCGCTGCGCCACAGGGGCTGCCCTGTAGGGTAGATTCTTAAAGCAAAATGGTTGAATGAAAAAAACATACGTTTTAATTTTTTAATAAATTTCTGACAGATTATTTTCTCTAAATATTGTAGTCATTCATACTTTTAAAAAAAGATTTATCTATTTTAGAGAAAGAGAGAGAGAAAGCTGGGCGGGGAGAGTCAGAAGGAGAGGGAAAGAAACCCTCAAGCAGACTCCCTATTGAGTGTGGAGCCTGATGCCAAGCCTAATGCGGGGCTTGATCCCATGACCCTGAGATCATGACCTGAGCTGAAATCAAGAGTTAGATGCTTAACTGACAAAGCCACCCAGATGCCCCATCATTCACACTTTTACCAATGATCCAGGGAAACTCTAATTTTTCCACTCCCTTTCTAAAAATGGTTTCATTGTTATCAATTCACAAGATTTCCTTCCCCCAATATGATGAGCAAATGAGCAAAAGAAAAAACTAAAACAAACAGTACTACGCCCCTGTTGTTATTTTGATTTGCACTTACTTGGGCATTTTTAAGGTTGATTATCTTCTCAAATGTTTGTTCATCATTTTTTTTCTCCAAGAAATGCTTGCTCGTTTCACTTAACCATCTTTGTATCAGGTGGCTGCTCTTTTCATTATGGGTTTTCAGAAGATCTTTGCATATTAAGAATATAAACCTGTTATTTACTGCATGACCCTTCATTTGTAAAGATAGAGAAGTTGTAACATAGGGGAGATGTGAGTTGCCTGAGGACACCAGAATACAAATATCAGAGCTGGACAGGGTCACATTTTTAGATTCCCTGCACAGGGTTTCTTTCCTGGCCCACTTCATAGCTTAGACCCCTGTGGTAAATTTTCTGGAAATCTCTAGGACAAATTTTCCCAAAGAACAAAATTTATCTTTATTAATCAGAATTATCATCTTATACTTCATTAAAATTCAGATTCTGGGGCCATACCCCTAACCTCCCCTAACCTGAATCAGAGTCTCTAGAAGTAGAGCCAAGGAATCTGCTAAGATAGAGTCCTGTTTTTGTTGTATCAATCAAAATTAGAGAACCATAAAAGCTCAAAGTCCTTGCATAGGCACATAGGGAACTGTCTGGGGTGGAGAAGTCAGTGGGCAAATGACATAGTAGCTCCCCCCACCCCCACTCCCTGCTCTGCCATTATCACCACCAGCTGGGGAGAGAGCCCTTAAAGCTGAAGCATCAAAACAGAGCTATCACAGGGGACCTGTTGGCCTCATGCTGCCCTTAAGCCAAAAGCAAGCTTTTGTGACAATAAGGGTGAATCTAATATATCACTTTCTTGCTGGTATAAAGGTGTAAATGTCAATTTCTCCTCATTTTTGTGAAGATTTGACAAAGCACTTAAAGCAGTACCCATTTTAATCAACAAAGCATCCAGAAAGATCACAGGGCAGCAAGTGTGCCATATCCTATCTGAGCTTTAGGTGGATTTGAAAATTGCACTTTTAATTAAAATTGGCATTTCTGAAGCTTGGGTTAGAGCTGGCCATTTTGCTGGGGAATTGCAGACTGTGAAGCAAACAATCTAAGGGAAGGGTTTAAGTGAGCGAAGAGGAAGGCTTGTGTATGAACAAGAAGAGCTTGTTTAAATAATGAAGTGGAGAAAAGATAATGTAAAAATGCCTTCGTGTTTAGATAGGTTTCCTCAGAGATCTGCGTAATTGTAGCTGAGCTGTCCGAGGTGCTGACGGTTGGGTGACGGGAAAGCTTGCAAGAGGTAAAAGCCTGGCCTGTAGTTCTCAGTCCATCAGATTTGGCCTTTTTTCATCAGTTTCTTTCCAACCAATGACAAATACACTGCCAGATGTTATACTACAATCCCATTCATTCATTCAATCCACAAAAGTTACGGATTACCCACTTTGCATACTGGGTAGTGTTTAGAAGATTAGGAAAAAATATCAACCCAGAATCATTGGATTCTATTCTGTATATGTTTCAGTGAACCCCAAAGTTGATATTATTCCAAGATTTAAAGACTTTGTGAACCAGTAAAATTTTAAAACAGTCAAGGGTAATTCAAAATAAAGACATGTAAGAACATCAACTGTCACTTACTCTCTCCATCTTCTGAGAGAAAAGCAGATTTTAAAACTGAAAACCTTGGAAATCCATAATCACAATGAAAAACAGTTATTCAAAGTGGCTCTGTAAAAATGCAATTCATTGTCCTTATTCTTCCCATTTAACTAAGAGCCACAGAAAATTTCACCATACACTGGCATCAGTTTCAAAACTGGTATTTGGAAGTAATTGATCCATCATGAAAGCCCTCTGGAAATAAATAGATTTCTATAAACATCCTAATCAGAGGTCATCTAACATAACAGATGAGTGCATCTCTGATCTCCAGGGTCAGCCTGTTGGATAGTCTTGTTAGAAAGTTCTCCCTCTTTTGATAGTTATAGCACCTTGAGTATGATGAAGTGAGTGTCTATGAGAGTGGGTGGGAAGGGATGGAATTAGCACTTATTAAGAACCCACTATGTGCCAGAACTGTATCTGTGACAGATGCTATACCTACTTTATCCCTTGTAATCTAATGTTCATTCTCATTTTATGATGTGGGCATCATTAGCATCCCAATTTGAGTATGAGAAATGTGTTACATATAAGAATTTAGTTTAGGGACGCCTGGGTGACTCAGCGGTTGAACGTCTGCCTGTGACTCAGGATGTGAACCCAGGGTCCCAGGATCAAGTCCCACGTCAGGCTGTGTGGAGCCTGCTTCTCCCTCTGCCTATGTCTCTGCCTCTCTCTGTGTGTCTCCCATGAATAAATAAATAAATTCTTTAAAAAAAGAATTTATAGTAAAAGAACTCTCAAAGATCAATTTAGAGAGGAGAAATTAGTCAATAAATGGTATAAGGACAATTGATTAGGGAAAAAAATCTATTTTGACTTCCGTATCAGAGCAGTCATCAAATAAATTCCAAATGAACTAAACACTTAAATATAAATAATACAAACCTATAAAGTATTTTTAAAGCAGAAAACATAAAATTGAAAAGTTAACAAATCTCAGGAGGAAAATGGGTTTTCAAAGCTTAGAAACAATTGGAAAAAAGAAAAAAGTTGAACAATTTTAATTTCTAGGATGGAAAGATCCTATTACACTTTAAAATCTATTTTACAACAGTTGATAATTACAGTGGATATATAAAGTTAAAAGTGAAACCCATAGAGATCACTTGGGGGTAAAGAACTTGACTAGAAATCCTATAGGGGAAAATTTATCTATTTTGATCTGGGTGGAAATTAATTGAGCTGGATATATACTCGAGATTAGTGCACTTTACTGTGCATTAGTCATATCTTGATTTTTTTTAAAGTGAAGAAAAATGAAGTCCAAGCAAATGTAAAACCTCTATTTTAGACAACTTAGGGGATGGGGTGCCAAGTCCACTGGTAGTAAAACCTCTTGAGACAATTACACTTTGAGTGAATTCAGGCCAGACAATACTGACTTGATCCCAGTTCACACAAAAAATATTTGAAGTTTTTGGTTGGCCACAAACTCAAGAATGTCAACCATGTGATTCAGCTAGTATCAAGAGAAGGTACAACCCAAGGTTTCACTGGCAAAAACAGTGCCAACAGGGAAGAAATAGATAGCTGGCTTAATGACCATTACCCAACAAGGCCAGCTAATGTTTGAATAAATTAATGAAACCAACTCATTGTCTCAAATGGCAAACTATAAGGAGGAGGGCAATCTAGCCCTGGACTTTGGAGTAATAGTGGCCTGAGTTTGAACCCCAAATCTACCAAATACATGTATGACCTTCAGGAAATATTCTCACTTCCCTGAGCTCAGTCTCCTCATCTGTAAAATGGGAATACTGATAGCACCAGCATTGAAAGGCTGTTGCAAAGACTAAATGAGGTACTGTATATAATATACTCGACATAGTGCCTGACAAAATAACTACCCCCACCCATCAAGTTAATTATTGTTAATGGTATTGTTAACCACGAGTTCCAGGGACTGTCGTTGTACGTCATCTGCACAAGATTCCTGAGGAAGTTCCTTTATTTCAGGAGCTAGGGAAGTTGTGCAATCATTTACAAGTCAACCAAGTTGCCTCCCCCTGCTCCAGCTCCTGCCACTGACCTAGAGATACCCCAGAGCCTGCATGGTCTTATTTCACTGCATGAGCTGCTGCAATCAATGTTCAAAGCAGTGAGCAAGAGAGGGAGGGGGCTCTGCTGGAGCGAGAAGATGAAGAAATTGAGAAGCCAGCACAACAGTGGCAAGAGCTCATTGACTCCTTCTCCCCAAGGGCCAGCTCAGCCAGCTGGGATGGCCTGTCATTAACTCTCTTTATTGTCTACATTTTCTGCCTCGCTGGCTCATCTGAGAAGGCAAATGGCACTGGCTTTAAGTCACTCCTTACATGGACATTGCTTCATTGGCTTCTGGAACTAGGAGGAGCTGGAATCACTGAAAACATTGACTTCCCAGGAGGCATTCAAACATGTGAGATGGGGAGCTGGGTGTGCACAGAATTTGGGGTTTTCCCTGAGAACTTATCCTTAAAGGATCATGGTATTTTTCACCCAACCATGCCTTCTTCTGAGCCCAGAGTCTCCTATCACTACCATTTGGAGGGTCAGCCTTGTCCTTTGTAGCCAGACTCACACAGCTCATCCCTTGCATTTTAAAAAATGTGTTCATATGGTATTCTTTCACAAAGGCAGTGGCAGTGTGGCACGGACTTTGCATGTAGACATTGATGTGCTGCTTATTAGCTATAAGACCTTAGACTCTCTGAGACTCTGTCTTCTTGTCTGTAAAGTGAAGATGATCACACCTGCCTTGAAGTGCTGAGTGAAGACTAATAGCATGGTTCTCCATATTGAGCATTTGTCAGACCTTAAATGCTACAACGGGCATTAGCTCAATCAAACTCTTTGAACAATCCAATGAGGTAGGTACTATTATCATCTCTATTTTTAGGACGAAGAAACTAAGACACAAAGAAGTTAAGCAACTTGTCCAAAGTAATATACCTCTCTCTTTCCCACCCAACCTGCCCCATGGAATTCATTCATTCCCATGGCTTCTATGTTTATTTTATTTTTCTAGCCCCATTCTTCTGAGGTCCATCTTTGTATATCCAATGGCATATTTGACTTGTCAACTTGAGGGTTAAACAGATCTCTCAAACCTAACTGTCCCAAGACAGAAAGCACTGAAGCAACTTGTCCAGGGTCAAACAACTAGGGAGTCATTGAGCCAGAAACTGAACCTGGGTCTCTGTCTGCAAAGCTTGCACTCTTGGGCACACACTACCTATTAATTGATTTTTCTCTTCAAAATGTCCCTCTACAGTCTCTGGTTTATTAAATCAGAAAAGTCAGACATACCAGATCACCAGGAGTTATGTTCTTGAGGATTTCAATGTGCATGAAGTATTAGGGAGGGTCTCTGAGCTTCCCCAAAGACTCAGAGTATGTGACAATTCTCATTTATCCAGGCTACCCAAACCGTCTCCCATTTGCCATCCACCTACCTTCATCTTGCCCATTGTCAAACTCCCACTAGCAGATGCTCTGTTATCTCCATCTGTAGTTCCATCCTCTGTGTGGAACCCGGGCTTAGGCACTCAGATAGGAGTGTGCTACAAGGCGGGGAAGCCCTTCTCGACTTTCCAAAGGAAATTAGATGGGAAAAGGTCATATTCTGTTATCTCATTCGTAGTATTGGGATATGTCAGCACCTACTCCCAATGTTGCTGAGTGGATTTTATGAGCTGTAACATATAAAGAATTTAGCACAGAACAAGGCACAGCAAACTAACTTGTCGTTGTCATCTCTTTCTTCAAGTTCCTTCTCTGGCCACTATTGGCGTAGATTATCTAGTCTCCCCAAGTCCTTCTTGTCTATAGTCAGAGAACTTTTATTCTCATTCACCTTGCCTTGGTCAAATAGTCTTTTCTTCAACCACTGGGCAAGTTGAAAAGTACAGACCCAGAAATAACTCACTATTATTTGCCCTGCAAAAGAATTGTCCTTCCTCTTCACCATTCTCTCCCCTTTCCCTCCCTCACTTCTCCCTTCCTCTTTCCCTTCCTCCTACCCTTATACCTGCTTCCTTTCTTCCTTTCTTTTTTCCTTCCTTCTTTCCTTCCTCTCTTTTTCCCTCCTTCCTTCCTTCCCTCCACTTCTTAGAGGAAAGATTTATAACATGCTGTTCCTTGGTAATGACTCCTTTTTTTCTCCCCTGCTTAGCCAGGGAATGAAACTGTGTATGCAAATGAAAATATGTATAATTCCACACAGCTAGGGAGTATTGAAGCTGGGACATTTCCCAAGCTAAGTTGTGTACCATTGGTGTGGCCGGAGCTGCCACAGTAAGATGCCCAGAGGTGCTGACCTGTAGTGGAGATGCCAGCCTGGGGGTTGCCCCTCCCCATAGCCATTGACTTCAGAGCTCAGGGCACAGACAGCTACCTTATCTGTGTACCCTAGGGATTGCTTTGGCACAGTGACGGCTCCACTGGGACCATGAACGTGGATCCCAAGCAGGATGCACAGGCTGGAGATAAGACCACGAACAGATTCCCTTTGGCGCTCAGGTGCTGTTCATCAGAAATCGACAGCCCTGCAGCCCAGGCCATGACAGGCACGGGATGATAACAATGCCATGTGATCAGCAGCCTTGGAGGATAGGCTGTCACTGGCTTCCAGAGATAAGGGAACAATGAGCAACCCCTCCACCTAGGGAGGGGGCTGCACGGGTGCCTACAGGGCAAAGCAGCAAAAGCTAAAGCTTGCCTGACCCTTAAATCTCGCTTGGACTCCCTCTTCCCAGCAGGCCTCTGGATCTCCCTCCTGTCACTCAGGAACCCTGGTCCCTATTATACACCCACCCTTCCGACCCCTGTTCTTTGGAGTTAATCATGTTATCTCTAGAGCACAGGTGTTAACGGATGATAATAGACAAGAGGTTTCTTTCCTACCTCCCTGCCCCCATGGAGCCTGCTGAGAGGGTGGGGGAGGAGGGTGTGTGTGTGTGGGAAAATAGATCTTCCTCCAGATGGTTTATCCAGATCATGGACACAGTAACAGCGCTCTCCACCATCAGACCCCTCACATCAGCCTCAGAGGCAAACCTGAGGCCAACCTAGGGCTCTCGAGGAATCAGGAGGGTGGGCACGGGGGAGCTGCAAGCAGCATATTTGGTGTCTTCCCATTCCACCCCATCCTACCCTCTATGGAGCAAAGCTGCTGACCCCACACGTGTGCCCTAGTTTTGGGATGGGTTCTGCTGTCTTGGTTCCACTCTACCCTTCCCCCATTCCTGCACACCCCTTTCCCTACCAGATCACAGTAGCTATGAAGGGGAGAGTCAGGATGCCTGGGTTCTTGTTCTTCTCTGGACCAGCTTTGATGAGTGATCTTAAGGGGTCATAGATGAGTCACTTCACTACCTAGTCTCAGTTTTCCACCTGTAAGTTGGGTTACTAATGAGTGATTTTCAGATCTGCCAGGTGGTATGAAAGTGCTCATGAGGCAGCCCGGGTAACTCAGCAGTTTAGCGCCGCCGCCTTGGGCTCAGGGTATGATCCTGGAGACCCGGGATCGAGTTCCATGTTGGGCTCCCTGCATGGAGCCTGCTTCTCCCTCTGCCTGTGTCTCTGCCTCTCTCTCTCTCTCTCTGTCTCTCATGAATAAATAAATACAATCTTTAAAAAAAAAGTGCTCAAGGAGGAGGGTGGTCTGAAACTTATCCTCCACAAACAAGGCCCATGGAACAGAGCTGGGTCTCAGCCTGGGTATCAGCTCTGCCTGGGTCCCAGCGGGTGAGGTCACCCTCCCTCCAGTTTCCCTATTTTTTCTGCTCCTCTTCTTCCTTGCCAGGGCTGTGATTGCTCCTTGGCCCAGCCTCTAGGCTCACCTCTGTGATGCCCCCCTGTTCTCTTTGCTCGCATTCCTGCCTCTTAGTTGGCTCTGGCTCTTGCCCTTTTACTGATTGTTTCTGTACATCTCTGAACCTCACTCTGCTTTTTCACTTGCTGCCAGTAAGGGATGCATGCAAAAGATTATTTTCCTCTAGCCCATATTTTAATACTATTAAGGATGACTTTGATGTCATTAGGGATGATCATCCAACATTCTGGAGTTGACCTCTCAATTCCAGTTACCTCCACCCCCCTCACCCTTTCTGTTTTTACCCACAGACAAATTCTAGACTGTCATCACCCATGATCTTCCCATCTTTGAAATATTAAACTTTGCAATGACAGTCTCCCATGTTCTTGGTTCTCTAATTCTACTTTGCCTTCTCCCTGATATCACTAAGATCTCCAGTTTCTTTTTTTTTAAGATTTTATTTATTTATTTGAGAGAGAGAGTAAGAGCAAGCACGAGAAAGTGGGGGGCAGAGGGAGAGGGAGAAGCAGACCCCCGCTAAGCAGGGAGCCTGACATGGCAGTGGGGCTCAATCCCAGGACCCTGGGATCACGATCTGAGTTGAAGGCAGACTTCACCCACTGAGCCACCCAGGCACCTCAGATCTCCAGTTTCTTACCACTTCCCATTCCACTTACCATTTTTTTTTTTAAACCAACATACCTGCTGCCCCCTGCTTTCTTTATGGATTTTTTACCTGATTAAGATCCCTTGATTCATCATATGAAACTTCTGTCAATGGCTCTCATCCTTCTGCTACCTTCATTTATTCACTCACTCCTTCACTTCTTTGTTTATCCAACACATTGTTCTTTTGTTTTTTGGGGGCAGCAAAGCAAGGTTTATTGAGAGATAACAAAGTGATAGTACAAAACTCCTTAGGAGGGAAAAGACCTGAGAGACTTGCTACTGGAGTGTCTAGGGGTTTTTATGGGCTGTTTTAATCTGATTAGCCCTCCCTGTGCCTGTCATCTTTTTTTTTAATTTTTATTTATTTATGATAGTCACAGAGACAGAGACAGAGAGGCAGAGACATAGGCAGAGGGAGAAGCAGGCTCCATGCACCGGGAGCCCGACATGGGATTCGATCCCGGGTCTCCAGGATCACGCCCTGGGCCAAAGGCAGGCGCCAAACCGCTGCGCCACCCCCCTGTGCCTGTCATCTAATCAGTTTTTGTCACCTATCTATCTCATGGGAAAGGGTGGAGGGCTCTTTCCAAGGTAGTATAAAATCTCTTTAAGGATGGTTTCTTCTTAGGGCGGGGGACCACTTGTCCCTGCCTGCCTGCTTTCCAACTATTCTTCATCAACCCCCTGTGTGAAGAGGTAACCCTAACTGCTATTAGGGAAAAAGGACAACGACCAATCTTAGCTGTATTCTGCTGGTCAGGGGTGTTGGATGGGGCAACAGTCAGGGTTCCTCTCTTCCCAATTTATTAAGGGATCCCCTGTAGATGTCTGGTTTGACCTCCATGTGAGGCTCCACCTGAACCACCACCATTTGGAGTTTGATGACCTTCATTCTGGAAGATATAAAGCAGGTTAAGTCATTTAGGAGGCAAGGCCCAAAGCACAGTGCAAGACCGAGTACAGGAGGCATCTTGTGTGAGAGAGGATTTTTTTAAAGATTTTATTTATTTATTCATGAAAGACACAGAGAAAGAGGCAGAGACATAGGCAGAGGGAGAAGCAGGCTCCATGCAGGGAGCCCGATGTGGGACTCAATCCTGGGGTTCTGGGATCATGCCCTGAGCTGAAGGCAAACACTCAACCACTGAGCCACCCAGGTGGCTAGAGGGACATATTATACGTATATTATATTATATTATATTTTATATAATAATATATTATATTTTAGTGAACTCCCCACATACTGTGAGGAGAGGACGATGAAAGGAATGCAATAAGGATTATGATTTTATTGGGATATAGGGAAAGTAACCTTTAAGAAGGCTTATCAGTGTCTTGTCTCTTCAAGACTAGTTTAAGGTCCTCCCTTGGTTCACAGAAGGATTTTGGTTCCTTGTTGTTAGTCCCTGTTGGGGGCCAGGGTTTGACTCTGGAATGGTGAATCTAGGCTTCAAATTCAGGCTCTTTGCTGTTGGAGTGACTAAAATCACCGTATGTGGGTCTTCCCAGACCGGCCCTAACAAACACTTGGTCTCAGGGGTGAAGTGGACAGATGGGTTATTTTGGAGCTGGGAGTTAGGAAGCTCCTTGCCAGAGGGGATGAAATGATTTATCAAATCAAAGACTTCCTTGTCTATATCTACCCAAACCAGGAGGTACCTGTATCCACCCATTTTAGGCATGTGTGAAGTGCAATCTTCCCCAGGGTAACTTCCTACTCACTGTCTGCCTCTGGGGATTTGGATGGGAGAATGGGTTATTCTTTTCCTGTCCCAGAGTCAGTTTCTTCCTGTACTAGAGTTAAACTCTTGAGTTTTTAAAAGCTTTTTCTGTCTCTGGATCCCACATTAATGGATGGATACCAGCTGTCTGGGAATCCTTGATCAACCGATAAAGGGGGCATGCTATTTTTCCTTATCCTGGTATCCATGAACAATAGTATCTGACAAAGTTGTGGGGTCCTTAAGGCGTATGTGAATGCTCTTAAGGCCTGACCCACTTTTCCGCTGATTAATATCAGTGTCTATTAAGAGGAGGCAATTGCTAGTAATATCTCTACCTAAGAGAGGTGTGGGGCTCTCAGGCATTAAGAAAGAGTGAGAAAAAATTAGATCTCTCCAGGTGCATCTGAGAGGCGAGAAAAAAATTTGGCTTATGGGTCACCATAAGTGACGCCCTTAACGATAACACAGCAATTGAACAGTTGGTCCAAGGCAGAGAGTAGAACAAATAAAATGGCTCCAGTATCCCGAATGAAATCGACTGGTTTTCCTTCTATTTCCAAAATTATCTGAGGCTCTGGGTTCCCTATGGTGAGCTGTTTCAGAGGAGCCACCACATAGAACCCTGGGTCCCATCAGTCCTGATCAAGGGCACTGACCACATGATCCCTCAAAGACTGAGGTCCCTGAGGGCATTCAGATTTCCAATGTCCCCCCTCCACAAGAGAGTCAAAGGTTACTGGGCCTTGGTTTTCACCATTGGGAGCATTCTCACTTCCAGTGTCCCAGGCACTACAGAGGCCAGAGCCATAGGAGGCCAAGCTGACAACAGCATGCAAGGCAGTAAACAAACTCTCTGACTTCCTCTTTAGCTTCTGTTCCTTATTCTCTGCTTGGTCCCCATTGTAAAAGACCCACTGGCAGCTCATTAGAGCTTTTCTGGGGTTCCCTTGGGGCCAACAACCAACTTTTGCAGTTTTTTCTGAATATCTGGGGCTGATTGGGTCTTTAAGAATGATCTCAGCCTCTGGAGAACTGAGGGAGATAGTTGTGTATTTAATGAGAGCCTTTCTCAGTCTAAGAAAACTTGGGTTTTCTTACCAACAGACCCAGATATCCTTTATCAGAAATGTTGAAAGCTACCCTAAAAGCACAAACCTATGTCTGGTAACAATTATCCATGAAAACTTTGAGACAGACGGTATTAACACAAGCTTATTCAACCTTCAGCAAACCTAGATAGAATCTTTCCTGGTTCTAAATCTTGTCAGCTCAGACGGATGAGCAGATGCCATATTTTTTCCACAAAGTGGAAAAATGCAGTCCATGTCAGGCCAGAGAAGACAAGGAACTTTTCTGAAACAAAGGGAGTTTTGGCAGCTGTTTGGGAATATCCCTTAAAGTCTACACCCCAAATTAGACTAAATACAGTTGGCTCCAATTATAGCCACTAACCTGGGAAACAAATGAAGGAGAAGCTCCCATGTAGTGCCCAAACCCTCTATGACATAGGCTTGGAAGTGACAGTGATACCAGTTTCCAGGGGCATCATTAGGATCCCAGTTGGGGTCTTGAGGAGGTACAGGTCGGGCTCCAGTTGGAAACTGAAGCATTCACGGGCTCACTTGTCCCTTGATCCCTGTATCTTTTAGCAGTGGCCATAACCCCGTGTTTTCCGCTTTGGAGAAGGTCTGATTTAATGAGCTGCCTTTTTCCCAGTTAAAACCAGGAAGGCAAATTCTCTCAGGTGGCCATGTCCCATCCTCCAACCTGTATTGTGGCCATGCCCCAGAACAAAAGAAAATGAGTTCTCTTTGCCCAGTTAAAACCAGGAAGGCATCCAAGTAAATGATATTGAGCAATTTACAGGTCTGATACTCTTCCTGTAGCCTATCATGCCAAGGAGAGACTCTAAAGAAGTAAGGGTTCTGGTCAGGAAATTACCTGTCTATAAGAAGAGAGGAAAAGGTCCCTTTTAGTTGATCAGGAAGACTTGGGAAAATATGAAAAGTTCCTCTTAATCTTTTCCTGATGTGTGGCCCTAGCTACTCATGCAACTGAAAGCCAGAGCCTTGGTCTCTCTGTGAGGTGCTGGGAGTAGTTGTGCTTACCCAGGCTTGGCCCTACTTCCAGAGAGTGACCCTGGTTTCCCCACCCTTAAGACCCCTTAGAAGTCAATGGATACACTAGATTTTTTTTAGTAGAATTGTTGTGCCTGGCATAGCCATATGAAGGGACAAGATTTCCCCAGGGGTGGGAATCTATGTGAAATAAGCACTGATGGAATAGAAAAGTTGAGAGATACCTTAGATCTTAGTTCTTTTCCCCTGCTTAGCCATTCCTTTACATAGGTGGTGTAGCCAATCCAAGGGGTGTCCTAGTAATGCCCAGGATAGGAGAAGTCAGAAACAGGAAACTGTGCCTCGGTGTGAGTGATCCCTTGGGGGCTGCCTGAACCATTCACAAGAGAATGTCCAGGAGATCCATCCCAGGCTTTCCCATTCATTCTCCTAGGGGAAGAATTAGCCAAGAAAAGAGGAGTAGAGCGTTTTCTCTTTGGATGCTCAGATGGGCAAGTAAGGAGCCGGTCCCATCAAGAACCTTCGGGTGTCCACCAAAAGGTAGCCTTGGGGAGGTCCCTCAATTGCTGCTTGGTTTTCCCTAGGTCCCTCACATCCAGTGATCAGCCCTGAAAGGATTCTTAGTCTTCACCAAACTAACATTCCTAACTTCTTTTGGGGGATTCAGTCTGAAAGGAGCCCAGAGAACCTATCACCGGTGACTTGAGAACAGGAGCCACACTAATCACTCATATATGGCTGACAGGTGCCCATTGTTTCAACAAGCAAAATGGGGAGAGGGAGGAGGGGGAGAGAGTTACTGCCCACTACTCATGGTTAGTTGTTCTTAGTGATGATGGAGATTCCAAGCAAGCCCCCATAAATGTTACAGGATTTTTTTCTCTGTTGATGCCCTCAATTTTTGGCCATGCCACTTCACAGAATGAAGATAGACCAGAGAGCATGGTGGGCAGCAATGTAAGTTTTATTGAGTGATAGCAAAATGATAGTACAAAGCTCCCAAGGAAGGAGGGGACCTGAGAGGGTTGCCCTATCCAATACATTGTTTTGAGCATCTAACATGCTTGGGCACAGTGCTAGGTTATAGAGAGACAATGGTAAGTAAAACAGGCAGTTCTCCCCCAGAGTCCCAAAATTTTAATCCAAACCAATTCACACTTGGCTCTTATGTTTGGGATGCTGAATGTTCCTGAAAATTTCTGGTTTCCAACATTCTCTGGACCCTCATTGTTGCTAGAAGTCCTTCTATATGCTTTTACATTCTCATTCCCCAAGGAATATCTCAACTACTACTTCATTCTTAAGTTTCCACCATGAAAACCTTCCCAAATCTCTCCAGTCTGATTACCTTGTTTTCAGAATCTTTGAAAACAAACACCAAAAATACCCCAGAGGCCACTAGGTCTATTAATCCTGAACAATAAAGTTACTCTGTATGTGATATAAGAACAGAAGAGACCATCCCCAACAACGTGTGGGTTCTCATCTTGCCTCTAAGGTGTTTGCTGGGCAATCTCAGGTGCTGCTGCATTAAATGGATCACTGGTTCTAGATATTTTAGTGTCCTGACACCCTCAGAAGTTGTGTTGAAGCTATGGACTCTCTCCCCAGAGGAGTATCCTTGCAAATGCATTCCACTGACAATCTCAAAAGTTCACAGACTCCACAAAGCCTAGTTAAAAGCTTGTGGATTAGATGAACCACATGGACATTTTCAACTTTCTGGCCTAAGAATTGCTGATCTTATGTTGCCTTCAGCCCATACACCAACCTTGTCCCATGTCAGGGTATAGAGGGTAAGGAGAAAGTTCAAGAATCCAATCAGCAGTTTAGCGCCACCTTCAGCCCAGGGTCTGATCCCAGAGACCTGAGGTCGAGTCCCTGCATGGAGCTGGCTTCTCCCTCTGCCTGTGTCTCTCCCTCTCTCTCTCTCTCTGTCTCTCTCATGAATAAATAAATAAAAATCTAAAAAAAAGAAGAAGAAGAAGAAGAAGAAGAAGAAGAAGAAGAAGAAGAAGAAGCAGGTATTGTTCACACTCACCAATGGGCATAACAGCATAAAAGAATCTCTCTTACTTTGTCAGTTCCCAAGAATGCTGAATTGGAAAATGTGAGTGTATTACCTATTGTTAGGTAAAAATAAATCACCCTAAACTTAACAATTTAAAACAACAACACACATTTATTACCTCTTATAGTTTCTGTGAATTAAGAATTCAAGATTAATTTAGCCAAGTGATTCTGGTTTGAGTCTCTCAAGAGATTGCAGTCAAGAAGTCAGCTGTCATCTGAGGGCTTAACTGGACCTGCGGATCTACTTCCAAGGGAACTTACTCACCTGAACAACAGATTGGCCCTGACTGTTAGTGAAAGGCCCTAATCCCTTCCCAAGTGCCCTCATGGCCATGGTGACTGGCTTTCTCCAGAACCAGTGATCCAAGAGAAAGTGAAGTGGTACTTGTGATGTCTTTTCTGACCTAGTCATGTGTCACCATTTTTACAATACCCCATTGTTTGTGCAGGTCAGTGCTATCCAGTGTGAGAGGGACCTGTACCAGGGCATGCATTCTGGGAGGCAATCATCACGGGGCGGGGGGTGTGTGTGGAATATTTGAGGACTGGTTACCACAGTGTGAGATGTTCCCAAGGCGGAAGCCACCAGGCTTGCTCAGAAGTTGGGAGTTTCTCAGCCATATCTCCCTGTACTTTGGGGAACATCTGTTGGCCTGTGATTGTTCATTTCCCTTTGCATTCCAGCTCCATGAGGTTAGCTAGCAAAGTGCACCTTTTTTTTGGTTACAGTTGCAGTGTGTAAGTTATCATTTTGTTGGGTATATAACAGCCAACCCTTATGCAGCAGCCACTACATGCTGCACACTGTCCTAAGAGCCATATACAAAAAAAATAAAAATAAAAATAAAATAAAAATAAAAAAAATAAGAGCCATATACATATTACCTCATTTAACCATTAAAAGGACCTATGAGGCAGAAGTTATCATAGCTCCTAGTTTACAAATGAGAAAAGCAAGACATGCAAAAGCAAAATCACTTTCCCAAGGCCACATGGTAAGCAAATGTCAAAGCAAGGGTTTGAACCAAGGCAATCTAGGGAGTATGTGCTCTTAACTGCCATACTTGACCACTGGCAGAAGGGGGCATAGGTGGCTTGGGCTGTGGGAGTTCCCATGTTCTGTGGCAGTATTTAGAGCGGGTCAGGGTCAGTGACAAGGAGCTGGGGAGCAAAGGCATGTGAGGACAAAGGAAGTGCTTGGGAAGAGACTAGCAAAGAGGCAGGAAAAGAAGCCAGAGCTGAGTGTACACTGGGAATTAGACAAGGAAGGAGAGAGTTTGGCCAAAAGCTTCACAGACCACCAAGTGGTTGAGGAGAATGAGGATGACATTGGGGCCCTTGGAGGAAGTGGTTTGGGAGAGTGGTAAGTGGCAGCCAGATTACAGTGGTCTGGAGTGTGTGGGTATGACCAGGTGTAGACCAGTCTCAAGGGAGGCTGGCTGTGACTCAAGGGGAGACACCATGGGGAGTGCGAGGAGAGAGGGAGCAAGGCCATCCCAGGGTGACGTGAGGGGTCCACAACGGACCCCAGCCTGAGCCCCTGCCTACTGCCCAGGCCAAACAGAGCACAGTCTGCCTGGCAAAGACGTGTTCTCAATCCCAGAAGGAAACCCCTGTCTAAGGGAGTGCCAAGTGAGGCCTGAAGACATAAATATTTGCTCGGCTTCTGCCCTTCTTGTTCAAATAGGACATTGCTTTGGGGATGGAGACTAGCTGCATAGCAAGGACGTGAGAAATCAGTGAGGGTGGAGGAGGGCGAAGGAGCAGCGATTGCTCTTGGGGCCACTAATGAATCCCCCAGGCTCCCGAGCTACTGGAATCCATTAGCTCATCAAAGTAGCTAAATAACACCCCTGCTTCTTTATGAGAGACATCTGTTCAAACAAAGCTAACCTTTCCCCTCCCGATCAGTCTCCACTGCACCCCTTGTGCCTGTTCTGCTCGCCTGCCTGTGGCTGAATCACTTGGATTGGGCTGCGTGGTGCCTGTCTGGATCCCCAGCTGTAACATGCTGTGTTATTTCAACAGGGTATGTTGTTATGTTAGGACCATGACCATGGGCTTCTCTGGGGCTGTGCCCTATGCGGGTTTCTTTCTGCCAGCATTTTAGAGCTTATGTGTGCTAGCTACTGTGAACTGAGTTACTGTGCGTGTGTGTGTGTGTGTGTATGCAACACCATCTTGCTGTGCAACCGTATTGTGTGATGTGTGGTATGTCACCATAAGACTTAAGTGTTTTTTTACCTTCAGTGACAATTTGTGTGCTGGGTATTGAGGTGGTACATCCCTGTGTGTGATTTGGTGGTGCACTGTGAGATGGCTCCTCTGTGTGTGTGTGCACACCCACTATAAACCTGTCCCTGAGCCCGTATGTAGCTATATTATGCCATCTGGTCATATACAAAGGTAGTTGACAGATGTTGTGACTGTGTGTCTGAACTGGGTGTTGGGCTACAGCCGGTGAGGTCACTTTGCCACTATGAGACACTGTGTTTTAGTAGGATGCCTTATTGTGATTGCTGGCATGAACAGCAGGATCTAAATCTCTGATTTCCCTTCCCAGTAGACCAGGGGCCACCTTGAGGAGCATCTGGCCAGATGTGGCAGATGTGGATGGATGGTAGATGGGGTGGGGCACCTCTTTTCCACAACCGTTGGATATAAGTCCAAGCCCTAAATCCTAGAAAATATCAGGCAAAAAAGCAAAGGCAACATCTAAGAGGAAGCCAACCCAGTACCTGGATGAGGGAAGAGCCTTGGGACAAGTCAGGCAGTCAGGCAGTGGCCACCAAGCTGGGTGGGTGGGGGAAGATGGGAGGGCAGGACTTGAAGATTCCGCGGCTGACCAGCAAATCCCTGTTGCCACCGTGTTGTAGTGGCGTTAGACTAGTGGCTGCCATGCGCGTCAGAATTGCTTGGGATATTTGTTTCAGTGCAGGTTCTGATTTAGTAGGGCTGGGCAGGGCCCTGGTGTCTACATTTTTAACAAGAATTTGGGTAGTCAGAACCACACATTCAGACTCTGTCTCACCGTGGTGTCTGAGCAGCCAGTTGTTTCCAGGAACCCTAGGACAAGATGCTGAGAACATGAGGTACAGTAAGGATCTAGAAAGGAGGAGGAGGAGGAAAGCAAGAGAAGATAAGAGGGGTGGGTGGGGGGAGAAGAGATGGAGACCATGGCACAGCAGGTGTCCTTGGTCCCTTCCTGTACCTCCTGAACACTCCCATTCTAGTCTGTGCCCAGTCCTATGGGTTCTTCACCTGAGCCTGTGCAGCAGGCAGCCCGAGATCCTGGGATTTAATCCCTCCAGCCCCATCATGCATGTGTGTGCACACGCACACACACACACACACACACACACCTGCCCTGCACTGAGCAGCCCTCAGCCCAGGATGCACAGGAGTGGAGAATGAAACCCCACTGTCCACAGCAAAACCTGCTCACTAACCACCTCTCCCATTTATTTGGGGGCTCTTTCCGCTTCCCATTCTCTCTTGCCTGCTGGTGCTTCCTGGAATCACTTGCCATGTAAACTGTTAGCACCCACATCCTTGTCTCAGGGTTAGCTTCTTGGAGATTTCAACCTAAGACAAGTGAAGGGAAGAAACCTTAAAACTCCTCAGCATGAAGAATCAAGGGGTGCTAGATGGAGCTGACTGACCAAGTGGAAGATGGGAGGTGAAGGGGAGTCCCAGGCTTCCTCTCCCACTGGCTGTTTTGAGACTCTCCCCTGCTTTTGGAAGGAGCCAGAGCTGCCCCCTCACACTCCCTGGGGAATGAGTAAAGGTTCTCTCAATGTACCTGTTTCCCTTCGGGTCTTTGATGTACTTGATCGATCTGATGGATCCTTGGAAATCTCTACTTCCCAAATGTTGTTTCTTTGGCCACAGGTTGTGACCCCCAGCAGTTCCACTCAAGGATAACTTGTAGGGACCCCCCTCTTAGCCCCTGGCCTGGCAGGATCTTTTGGTAGGGATCAGGCTTCTTTCCAGCTCCATCCAGATGGAATTCCTCTGCTCAGACTGCTTGGAAGCGGTGTCCACACTGTCAGATGCTGCTGCTCTTCAGTAAACCCAGCCTGTCTCCCTTGGGCAGTCCCGCCATCTGCCCTGGCAATATTCTGCAGGAATGCACTATATGAAAAAAAGACCCCCTTATGATGAGACCCAGCTGCCCAAAGGTCAGCCACTCTGAGTAGAGCCTTTGGGCTTTGTTTTGGGGTCATTGCAATGCCCAGCACTTCTTAATACACACAGTACCACTCTAGCCTTTCCTCCAGTGCTGAGAAGTGGGGGCTCAGGCTGTGACCCACAGGTCCATGAATCTTTGCTAAAAGAGCAAGTAGGTTTCCTGTGAATGCCGACCCAATGAACGACTTGCTGCCCAGGGCACCACAGTGAGACAGAGTCTGAAGCTGTGTCTGGGCTCAGAAGAGCTTGCTGATGGCATGGAGTGGGGAATGGTAGCAGGTTGTTGATGCCCTGCCCCATGTTCCCTTGGCCACCTCCAAGCGCGTGTCCAGCTCTGGTGGATGGGTTCTGGGCCTGCTAGCAGTTTCCCGTCTCTGGTGCTTGATTCACTACTCTTCTCAACCCGAGTCTTTCTCTGGTGCCATGAGTTAGTCCATCCCACTCGAAGGGCAACTGGAAGTGCTGGGGGCAACAGCCAAGGTGGGAGGGAGAGTAGCAACCCTTAGCCTATGAGGCTAGGAGTCAGTGGATCAATACTCCAGACTCCAGGGCAGCCCCGGTGGCTCAGCGGTTTAGCGAGGCCTACAGCCCAGGGCCTGATCCTGCAGACCCATGCTCCCTGCATGGAGCCTGCTTTTCCTTCAGCCTGTGTCTCGGTCTCTCTCTCTCTCTCTCTCTCATGAATAAATAAAATCTTAAAAAAAAATACTCCAGACTCCAGTGGGTCAATACTCCAGACTCCTCATCTGATGGAAGGACAATTCTGAGGCACATTCTACACGGTTTCTCAGTGGGTCCCCGAAGGGCTGAGCCCTAGCTGTCCACGGTGGCACCCACTTATTAATATGCCCTTCCCCTACTGGTTTTCTCCCTCCCTTGCTTCCTGGGACCACTCACAAATACTGCACCTGCTCCCAAACTTGCTTTTGGGGGAATCCCAAACTAAGACAAGCATGATGGCAAATGTGTCCACCCTTGATTTGTAAAGTGGCTATGACAGCACTTAATGGTATCAACTTCTTACCAGCACCAAGACCTGGAGCTGGGGAGGCAGACAGAGGCACACAGACCAGAGCCAGAGCCTTGGAAAGGCCCAGTGTGTTGGGGTTGGACACCTAAATAAGTAACACCAGCCACATCCTAAGCAACATGGAACAGGGGGAGCACAGAGAAGGAAGCATTTGCTTCTGCATGAAGAGGCCAGCGAAGGCTTTCTTTGGAGGAGCTAACACATGGGTTGAACCTTGAGAATAGATTATTGCCTGTGCTCCATGTCCACGATATAGTGTCAGCTCTTCTAGGAAAACGTTCCTACTATCTCCTATGTCCTCCACTGGGTCACATCCCCCTGGCATCAGTCTCTCCTGCATAGCACTCCATGGCACAGGGCTATTTGTTGGGTTATTTGACCAAACTTCTGGCTCCCCGACTAGATTAGAAGCTCCATACTTCTGGGCAGGGACTTGGCCTGGTTTGGGGGACTTGTCAGTCTCCAGCATGGGGGGTACCTCCTTCCCCTCCCCTTGGCCATCACACTAGGTCTGATTTCATCATCTCCCACCTGGATGATTGTACTTGCCTCCTCACAGGTCTCCCTTCTCCTCAAAGCCACCCTGCACAAATGCTGGTGTCGGCAGCAGTCAGTCCCCTTCTCCTGGACAATGGACTGATTCAGACCTAGAAGAAGAGGGTTGGGAAGCTCTGCTCTCACCAGCAGGACTAGAATGTATGGGCTGGGGTTATTTCTACTGCTTGAATCATTCACAGACCTCGAGTAAGTCCTGGACACCTACCCACTGAGCCACAGCCTTACCTTGAGAGTGTACAAGTTGGTAAACTGAGGCAGGTGGCCCTTCTTTTAATTCTGCAGAACCCCTGGATTTCTCCTTCTCCAGGAAGCCTCCCCCACCCCACTTGTTCCCCTTGAGCCACATTAGGTGCCCCATTGGTATGCCCTTAGCCCTGGGGCTTCCCTCTAGCATAGGTCCCACTGTGCAGTGTGTTTCATTCATTCACTGGCTCATTCAACAAATATTTATTGAGCCCCTACTATGTAAGAGGCTCTGTTTTATTTTATTTATTTTTTTTTAATTTTTTTTTTATTTATTTATGATAGTCAGAGAGAGAGAGAGAGAGGCAGAGACACAGGCAGAGGGAGAAGCAGGCTCCATGCACCAGAAGCCCGATGTGGGATTCGATCCCAGGTCTCCAGGATCGCGCCCTGGGCCAAAGGCAGGCGCCAAACCGCTGTGCCACCCAGGGATCCCGAGGCTCTGTTTTAAAAACTAGGATACACTGGTGCACAACATAGAAAAAAATCCCCGCCTCATGGTGCTTCATTCTGATACTAAACAAGATAAACAATTTCCATGTGCAGTAGATTCGGTGATGAGAAAGCTATGGGGGAAAAAGAAATCCAAGAGAAGCAGTAGGAAGTACGGATGCCTGCAGCCAGGGTTGAAGGGTGGGAGCAGGGAGGGCTGCATCCTGACATTGGGGAAAGACTGAAGGAGGAGGAGGAGGAGACCCTGTGGATACTGGAGGAGAGGGCTGTAGGCAGAAGAGACAGCCAGGGCAAACTCCTGAGGCAGAAGAGAACCCCGGGTGACTCGGCCATCACTCTGAGTGTGATGGGAGCTGCCTGGCTTTGAGCAGGGAAGGATAGGATTGGACCTTAGTTGGAACAGCCTCATTCAGGCTTCCGTGTTGAGTGGAGACTCCAGGAGGCACAGAGACAAAAGCAGGCAGCCCAGATAGACTTTTGCAATGATCCAGCCTAAGAGATGCTGGTGGCTTGGACTGGGGTGTGGGCTTGGACACGTGGTGACCAACCTCTAGAGCACAGATTCGTTGAGAAGGAAAGTTGGCTTTCCAAATTTGCCTTCCAGGACCCTACTGGGTCTGGATCCTTGCCACAAGCCCAGCCCTTTCTTCTTTCCCCAGGGACTGCCTCCTTTGCCCCTCAGTCCTAGCCCACCCCATAAGCTTGGGTCATAGCACTGCCATTCCTCACAGACCCCTGCTGCATCCCCACCCTGGGTTGGACTTCTGGGGCCTGAGCACTGGCCCATCAGGCCCCTCCAACAGGAGGTGTCTGGTTTTGCTCCAGGCCAGCTCCTCAATCCCAGACCCTTCTCCTCTTCAGCAGCACAAGGGCTTGACCATCCTGTATATACGAAAGTCTCTCCTTTCCTCCCTACATCTGTTCTCTGCTCCAGCAGAAATACTTGCACATTCCCAAATGCAGCAGGCCTTTTCTCATCCCTGGACTTATTAGAATGCCCTTCCTCCACCCTCTTTTTTTTTAAGATTTTATTTATTCATTCATAGACAGAGAGAGAGAGAGAGAGGCAGAGACACAGGCAGAGGGAGAAGCAGGCTCCATGCAGGGACCCTGATGTGGGACTCGATCCCGACACCCCAGGCTGCGGGTAGTGCCAAACTGCTGCGCCACCGGGGCTGCCCCCTCCACCCTCTTCATCAGAGTTGAATTCCCTTAGGGCCCAACCCAGGTATCACCTCTTCCAGGAACCCTTTTGAGAATTCTCTCAAGCTAGGACACACATTTCCCCCATTCTTCTGGTCACATGACTCTTTGGGGGATAACCTCTCCTCCACATTACTCTATATCTAAGCTCCCTAAAGTGAGCCCAGCTCTATGACCTTGCTCCAGAGTAGTCAATGGCTCCTTGATGCTGGATGTTTAGAACACCATGTGACCTTAACCTACCATCTCTATCTTTGGGACTTGTTCTCCAGCTCCCTTTACACCTGACATTCCCATTTCTGGACCTTGCCCTAAGATTTTTCAGGTCAGTGGCACGAAGTGGCCCAACATTCACCCAGGGCCTTCTTAGCAAGTGCCCTGTATGAGAGAGGAGCTGGACATTCAAAGCTGCAGGATGAGAACAGAGACCTGTCCATGGGAGTGAGATGAGGCTGGCACTGCCCCCGTGCTCCTAGGAGTATGGGGTTAGACAGGCCCAGGGTTGAAACTTGAACTTGCCACATCCTAGCTATGTCACCATGGACAAGCTCCTTCGATTCTCTGAGGCTTGGTTTTCTCCTTTGTAAGTGGAAATATTAATACTTGCTTTGCAGGCTTGCTGTGAGAGTCCAGTGAAATAATGAACATAAAATGCCTTAGCCCGTGCCTGGTAAAATAGTCAGAACATCACCACATTATAATAATAATTGTCATGGGACAATTCAATGAGGAAACCTCTGCCACTTTCACAGCCAGAGTAGTGACTGAGAGTGGACTCTTTGCTCACACCTGACAGTGCCTGGCTTGTGAAGATTCAGGATCCTCCAAGACCCAGCTCTGGGGGGTTCGAGACAAGCGAGGTGCAGTTTGGGGATCTGCACTGAGGAGCTGCGTCGTGGAACTCTGCAAGTGAGGAGACTGTTTTCTTCTGTGCCCCAAGATGGGACCACAGGCATCCATCCAGGCTGCAGGGTTTCTGAGGAGCATCCAGCTGCAGCCTTTCTCCTGGGCATCTTCATCAGAGCTGTCCTGATTGGCAGGATTTTTAGGCTATGGGTCTTGACCAAAATGCTAAGGCTGAGGATGGAGGATGAGATAGCCATCGGCCAGCAGTGGTTGGGCAGGTGGGGTACCACTCAGGCCAGAGGGGGCCAGACTACATAGCTCTGGTCACTGTTTTGAGCTTCCTGCTGGTTCTTCTGCCCAGGAGCACTCCAGGTCTTAAGAACATTGCAGCTTCCTGGAGGTCTTTAATTCTCCTGTCATGTCCAAGCCAAGCTCCCAAGTGTTGGTTCAGGAAGGACTCCCCCGTAGCTCTGGCTTTGGCTGGATAAACTCATCCCTGGGCCATCCTATGGCCCATGTCTGGTTTTGAGTTTGAGGTCCTAAGTTTACATATAATACCAGAGGTGTCACTTAACCTTGAACATCCACCTCCAACCCAGGAGTGGTGAATAAAACATGACCAGGACATACACCATCCCCTCCTGTACCCTGGGCGACATCAGTAACTGACTAGATAACCCTTCCCACTGAGGATATGCTTAGCTTCAGAATCCAGGCTCCTGCAAGCTACTGCCAAATGATTGGGAAATCTATCTGCATCTGAGCAAAGGTCTCTGGGCCTAGGCAACAGCAATGACAATGATGATGGTAATGACGGTGATGGTGATGATGATGGTGATGGTGGTGATGATGATCTTTTTTTTTCTTTTTTTTCTTTTTTATTTTTTGGTGATGATGATCTTATTCACAGATGTTCCTTGTGGCTTGAGGCTTGCAAAATACTATCGGCAACCTTGCTTCCATAGGTTTCCCCTTCAACCTTCAAAGGTAGGTCATTGTTTTATTCAGGCCTTTTTAGGTTGTCACTAACAGAGGATTTTTTTTTCTCTAACATCCCTGAAAAAAAAAGCCCTCCAGAGAATGCTGATGTCTAGGCCTGGGTCACATCTTTGTCCCTGGGGTCGGCAGGGCTGACTCAGGTCCTACTGTACGTACTGAGAAGGACGATTATGAAATGGGGTGGGGAGAAGGTGATTCTCCAAGAGAATGGATCCTGGAGGTAAAAAAAGCACAGGTCCACAGGAGCATGACTGCCCACCCCTAACCGCATTTCCCAGAGGAAGAAACAGATGCTCAGAGATGGCCAATGCCTTGCCCAAAGTCACACAGCCAGAAGGTGGAAGTGCCAGTATGAAAACCCAGGATCCTAAAACTCCGAGTCCAGGATGCTCTTCCCTTCATTACAGCTGCTCCACAGACATTAAAATGAAGTGACCCTTACTACCTTCAAGAAACTGCCCACACAGAGCACTCTTGTGGGCAGTGGGACCCACAAGGTCTTTTCATCAAAGTAGACAGAAGAGGACTCTACTCTGTCATGATGCCTCCCCAAATGGCTGGACATGGATTCAGAGAGGATGGTGGTGGCAGGATGAGCAGGGACACTCCCAGCGTCAGCCACCCTCCCACCCCCCACCCGCCCCCTGCCCAGGTGGAGTCATCCTGCATCCCCCATCCAGGAGACAGCAGGAGGCCAAATAGGCAATTAATTACTGCCTGGCGGCTGCCAGCTCCCCTTCCCACTCTGTTCAGCCAAGTGTGTAATGGAATTGGGACTAAAACAGACTCCCCTGCCCAGAGGGACCCTGGCCTGCTTAGCAGAGTATGAGCTCCAGGGAGCCAGGGAAGGGGCTGGGACACAGAAGTGAGTTTATTAAAACAATGAGCTTCTCCTGGCTCCTTCTTCCTTGTCTCTGCCTCTAGGCTGCAGGCACAGCCTTCTCAGGGCACTGCTCAGGAGGGGTCCTCTCCTGGCAGCCTGAGTTCAGGATTGTTGTTAGTATCAGTCTTCGATAACATTACCCGCAGTGTATTGAGTGATGTCCTGCTTCCTTTACAAGCACTATCTCTTCAAATGTTCAAGAAAGTCTTTGATAGAATTATTTTATCCCTCTTTTATCGCTAAGAAAGGTGGAGGCCCAGAGAAGTGAAGTGGGCTCTCGGGGGCTAGGATAATGTAGTGGTTGGAGTGCAGGGTCTGGAGTGCAGACCCATTCACGGCCCTCAGTGCTCATTGGCCCTAGGCCAATTACCCTCTCTGTGATGAAGGGGTGAAGATGGTCATCCCCACCTCATAGGGTCTAGCACAGTGTCTAATGTGAAGCCTTCAATTAACAGGAGCTGTGTGGCTTGAGAAGGTAGACACTGACACTCCTTGTCCCACGACAACTTTAAAATAGCAAAGGGGCTAGATGCACAAAATGGACCATAATACATGCTGTTTGTGCCCTACGTGCATGACAAACACCAGTACAGAACTTGTCATTCACAAATTTTCAAGGACTTTCTGAATCTTTTCTCTCTGTCTTGTTTATCTCTCACAAGCTGACCCCTCACTTGGCTCTCATTTCCTGTGCTTTGTATTAAGAACATAATGGGAGTTTTTGTCTGTTCCCGTGTAAATTCTGATGATGAATCTGCTTTTAGTAAACCTATACACACACTCCTGCTAGAGATTCTTAGAAATCAACCAACCTGGTTGAAAATTTATCGCCAGGGCACCTGGGTGGCTCAGTGGCTGACCATCTGCCTTTGGCTCAGGTGGTGATCCCGGGGTCCTAGGATCGAGTCCCATATTGGGCTCCCCTGCATGGAGCCAGCCTCTCCCTCTGCCTATGTCTCTGCCTCTCTCTCTGTCTCTCATAAATCAATAAAATCTTAAATAAATTATTGCCCCAGAACAAGGGGAATTGGCTCCCCTAGATATTCAGGTGAGGAGACCGATGAGCACGTGGCCATGGTGCATAAAGAGGAGGAAAGAGAAAACCTGAGCCCAGATCAAGGCATACAGAGAGAACTAAAGTGAGCCAGGGATTGTCCCCTCCCCAACTCACGGCTTGGTGGGGGTGTCCTTCCTCCCCCAGCCTCTAAGCCTCCCTGGAGGAGGGGGCTGGGAGAATTTGCTCAAGCCACCCTAGCACCCGCATGAGGCCCAGCACTGAACAGGGGGTCCTTGAATGCTGAATAAAGGAACAAATGAATGGAAGAAAAAAAGGATGAATGGCATATCTATTTGGAGGAAGCTGTAAAGTATAAATAAAAGAGAGAAGGAGAAGTAATTAGATGGGCCCGTCTATTCTCGGCTCCTTTAGAATACTGAATAATCTCTATATTCTGATATGATGTATCTCCAAAGACAAATTAGTTGAAAAAACCCAATGCACACAATCAAATGTAGACTATGCTACCTTTTGTGTTTCCAAAGGGGAAGAGAACAATAAGAACACACATTTGTATTTGTTTATATATTTGTACATGTTGCGTAGGTAAATGGAAGAGTGCTTAAGAAACCAGTAACAGTGGTTTGGGAGAATTAGTAAGTGGGTAGATGGATGACAGGAGCTACAGGGACACATTTCATTAAAAAAAATTATATATACATAATATATAATATATTTGTTTCTGAGGCATGTGGAAAAGAATCAAGAAAAGAAAAAAAAAAGAAAATTTTTACTCCAAGAAAACACACAAGAGTCACCCTTTGCTTGACGCCAGGGGAGGCAAGAGATGCCTCATTATCTTTCCAAGGACTTAGTTTAATTAAGGACTTTGAGATCTCCTTACCTATTGATCTTGGACCAGAAAACATTAGGTGAATTCCCAGGAGCTCTGGGCCTTCTGAAATCATTTCCCTACGCTCCACATCTCTTTCAGCCTCCGCACCCTTCTGTGGTGACAGAGGGGTGGCGCTGGTGGCTGCCACTAGGGCAACAGACAGGCAGCAGGAAATAATTCTTGGAGGGCTGGGAGGTTGTTGGGATGAGAGGGAAGGGGAGAAGCTCAAAGGCCTAAATACAGGAGGGGTGCAGGAACAAAAAGAAGGAAACTCTGTTTCTGCCTTCACTGCATCCCTGCCCACGCCCACCTGCTGGGAAGGTGGATCCACCAGCCACGGAATGGGGGGAGTGAGAGCAGTCCTGTGTGGACATCCACTCCCGGATCTCCAGGGGCAGGAAGCACCCCGCTGACATCAGGGCTACATTGATAATAGTCCATGGAAGGAGCACGGATGCTTTTATTCCACTGAGGGCCCCAGGGGCTGAGTCCCAGCACCAGGAGCTGGGAGAATGGGAGGGGGCAGTCCAGAGCACCCACACCTTGGGTTAGATTGATTCAGGAGCCAAAGGGAGGAGGCCTGCAGCCTGGCTGGTTCTGAGGGATCTAGACTCAGGGACCCCATGGAGAGAACCTCCTGCGACCTTGGAATTTCTGACACCAAGAGGCACCCTCTACTAGAGGCACTTAGGTTAAGCACATTCATTTGGTTTTTACACCTTTGCTTGAAGGAGGCCTCCTGACCCTTCCATGACCTTCATTTTGACCATAACAGAGCCCAGGCTGTGAGTCTCTAAGAGGAAAACCCCAGCCTTGGTCTGCAGCTGGAAGAATCAAGGCCTCCTGTCCTTTGAAGCTACTCTGAAGCCTAGTCAAACCCCTGGCTTCGGTGACAGGCTGGGTCTGGGGCAGGGTTTTCACAGCAGGATTTGTTCATCCTCGGAGCAGACCCACATTGCATGGCTCCAGCATCACATGCCTACCTGGGAGTGCTGCATCCTTTTAGGCTGAGCAGAGTCCACTCTGGTTATACTGCTGCTACTAACAACAACAAAAGCAACGTTAACCCCAGCTGCCATTCACTGAGCCCTCCCTAAAAGGCACCAGACTTTATTTATGCACATTACCCCACTTGATCCTCACATCAACCTCACGAGGAACGTGGGCACTATCTCCAGCTGCCTGGGACCTTCCAAGCCAGGCTTAGAGCAGACGGCTAGTCCCACTCTGGTGTGACAGCCATAACATGGGAGGCTTAAGAACTGTGGTTGGTCATGTTTCCCTCAACATGGAGAGTCATTCAGAACACAGAGGTGATGTGCTGAGCACACAGATGCAAGAATCAGAGACAGGTCCCAAGGTCCCAGCTCTCCTGAGGCCATGCTGCTTCCTGCCCTTCCTGAGTTACCTGAGATCCCAGCAGCTTCCAGTAATGCCCCTTTGGATCTAAGCTAGGGGCTGAGGTTGAGGAGAAATGAGATAACACATTTAGCCTTTTGATGGAAAAAAAAAAAAACAAGTCTCTGCTAAGTGGTAGTTATTATCACTCTAATTAAGAGGACACAGACTCACCCTGAGAGGTGGCCTATGCCAGGGCACAGGCACAGGTTCTATATCTCACACATTACTGCAAGCTGGCTGGTTCCGGAAAGCCCCTTAGACATCACAGACCTGTGAGCTGAGGTGGAGGGTAGAAGGTGCTCCTGCAGCGAAGGGGTCTGGGGACTGGAATGGGGACATGAGTCCTGCTGAAGCATACAGCGAGGAGGCTTGAGGATTCAGTCCCACTTTCCCCGGTCCAGGCTCTCTGGGGCCAGTGATGCTTGGCCTGCCTGTCAGCACCGCGGTTTGTCCAGAGGCCTGTGAGGAGCATCCTCCATTGCAGGCTCTGTGCTGAGCACCAGGACACAAAGGTATCCTGCAAAAGGATACAAAGTAAGACACATGCCACACCTGCATGTACATGCAGTAGGCCAGGCCAGAGTACAGAGGGTGGTAGGAATACCTGAGAGGGCCATACCTAGTTGTGGAGAATCAAACAGGGCTTCCAGGAGGAGGTGACATCTAAATAGTGACCTATTAATACTAGCTAATGTCCCTAAAGAATGTATTATATGCGAGATCTTTTAAATGCTTTATATCCTGTGGTGTCATCCTTTCTGCCATCCTTGGAGAGAGATCCGACTATCTTCACTGAACAGAGGAAGCTCTGTTAAGTGAAATGAGTCTCCTACTCACACAGCTACAAAGTGGTGGAGGTTGGATTTGAATTCAGCCCTGCCTGGGTATGGGTTCTGAGTCACAAAAAGGAGAGTGAATGGGAGTAGGGGTGAGAAGCAGGTCCCTCTCTGTAGCAAGAGCAAAGAGATCCTGCTGCTGAACTGCTGCTGGTTAGGAGGCTGCTGAGACAGGCCTGGGGTCAGAACTCACAAGGCCTTGTAGACTGTGAGTGGTGGGGAGGGAGTTTGGACTTTGTCATGAGGGCAGAAGGCCAGACTTGGTTTTAGGTTAGGGCAGCCTGGGTGGCTCAGTGGTTTAGCGCCGCCTTCAGCTCAGGGCCTGATCCTGGAGACCCGGGATCCCTGCATGGAGCCTGCTTCTCCCTCTGCCTGTGTCTCTGCCTCTTTCTGTGTCTCTCATGAATAAATAAAATCTTAAAAAAAAAAAAAAAAACTGCCAGGTTAGCATCATGCCAGTAGACGAAGCCTTCAGTGGCTGGGGATGGTGGTGCCTAGGCCTGCGTGCTGCTGCCTCCCTGGATGGCAGGTTTCTCCTCCTGAGCTCTACCTTCAGAGCCTCTAGGAGCTTGGGTCCAGGCGTTGGAGGGAGGGAGCTGAGGGACCGGGTTTCCATTCGCCTTGTGCATACCCTCTTCCCCTTGAGTGAGGAAATAGCTGGTGCTTCTCAGCCAATCACCAACACCCCCCCCCCACTCACCCCCCACCCACCCCCCACCCCCAGCGCCAAATGAGCCATAATGACTCCTGATTGCTCCTTTGTCGCTGGGCTGGCTTTCAAAGCCACTTCCATCTGACGCTGTGGGGAGGAGGAAATGGGGGCCATGCAGACCAATATGTGCTGCTGGTTTTCTATTTTAGGATAAGTTCCTGTGTGGGGGGAGTTTGAGCTCCCCCAGGCTCTCAGATCCAAGTGCCAGGCACAGATGAGTAGGGGTGAAGGTGGAGATGAACAGAACCAGTTCCCACAGTGCACAGGACTTCACAGTTTACAAGGCACATCTCTGGCTGTGGGGTAGGATCATATCCTTAGTGGACAAATGAATAACTGAGGCTCAGGAAGGGGTTGAGAGGGTTGTGTATGATCAGAGATCATAAAGCATAGAACCAAGTGAGGTTTCACTTATTATCAATCAGCTGACATTTATTGAGCACCTACTCTACGGCAGGCACTGTGCTAGGTGTTAAATATAAACCCAGAGGTTTTCCAATTGAAACAATAGGAATAGCTACCTTTTACCAAGCATTTACTATGTGCCAGCTGCTTTGCTGCCTACTTGTCATGTTACAGTTCACCAATCTTCCCACCAACACTGTTAAGGAGAGTGAAACAGGTGCTTGAATGGGGCAGGAAGTGTTTCTCTCCATCTTCATCCTGAAGGTCAGCACAGCCCAAGATGCTTCAGAAATAGGAGCATTTGGAGAGAACAGGACTGATGGCCTGAGGAGGTAAGACAGAGGGTCCAAAGGGGAGGGGTCATCTCAAGGTGGATGGCCACATGGACGGCTCCAGGAGAAATGATCAAAGAACTCCCATCCTGCAGTGCCTGGGTGAGCTGATTAGAATAGAACACACACACACACACACACACACACACACACACACACACACATCCCAGCCACAGATTGTGTCAAATTGGAAGATCCTACTTGAAAACAAAGTGAAAGCCTCTTCCACATCTTCCTCTGGACTGTGTGTGCATTTCTGAGCATTGACCAGTTTAACAGTGAATGCACCACCCCTTCTTCCCACTGCCAGGACATAGTTCTAGGACAATAATTTTTATTTCTATTTAGTAGATGGGTAAACTGAGGCTGAGAGACCCTGAACTGCCTCCCCAGGGTCACTCAACCAGGAGTAGCAGAGGGGACTCCAGAGCTGAGCTCAGAACGGACATCCCCCTCAAGCTGTCCCTGGACCCACTGGTCATAAGGCCAGCCTAGGTGCCCTGGGTACATAGCACACGCAGTGGATGCTCAGCCTCAGCCCGACTGTGGAACAGCAAGCCCCCTCCCCCTCTTCCTGCCCCTCCTCCCCACAGCCCAGCTCTGCTCAGAGCTATTAACCAGGTCACGCTGGCTTGTCCCAGTCCAATAGTTCCCTTAATTGCCTTTTTATAGCACGTCGTACAACTGTTCATTACGCTGTCATATTTCCCCTCGAAGGCAGCAGTGGGGGAGCCAAACTGAGGATGGGGACCCGTCCAGGTGGCAGGGGCTGTGTGTAGAGCACCAATGTGTGAAGCTTATTTTCTACTTGGTCAGAATGAATTAAATGCATGCTTCTCACACTTGAGTCAGACATGAGCCACTTTTAAAGGGGAAAAACAAATCACAGCCCCTTCCCAACAATTGATGAATTATCTTTATTACAATTATACTGAAATATGTATAAACATAAAGCTAGGTAGAAATCCTTATCCTTTTAGCTCTATACAATAGGAAAAGCTAAGACAATGTGCCAATGGGATACAAAGAAAGCTAAAAAATGAAAAGATTAAAAACAACACAATTAATTTAATATGATAGATGATGCACTGCTGAAATTAAATCGCCACTTGCACAATGTGTATGGTTCTCTATGCAGCAGCATTTAGCCCCCCGCTGATCTTTTGTCATGAGACCTGTGACAATGACAGCAGCTTGGTCATCTAGAAGACCTAGAGTCGGCTGGTAGATTTTCATTTTTATTTTTATTTTTTATTTTTTTAAAGATTTCATCCATTTATTCATGAGACACACACTCACACACACACACACACACACACACACACAGAGAGAGAGAGAGGCAGTGACACAGGCAGAGGGAGAAGCAGGCTCCATACAGGGAGGCTGACACGGGACTCGATCCTGGGTCTCCAGGATCAGGCCTTGGGCTGAAGGCAGAGCCAAACCGCTGAGCCACCCCGGCTGCCCTTGGCTGGTAGATTTTTTAGATATAAAATAATATAGGAGCGCCTGGCTGGCTCAGTGGCTAGAGTGTGTGACACTTGATCTCAGGGTTCTGAGTTCAAGCTCCATGTTGGGTGTAAAGATAACTTAAAAGTACAATCTTGGGATGCGTGGGTGGCTCAGTGGTTGAGGGTCTGCCTTTGGCCCAGGGCGTGATCCTGGGGTTCCAGGATTGGGTCCCACATTGGGCTCCTTGTGTGGATCCTGCTTCTCCCTCTGTCTGTATCTCTGCCTCTCTCTATGTCTCTCATGAATAAATAAATAAAATATTTTAAGAAATAAAAGTAAAATCTTAGGGCCGCCTGAGTGGCTCAGTCAGTTGAGCATCTGCCTTCTGCTCAGGTTGATTCCAGGGTCCTGGGATCAAGCCCTGTCCTGGAATTGAGCCCTGTGTCTGTCTGGCTGTCTGCTCAGCAGAGACCCTGCTTCTCCCTCTCCCTCTGACCCTCCCTTTCTGCTCGTCTTCACTCTCTCTCTCGATAAAAAAAAAAAAAAATCTTTTTAAAAAAGAAGTAAAATCTTAAAAAAATAATAATATAACACAGAATGAACCAATTCTGAGTGAGAGCTCACACACCTCAGGTTAGGAAACAATCGATGTCCAAGGAGTCTTTATCAACTGTGCTGGGCTAAGCCATCCTGCGGGGAAGAACCATGTTCTCTTGAGGCTGGAAAGCCCAGGACACAGGGTGCAGCCCTCTGAGGCCAGCCTGCATCCAGACATTAGTGACACCCACAAGCTCTTCTGAGCACCTGCTCTGTGCCTCTCCATCTCCCTGTCCCAGAGGAGTTGCATGTATAGTCGGGAGGAAGAAGAGGGTGGCCAGAGTAGACATATACACTAGTCAGTGCATGGAGAGACATCTGGCCAGTGGGAGCCAAGTCTAGACTACAGCCCCTCCCTGGAGCCCAGGGTCCAGGTCCTACTAGGAGGACTCACCTAGAGTACTGAACTTACAAGGATAGCTCTGAATCCTGGATCCACTACAACCTAGCTGTGAGACTTTGGGCAAGTTACTTAACCTCTCTGTACTCCGGTGTCCTCATCTTGTAAATGGACACGAAACCAATCCAAGCTCACAGGGATGCTCTAAGGGAATCATGAAAGAACTTGCATAGCATAAACACTTGCTAAATAGTAACATTGACACCTCGGCTGACTCCAGCTCTCAGGGAAACTGGAAGAGAAAGAAACTTACAGATTGGCTTCTTAAGCTGGAGGCCATGAAGTCATCATGGGCAGGCTATAGAGGCTTTGGAACCCTGTGTGACATGTGTATGCGTCTGGAAAGAGGACCTTCAACCTCATCAGACGTCCAAAGGGTTTGTGACCTAGAAAAATCTTTGCCCACTAAGTTAGTGCTGGTCAGGGGCTGACAGAGTGACTCAGTGTCTTAGCTATCTGACCAAATGCCACAAACTTGCTCTCTTACCCAACAAATGTTCACCGTCTCACAGTTCAGGAAGCTGGAAATCCCAGATCAAGGTCTGGCAGGGTGGGTTTCTGGGGAGGACTCTTCCTCGTCTGCAGATGGCCACCTTGTCACTGTGTCCTCACATGGCAGAGACAGCAAGCAAGGTTTGAGGGTCCAGGAGGTCAGACACCCCCATCTCCCCAGCCCCTTTGCACTCCTGGAGCCCAGGGTCCTCAATGCAGAGCTCACCAGAGTCAGAACCTCCCCCACAGCTGTCTCTCCCAGTTGCTATAACCAGTGATCCACAGATTCCTAGGATCACTGAGTGCTCTCGAAAGGAGTCCCTGAATCTGAGTGTGCACCCCAAGCACGTTCTGAACAAAGATCACATCTTGCACATGTCCGTATGTAGGAAAAGACATTAGGGTTCAAGAAGGAATTCTTGAGACGTCTTTGGTACAAAAAGGTGGTGTTATTAAAGCACAGGGACAGGACCTGTGGGCAGAAAGAGCTGCATTGGGGTCATGAGGAGTGGCCCCTTATATACTTTCAAGTTGGGAGGAGGTCAGGGATAGGGTAAGTCTCTAAGGAATTTTGGAAACAAGGTTACCAGGACCTTGAGGGGGCTAGCTATTGTTGGGAAAAAGTCATTTATTATCATCTAATAAAACCTGAGTCGTGAGACCCTTCAGATGTATATGGGTTCACTCTCCAAGCCGTGTGCTTGGGGATGATTGCCAACATGTATTCAGGCAGTTTAGAGATAAAGGAAATTTCTAAAGGAATTTTTATATGTTAAAATAGACTTACAGGATCCTGGGGGTCAGGCTAACATTGCCTTTTGCCCTTAGCAAAGTACTAACATCAAGACAGTTGAGTCCCTAGAGGAATGTCACTCTGTTTCAAGGACTTGTCAATAGGCTGTATAGGTAGTAAGGAAATTTAATAATTTTCCTCTGTCTTGGTTTCCCACATCAGGTTTGACTAACTTTCAACCCTGCAGAAGGTGATGTGGGTGTGAAAAATGAATCTGTTTAGAGGGGCTACAGATCCTAAAATTCAGAGCTGGATTTTGGCCACTGTGTATGTGTGTTTCCTCAGCCAATTAAAAGTTCACAAGGGCAAACGGTTTTGTGACATGGATTTAATTAAACCCCACAAATGTTTATTGAGTGTCTAATGTGTGCTGGGAACCCCTCGGGGAGTCATGTCACTGTGCTCCCCACCTCCCACCATAACAGGAGGCTATGTTCTCAGAAAGGGGCAGAAACCATTGCTCTAACCCACCAAGTCTGGTCCAGGTGGTCCTCCTTTACAGGCAGCTTTTTCTGGTTTCCAAGGCTGCCGAGGGCCAGGCCTGGGTCCCCACTTCCCCTGTTCCCTGGTTTTTCCTTAGAGCCATCCGCACAGAAAGCTTGAGTCTAGAAACCCAGAAGGTTTGGAAATCCAGCCTCCCTTGCTCTGAGACAGAACTCCCCTGAACATCATCCCAGCATGCCTTCAGAGATGGGATGCTAATTTAACAAGGAAAACCACTAATATTTTGTCATTAATTATTTTAATATGTTTTACCCAGAGCTATTGGAGGCAGCACTTACACCCTCCATGGTCCCACCTGATTTGTCACACTAAAGAGGGGAAGAATCAGGTCTTTTTTTTTTTTTTAAGATTTATTTACTTATTCATTCAGAGAGAGCGAGAGAGAGGCAGAGACACAGGCAGAGGGAGAAGCAGGCTCCATGCAGGAAGCCTGATGTGGGACTCGATCCCGGGTCTCCAGGATCACACCCCGGGCTGCACGCGGCGCTGAACCGCTGCGCCACCAGGGCTACCCCCAGAATCAGGTCTTTGTTTCAAGCATGGGCTGCCCGCTTGGAACCCTCAGCCCTGCTGCCCCCTGCCTCCCTTGTGCCCACAGATACAGCATCAGGAAATTGAGTTCTGGTTTTGGGCAAGGTAGGCATGGCTTTCTCCAGCTGTAGGAAAACCAATGCCCCAGCTTGAGGGAGGAAGGATGATTTATAGATCCAGCACCTGTCCCCTCAGCAGGAAAAGGCTCACGACAGAACTTGCTCTGGAAAAAGAAGGAGGGGGTGTCTGTCTGTGATCATTCAGCCCCGAAATGATGCTCATGATGTTGGCTTTCCAGGCCATTAATTCAAGGGCTCCCTGCCCCATCCCCCATGTTACTGCCTGCTCTGGGAGATAAGCCCAGTTCTATTTAACCCTATTTATCCCCCCCCCAAAAGTGGCTTCCATCTCCCTTTGCCAGGCGTTTAACCCCTTGGGTACTGAAAGCTTCAAAAACAGAAATGGGAAAAAAAAAACAAAACAGAGACGGATCTCATGTTGTGAGAGCGCTGTGCATTCCACTTGGGCCCACGTTGCAGGGTTGATCCAGAACACTGTCCTCACCTCCTGGGGCTTGGCAGGAGTCCTGGGATCCCCCACGCCCCTCAAGACTGTGGGACCTTGTATGGCCCTGAGAGGAGAGCCGCACCCCCACTCCCAAGGTGTGCTCCCTCCCCACACTCCCTCCCAGCTCCCATTTTCTTAGTCACAGGACTGGGTCCCTGGCATGGGTCAAGAGGAAGGCTGTATGTAGCATCTCTGTCTCTTTTGTGCCCTGCTAGTTGGTGCTTCTGCCGGGCATGTCCTCCTCTGTCTCCCACTTCCCTCTTCTGGCATGTTCCTTTTTATGTCTCTTCCACCCCTTTCCTCTCTTTGTTCTCCCCTCTTTTCCCCTTTAGTAATCCTATAGAGATATTCTTGCACTGGGGGTGCCTGAATATGGGTCTCAGCATGAATCTGGATGTGTGATCCTATGTATATGCCTGTCCCGTGCTGCCATGTGTCCAAGGCTGTTATCTGGGTGGTGGTACCTATGGGCATTGATCGAGGGGTGTCTGTCCTGGTTTCTTTGTGTGGCAGGCAATCTTGGGTCAAATCTTCTGTGTGTCCATGTGCTGCCCTGTCCTTGATCTGTATGCGCTGCCCAGTGTAAATCTGCCAATGTGCTTGAATCCATTTCTTTGTCCATCTGTCAGTTGCCTTGTCATTCTCTGTTATGCGAGTGTATGTGTATATGTGTGCGTTGTGTTTCAAGGCAGGGGGCTTCGATGCTGCAAATTCCTCTCGAGAGGGTGCCCCTAGAGGAGCTGTCAGGAGAATCTAGAGGCTGATGGCTTCACTAGAGCACGCCTAGCTCATTACCAGCTAGGCAGGTTGTCCTGTTTGCCTCCTGGGGCTGCCTGCCAGGTTCCCTTCCCTCTGCCCAACACCTGATGTCCATTCCTTTCCCTGGAAGGGGTGAGGACAGAGAGGTGAAGCAAAGACAGAAAAGTGCACATGCCAACTCACCCTGACTTTCACACCCATCACAGGATTTTTCTTGTACACTCACTTTTCCCTGAACAACGAGATATGGCCATTTGATATGACACCAAGGATAGAATAATTGCTATCATGAACTGGCCACTGAGCATTCATTGCTAGGCATTTTATATACAAGACTCACTGAATCCCTTCAAAAACCAAATGAGGTTGTTATTATTATTTTCATATTTTAGTGATGAGGAAGTAGAAGCTAAGAGAAGTTAAGTAAGTAGTCCAACGTCACACAGCTAGTACACTAAGAGCAGAATTTTTAGTACAAGGGAGCAGAATTTTCCAACAAGGGAGGGGCTGCTTGGGAGCTTGCCACCCTGGCCAGAGAAGAGACATTTATCCCAATTAGCCAGAAAAGAGGGATACAAGGCTTTCCTCCTCCAACTGCTGGCATCTAACTGCCAGAGAGATGGATGTCTGCTTCGAATTTCGTCTCTTGATGGTGTGGTGGGCAAATACCAAACAACCAGGAAGAGGAAATGGAAGGACAGACAAGGTCATGGAAGGAAAGGTATCAGAGGAGCATCAGGATTCCTGGGGCCTAGCCTGGCTCTACTCTAGACTCTGGGTGACCTTGAGCAGGACACTTCACTGCCACACCTGGGTGTGCTTATCTGTAAAAGAAGCAGTGCTTTAAGGATGTTTTAAGCATCGCAGAAAGGATGATTAGACTGAATGCCCTCTGATGTCTTCACAAACCCAAGAATTGTGGTGGGGAGCCTAGGCAGAGACCATTTTCACATGTCTTGGTGGCTTCCACAACAGTGGGAAGACAGACACATGCGTAGTAGGGCAGTGAGAAGGTTTGCTGAATGAATAAATGAATGAATGACCCTATTTTTCACTAATGAAAGAACTGCACAGCTCCCCTTGGGTCTTATAGCAGTGGACATCGTAAGGGAAAAAGAGAGGGTAAGCATTTTGGACCCTCGTAAAATCTACACATAAATCAGCAATGATCAACTGATACATATATGTCATTACTTCACTTGTCAAAGAAGGCATCAATGGCCATCTTCAGGTCTGGATGTGTATGGGGTAGAGGCAGGCACTAGGGACTCCTAGTCTCTGCCCACATCACCTTGTGTGGAACTAAAGAATTTCACCTCGAACAGAAAAGGTGGCAGCTGAGGATTAGGAGGTAAAGATCTTTGTCTGTAGTAGTCTGTAGGAAAAGGATCTCTCTTCCCCAGCCTTAGGGGATGGGGGTAGAGGAGGGTCTCTGCATAGGGCAAATCTCTGCAATGGGAGATGAGTTCTACTTCAAGTCTCTTTGGAGGAGACGGTCTATGTTTGAGGAGGAAGAATTTCTGTTCTGTCTGTTGAGTCAAAGCATGACTTGGAGGGTCTGTGTTTGGGGTCTGGCTCTATGGAAAGGTTTTCTTGTCACAACAGCTGGTGCAGGGAGACTGATTCTTCAGGTTATGGAGGGGTGGTTCTGTCTTGGTTTCTGGAAAGCAGGCTCTTGGGGCAATTTAAGGGGGGTGTGCCTGGGGTGGGATCAAGAGCATCTCTGTCCAATGTGGTGGAGGTTCCCTAACTCTAGAGGAGCTGCTTTGGAAGACTGTGAGGTGCTGACAGTGAGGGAGAGGGAGTAGGGGGAAGCCTATCTCGTCCTGGCAGCTCCAACTCGCTGGTCAAAGCCCTCAGGCCGCCCTACTTGTGCGCTGGCGTGAGCTAATCTAGAAATACTACAGGGGAGGGGGAGACTGGGGTTCTCAGAGAGACAGAGCCTCGAGAGGGGGGAAATAGGGGATCCCTTTTTTTTCCCCTTTGCTTCAGTTTCTCCCTACCCCTACCCCCACCCCAGTCACAGCCGCCAGTCCTCCACCTAGGCCGGGTTGCAAAGCCGCTGTTTACAGCTCAGGCTCAAGAAGAATCCCTGCGGGAGCCCAGCTGGAAACACAGGCAGGGACCCAAACCGAGCGGTGGACCCTCAGGGAGACACAACCACAAAAGGGCTCACACAGGCAAAACCGCAGGCAACCCATTCGGGAACACTTAACCACACAATCCAACACACAAGCTCTGCGCACGCAGAGACTCAAATGCGCACGAAACCACACATCTACAGAATAAACACGGTTACCAGCTCTCACCCTCGGAGTCCGCTCAGATTCGGCCCGTAGCTGTATCTGATGCAGTATCGGTCTTTGTCTGCGGGTCGCTCTCTTACCCGTGCGCGCACACACGCACCGCGCTCAACGGCACCGGTCCAGGGTTTCAGCACCGCGGCGAGCGCCCCGCGCACCTGCGCGCCCCGGGCCCGCCGCGAGCCCTGCTTTCCTCGCCGCGCGACACCGGCTGCGCCCCTCCGCGGCGTGGACATTCGCAGACCCGCCACGAGGCTGTCCAGAGAGGCCCTCAAGAAGTCCTGCCTCCTTCCACGCTCCCAAACGCAAAGAAAGTGAAAGGCCAACCTTTCGCCTCCATTCTGCTCACATTTTGAGAGCGGTCGGTGGCGAGCGAGCCGCAGAATCGCTTCCAGCGCAGCGGCCCTGGACGGGCTGAAGCTGCCCGGCGACCGAGGCCAGGCTGAGCATCCTTGAGAGCGGCCCAGGACGGACACTTCTGCCCTCGAGGGGGGCTTGCGGACAGGTCTCAGTGTGCGTAACGGGTACGGATCGACGCCCAGACGGCCCGCGCCGCCGGAGACAGGTGACTTGTCGCTGCCTTTCTGGACGTCTAGACCAGTCCTTGGCCAGAGGCTCTGGGGCCGAACGGCTCTCGGGCTCTGGAGGGGGTAGTCGCGGCAGCGGGACCGCGAGAATCAGCACGCTTCGGCCCCCTCCCTCCCTGCGGTGGCGAGGTGGGAAGGGCTAGGATCCGAGCTTAGCACCTCCCCCAGAAATGCAGCACTCCGGCCCCCACCGTGCCCTCTGAGCCCCTTCCCCGTGTGCGCTCCCACTCGGTGCCACCCACCCCGCGGCCGCCCTTCCCGGCCCCCATCTCAATTCTCAGGAGTCCCTCCGAGCCCCTTGTCTCTTCTCGTCGCCCTCCCCCCCCACCCCCCGCCTCCGGGTGTTCCCCCTTCCCCAAAGCCCGCCCTCCGCCTGATTCCGAGGGGCGGGAGCGCATTGGGCCGCGCGCGGGTGGGGGCGCCGCGCCAGCCTCGCGTAGCGGCTCTGACGCCGCCGCCGCCGCCGCCCTCCGCAGCCCAGCGCGCGCCCCGCGGCAGCTCCGCAGTGCACCCGCCGCCGCCGCTCCGCCAGCCCCGCTGCCCGCCCGCAGGGTGGGCTCCGAGCGAGCCTCAAACGCCAGCCGAGAGGGTCATGAGCCAGGGCGCCTCGGGGCGCCGCGGGGAAAGCGAGCGAAGATAGCGGCCTCGCGCCCCCCTGGCCTTCGCCGCCTTGCCGCGCGTCCCCCGCGTCCCCAGCCCCTTGTGTCCTTTCCGCGGACCTCGCCGCCGCCATGGCCACCCTTCTCCGCAGCAAGCTGTCCAATGTGGCCACAACTGTGTCCAACAAGTCCCAGGCCAAGGTGAGCGGCATGTTCGCCAGAATGGGTTTCCAGGCGGCCACCGACGAGGAAGCGGTGGGTTTTGCTCACTGCGACGACCTCGACTTTGAGCACCGTCAGGGCCTGCAGATGGACATCCTAAAAACCGAGGGTGAGCCCTGCGGCGACGAGGGCGCCGAACCGCCCGTCGAGGGAGACATCCATTACCAGCGCGGCGGAGGCGCGCCCCTGCCGCCCTCGGGCTCCAAAGACCAGGCTATGGGGGCTGGTGGCGAATTTGGGGGCCACGACAAACCCAAGATCACGGCGTGGGAGGCGGGCTGGAACGTGACCAACGCTATCCAGGTGAGCGCGGGATTCCCTGCTCTGCCGGCCCCCACCCTCCACCTCCTCCCATTCTGGAGCACCAGGCTCTACCCTCAGCCGAGTCCCCCCGGGCGATCTCGATCTCCGCCGAGAGACCCCCTCCGCACCCAGGATCTCGCCTACCCCCCATCCCTCCCAGCCTTTGGGGGGGGGCGGGTATCTACAACCCTACAAATCGATGTCTCCCGCCCTGACCCTCACTCCCTCCTGCGGCTCCAGCCGCAGGACTGCTAGGCTGGGGTTTGGTTTGAGAGGCACTTGCCCTCAGACCCTGCAGACGGGAGGGAAACAGGAAGAGGGGAGAGGAGAGGGGTGAGGAAGAAAGAAAATCAGGATTGGAGGGAACCGTGTCTCGGGGGACTCCGGAATGGATTCACAGCTGCATTTTCAGACGGAAAGAGGAGAGGGAAACTGCTGAGCTGGGACTCTCCTCCCCCGACACAGGCACAGACTCACTTGGTCATATACCCCTTTCCCACAAGAACAAACGCTGGGCACAGGTGCACACGACATGCAGCTATATATAGACCACAAGATTATCCTCAAACGCACCTTCATACGCCCCCACACAAGCACATACCCGTGCATACCAAACACGCGCACGAACCTGTTTGAACATACACATGCATACAAGCACAGATTCATGCAAATAGGATCCAGCCCACCTTCTCAGGTGCAGCCCTATTGGGGACATACAGGTGTACACAAAAGTAAGCACATAATTTTATACCCGCACAAGCACAATTGGTCTGTGGTAGCTCCGCGCTTGCAGCACACAGACTCACCCCTTTCACCCGAAATCCCGGCTAAGCCGCAAAGAGGTGACCAGCTTCTCTGCGGGTCACCCTGGAGAAGTCGCCTCTGGATGCTCTTAACAACCTCTGGTCTCCAGGCCTGCCACCCCTTCACCCTACCCGCAAGGACCCACTCCCCACCAGGCGGCGCCGGACTCCGCTGGGAGCGGGTTTGGAGTCTGCCTAACGACCCCAGGAGCTGGCAAAGGGAGGCAGGCCGCAGCTGGAGGGGAGGAGGAGGCCTCAACCCAAGGATCCCCCGGGCCCTGTGGCTTGGTCCCCCTGGCGTCCCCGGAGCTCACGGTCGTTGGGGCGCACAACGTGGATCTCTCGGGAGCAGAAGGCCGCTGCGTGGGTGCTTTGGGGAACCAGGCTGCGCAGGTCCCTGCGCACTGAGTGGTTCGACCCGAGGCGCCTCCTGCTCCCGGGCCCTGCGAGACGGCCGAGCGGAACCACGGGGCAGGGGACCGCGACCGCCTCCTGGCCCCCCGCGCCTGCGCCAGGGGCATCTTTGAAGGCCCCGTTCCGGAGGCCCCGAGGGAGGCCAGGGAGCGGACCTGGAGGCTTGGAGACGGCGGGAACCCTAGATTTCGTTAGCTTTTCTTCGCTTTGTAGATTCCAAACCCTCCTTCCGTAGTCCGCCCGCCTCTGTCCACAGCTTGACGCTTGCTCGATTTAGACTCTCACAGGCTCGCGCTTTCCCCCGGAGGCCCCTTATCCTGCTAGCCTCTACCACTCACGGCCCCTTCCTCAGGCCTCAGCCTCTGCTACCCTACTCGGGGCTAGCCCTAGGACTCCCGGCGCCTCTGGCCTCATCCCTGCCCCCCCCCCCCCCAAGCCCTTTCGAGCATCCTCACATTCCCGCCTCCTTGCCTCCTTCTGCTTCGCGTTCTCGCACCCTCAGCCTCTCTTCCTCCCTACCCTAGCTCTTTTCTCTCCCTGCCGCTTTCATGTTCTTCCCCAGTTGGCCATAGGCTCTTATGAGCTTCCCTGGATCCCATTCCAGCCCCACCTTAAATCCCGCGCCCTCTCTTCCCAATGACTTGGGCCCAGCTCTCTACCTTCCTCAGCGCCCATCTCTAGCCACGACCTCTCCATCCCCTTATCTCTAACAAATTATCTTATGTAGCATTCCCTCCTGGTGTGTTGACCCTCCCACACTCAGCCTCCTCCGCACCTCCCAGCCTTGAGCGCACTTTCCCCTCTCAGGTCCGGCCTCGAACACCTCGCACTCCATCTCTGACTCGACGCCCCGGCTTCCCTCATTAGGCCGCGGTGCACCCCCAATCCAGCCTACTCTAACCTCTAAACCTCCCGGTGGTTTACGCCGGGTTCTCACTCCGCTTAGCTCCCCCTTGCGGCTACTGCCTTAAGCCACGCCCCCAGGTCCCCTGGAGCGGGGCTGCGCCGCTGAGCTCCCGGGTCTGGTTGCCTTTCCGCTCCGCAGGGCATGTTCGTGCTGGGCCTGCCCTACGCCATCCTGCACGGCGGCTACCTGGGGTTGTTCCTCATCATCTTCGCCGCCGTGGTGTGCTGCTACACCGGCAAGATCCTCATCGCGTGCTTGTACGAGGAGAACGAGGACGGCGAGGTGGTGCGGGTGCGGGACTCCTACGTAGCCATAGCCAACGCGTGCTGCGCCCCGCGCTTCCCCACGCTGGGAGGCCGCGTGGTGAACGTAGCGCAGATCATCGAGCTGGTGATGACTTGCATCCTGTACGTGGTTGTCAGCGGCAACCTCATGTACAACAGCTTCCCGGGGCTGCCCGTGTCGCAGAAGTCCTGGTCCATCATCGCCACCGCCGTGCTGCTGCCCTGCGCCTTCCTTAAGAACCTCAAGGCGGTGTCCAAGTTTAGCCTGCTGTGCACTTTGGCCCACTTCGTCATCAACATCCTGGTCATCGCCTACTGCCTCTCGCGGGCACGCGACTGGGCCTGGGAGAAGGTCAAGTTCTACATCGACGTCAAGAAGTTCCCCATCTCCATTGGCATCATCGTGTTCAGCTACACGTCGCAGATCTTCCTGCCTTCGCTGGAGGGCAACATGCAGCAGCCCAGCGAGTTCCACTGCATGATGAACTGGACGCACATCGCCGCCTGCGTGCTCAAAGGCCTCTTCGCGCTGGTCGCCTACCTCACCTGGGCCGACGAGACCAAGGAGGTCATCACGGATAACCTGCCCGGGTCCATCCGTGCCGTGGTCAACATCTTCCTGGTGGCCAAAGCGCTGTTGTCCTACCCGCTGCCCTTCTTCGCCGCGGTCGAGGTGCTGGAGAAGTCGCTCTTCCAGGAAGGCAGCCGCGCCTTCTTCCCGGCTTGCTACGGCGGCGACGGGCGCCTCAAGTCGTGGGGGCTGACGCTGCGCTGCGCGCTCGTGGTCTTCACGCTGCTCATGGCCATCTACGTGCCGCACTTCGCGCTGCTCATGGGCCTCACCGGCAGTCTCACGGGCGCCGGGCTCTGCTTCCTGCTGCCCAGTCTCTTCCACCTGCGCCTGCTCTGGCGCAAGCTGCTGTGGCACCAAGTCTTCTTCGATGTCGCCATCTTCGTCATCGGTGGCATCTGCAGCGTGTCCGGCTTCGTGCACTCGCTGGAGGGCCTCATCGAGGCCTACCGAACCAACGCGGAGGACTAGGGCGCGGGGCTCCCGCTCCCCCGCGCCCTTCCCACCGTCCCCCCCACCCCCACCAGCCCTGTGCGCCCTGCCGCCGCGCTTGGGAAGCCAAGCTTCAAACATCTCTGGTTCCTAGTTTCTGATTATTGGGGATGGGGGGTGGGAGGGGATAGGAATCCACAATCCATCGCGTCTGCGTTTCTGTTGTCCTTTCTTTACCACAACACCCTAGTTTCTGGGGAGGCGGGGACGAATTTACGGGCCGGGCTTTCTGTCCTTCCCCGAGGGACCCCGACTCTTCGGCCCCTGTCGCTGAAGCGGGTGGGAAGGGAGGGAGAGGGGGCGCAGCTCGCAGGCGCAGAAACTTGACCTTGGGGGGACATTTCACAGCCATCCAGTGCTCGGAATCTGCAGCCCCAGCCATTTCCAAGCAAGAGTGCTTCCCATTCCAGAGACATTTCAACCCCGCGGAGGGAAAGGCTGGCCGGGAAATCCGATTCGGGTGGGCGATTTCCTACGGCGAAGCGGGGAGGGGAGAAGCCGAGGCAGGGCTGACCTGCCTGCCGGTTTTCAGGAATCCAAACTCATCTTGTGCAATTTATCAGGTTGTGGAACTGTTCTACTGTGCGTGTGGTGTGCTCGTGGTGAATAAGATGAAATGTATATCAGAAAAAAAAAATCTATCTCTAATTTAGAGTGCGGTACATAATTATATCCGCAAATAAAGAAGAAACAAAGGCGTCCGCCCTTCGTGTCAGTTCTGCATTTCTGTGCCCCCCCCCGGGATCCTAAAGCGTTGGACCGCGGGGAAACCGGCTTTGGCCAGGTAGGGTGAAGCCGGGGTAGGTGAAGGAGCACTTGTAGGTAAAGGGGCCTGAGAGAACCCTGGGGAGTGAAGAGGTGAGGATGGTCCTCACTAAGAGGAGGAGGCTCTCCAGGCGTTTGGGGGAGGCAGGGGAAGGAGCATGCCTTGCTCCCAGCGATTTGTGTGGCATTGGCAGCCCTATAGCCACCAGGACAAGATTTGTTCTGAATCCCTCCTAGGGGTTGGATCCATCTGAGAATTCCAGGGACTCTTTTAACTTCCAATCCTGGGAGAGAGAGAGGGAAAGAAAAAGCCAACAAATAAGGGCATGCAGAAATCTGCACTTGGCTGTGGACTGTGAGGAGAACTATAAAGGAAATCAGCAGGTGTCTTTCCTGAGGCTCCCAGGGCCAGGGGCCAACCTGACCTCCCAGGCATCTCTCACCCTGGAGAACCCCACTTAAGTCCAAGCTAAGTTTACACAGCCACAGCGAAGAGATCTGGCTGTTTAGAATAAACAGCCTGAGCAATTAGAGTCCCAGTCTCCCCTCTTCTTGAACAGCCTGTTTGAGGTTTTGTGTTTTTTTTTTTTTTTTTAATTTACCTAGAGAATCCTGTCCTTTTTTGGTACAGATCCCACTCCAAAGCGCCGGTCTTGAACCCATTGGAGAGGGTTGTAGTCAGTCTTAAGAGATGGGACCAAGGAATGCAGGAAGGCTGGGCCATTCCTGGGGTCCTTACTGCAAGAGAAGCCCTGCAAAAGGTTTTTGGTCTCTACCACCAAGGCAGAGGACTAGTTTGGAACAATTTCTCTAGATGAGATCTGTACACAAGGAAGAACTGTGAGAATGCCTAAGAACAACATCCATTCTCCCTGCCTTTTACAATGGCTGTGGGGGCCTGGCGCGCTTGTGTAGGAGATATAAAGATGTGCGTCTGGAGTGTGGAGAAGCCTGCATCTGTGTCTTGTGAGAGTCTTGATGAATGTGTGCCTCTGTGTGTGTGTACGTGTATGTTTATGTGTGCCTGCGACAGAGGTGACTTCGGACCACCCTTGGTTCTAGAGCCATGGAACATAAGGGATAAGATCTGGTCCCCTCTGTTGCCGAGGGTTCTGACGATTTAAACGGGTCATTTGAGTTGCCCACTGTCATCTGCCTATCACCATTTGTCACTATTCTTGTTTGTCCAGGATCCAGAGCTGGCCAGAGGAACCTCAGTTTCCAGCTTCCCTCAGCTTTCTGATGTCCCCCAGGCCTGGAAGGTGATTCCCTTCCACCCCCAGCCCTGCCTGCCCTGCCTGCCACTTCTCCTCAGTGGGTCCACTGACCCTGGGGTGCGCTCTGAGTCTCAGGGCAGTCTGTAGTCTTCAGAAAAAGCCAGGACTGCTGCAGTGGGAGGGGAAGTGGGAGCATCACGTGCATCAGCTCCATCCTTCCTATCTTTAGAAGGACAAATGAGACACATAGACAGTGCCACCTCCTCGGACTTGCCTAGATCCAGTCCCCAGCATTCTGGTCCAGGCTTTGTGCTCAGCTTTCAGGAGCCTGGGTCCTGTGTGAGATGGGGGCAGGACAGCCAGCCTTATAGGAGCACCCCCATTGGTAGTACGTCTATTTCTGACTTGCATTCAGGCTGCAGGGAGAAATAGGGAGCTGAGATCCATCCCTGCACCCCTGCCTCCAACACGCCAATGTATGTGGGTACAAGTTGAAAGGAGGCATTCCAATCTTGCTTCGGGTCTTCAGTAAGGGCACTTTCAGAGTCTGAGGGAGCAGTTAGGCCTAGCTAGATTCCTTAGGGGGTCGAATTGAGGAGGGGGTGGGGGCCCCCAGGGTGCCCATCAGTGCCCATCAGTAACTCATCAGTTCTTTGTGCAGATCCTGAAAAGTGGTCCCCTCCAGCATCCGTGTCAGTCACGCATTGGTGTACCTGGCTCAACACTTTGAGACCCTGGCCTGGAGCCAAGACCCTTGCCCCTGGGGGAATCCAAGAGTTGCCACCACCTGGTCCCCAGATGGCCCTGCCTTGTCCCCCAGTGGTGAAAGCCCAAGCTGCCTGCCCTCAAAGAAGGCTCTCTGCTTTTAGAATTTGGGTAAACTCTTTCCTGCAGACACCAGATTTCTAAATGCTTCCTCCCTCCCTGCCACCCATCACCTCCCACCCTGCAGTTGATAATCACTGTTTATCTCTATGCTTTATTTTCAGGTCCTCCATATTTTAAAAGTAGGTTTTGATAGTTTTTTCCCTCAAATATAGAAGAATGCTCTGTTGTGGAACATGCTTCATTAAATGACAGGTCTTACCCCAGGGACTGATCTGTTCCTGCCTTAGGGACTCAGGAGGGAGCCCAACAGGCTTATAGGGACAAGTCAGGAAGTTGAGAGGATCCTTGACTTTCTGTTGGTGGGAATGAAGGTTCTCAGGTCAAGGGCCAGAGAGAGGCCCTCAATCAAAGAGGGGACAGACCAGCTAGATGGCTTAGTCCTCACTGCCAGTGAGGGGGTGATGGAAAACCCAGATATGGACATCCAAGGATTCAGGATAGAGAGCTTGTTGGATCCCAAAAAGCCAGCCTTGGGTGTTCTCACTGCTTTTATTTTTTTCCTTTTCAACATTATGAGAAGTTTCAAGCATACAGAAAAGGTGAAAGAATTCTACACTGACAACCCACATGCCCACCACCTATACCAAACAATTACCATTTTTACAATGCTGAAATATCTATCCCATAGCTATCCATCTGTCCATCTAGCAATCCACTAGCAATTAAATAAAATGCATTTTCCAAGTTGCAGACATTAGTGTATTTCCCTATTGTTGAAGCACTAAGGATCGGTAATGATGATGACATTCAGATAGCACAGGACTGATAATAGTCTACGCTTCACCATATCGAGTCAGAAGCAAAAGAAAATATCAGCAACAATCGGATCTCGATTTCAAATTTTATTATTTTGTTCATTTTATTTTGAATGCTATAGCTGTTTCGAATTTTGATTTTGAAAATAGTTTATCAAATATCTTATTGAATTTTTTTGCACCTTCTTAAATTTTACTCTCTGAGCAAATACTTCACTTGCCTCATGCTAATCTCAGTGAGGTAGGGCTTGGGAGATGAGCTCTACTTCCTAGAGATTTGGACAGAGTCTGTTCAAGAGCCTAGCTGTGATTGATCCCACAGTGAGGCACAGTGGGTGCCATCCTTACCAGGATGTGGGGATCAGGAGGGGCCAGAAGAGGAGAGGCCTCTAGCCGGAAACACCCAGCAGGATGATCCAGTAGTGCTGAAGGCCAAGATCGAGGGGTAGGGGGATGGTGGTGGTGGTAGGTGGAAGAGCTTTATATTTCCAGCAGCTCCCAACAACACTCTGTGGGTGGGATGGAAACAGGGTGTACAGATGTAATTCATTAAGATAAGGTCATACTGAAGTAGGATGGGCACTTAATCCAATATGACTGGTATCCTTCTAAGAAGGGGAAAAGAGATTCACACACAAGGAGAATGCCATGTGACAGTGGAGACAGAGAGTGAAATGATGTGCGTACAAGCCAATGACTACAAGCAACATCAAAATATAAGACAAAAACATGGAACAAATTTTTTCCTTTAGAATCTTCAGGGAGAGCATGGCTCTGTGAACACCTTGATTTGGGACTTCTGGCATCCAGAAGTATGATAGAATAAATTTCTGTTGGTGTCAGCCATTCTAGTTAGTGGTGTTTTATTATTCCAACTGTAAGAAATTAATACAGTAGGCTTCTGATTATTTTCTTCTAGTCATTTCTGTAGGCAAATAACCACAGCCATAGATTTTGACCAGTGCTGTGTTTGTTGTGCAACAGAGTAGCCACTAGCTACACATGGCTTTTTAAATTTAACTATAAACTAAAATTAAATAAAATTAAAAAATCAGCTTCTCGTTTGCACCACTCACACATGTCTCATGCATTGGACATTGCAGAACATTTCCATCATGGCAGGAAGTATTATTGGGCACCATTGGTCTAGTGTGTCTGTCAGTGTTCTCCTATGATGATGCTGCATGGCAACCCAAAATTTTGATGGATTATAAGAACAAACATTTTTGGTATTATTGTTCATGTGGCCACAGGGCAGATCAACTTTATGTTGCAGGTCAGCTGAACTTGGTTCCTGGCCACTGTTTGAGTTCTGGTCTGCTCCAGGTGTCTCCCATCCTCTTTAGACTCAGAATATGTTCTTCTCATGACTAATAGCAGGAGTGCAAGAGACCAGCCTAAAACCACAAAGCACACTTAAAACCTTTGCTCAGGGCAGCCGGGTGGCTCAGCGGTTTAGTGCTGCCTTCAGCCCAGGGCCTGATCCCGGAGACCAGGGATCGAGTCCCACGTCGGGCTCCCTGCATGGAGCCTGCTTCGGTCTCTGCCTCTGTGTGTGTGTGTGTGTGTGTGTGTGTGTGTGTGTGTGTGTGTGATGAATAAATAAATAAATCTTAAAAAAAAAAAGCAACAACAAAAACCTCTGCTTAGGTTACATTTGGTTATCATTGGCTAAAAGCAAGCCACATGACCAAGCCCAGGATCAATGACTATGGTGAGAGGTCTTTTAAAGTTACATGGCAGATGGTATGGATTATTATCCTCTTATTATATGGAAGCAAAGAAGTGGGATCAAGAATCCAGGCTACCTTTCTTAGACATAGTGCTTGTGTGTGTGTGTGTGTGTGTGTGTGTGTGTGTGTGAAAAAGTAATACATTCACATGGCTGAAAATGTTTTAAGGTGTGCAGTAAAAAAGTTTCCTCCACCTGATCCTCCCACCTTGGCTCCACTCTTTTTTTTAAAGACTTTATTTTATTTATTCATGAGAGACACACAGAGAGAGAGGCAGAGACATAGGAAGAGGGAGAAGCAGGCTCCATGCAGAGAGCCCGATGTGCGACTTGATCCTGAGACTCAAGGATCACTCCCTGGGCCAAAGGCAGACACTCAACCGCTGAGCCACCCAGGCGACCCTTGGCTCAACTCTTTACAAGTAAACTCATATTAGTTTCCTTTCTATCTATATGAAAATATGAGCAAAACCATATGTATTTGTTACTCCCCCTTTTTAAAAAGGGAGTCCATTACACATTGTACTGCCTTCACTTATTTCTTTTAAAACTAAATTTTGAAGACTTTTCCATGTTAGTATGTAGAGATGTAGTTCTTAAACTTACATTCACATATATTTACTATTCTCTGTCTTCTGCTTATTCCTGCTTTCTCAGCTCAAGGATGAGTGATGAGTACTTTCAGATATGAGATAATGGGTTTGTGTTGGAAGGCAACACCCTTAATCTGATTTTGCCACTTGGCTAGTTTTCAGTCTGGCCTAGAAGTGTTCACAGAGATTTTGAGAAAGGTTTAAGGTCTCATCTCCTGCTTAAGATGTTTATTCAGAGCCGTCTTTTATAATTAACTTGCTTTTTTCCTCTCAAAGTAATGTGTTCCAGAACTGGAAGCATAGAGTCAAGGCAGCTGCTGTAAACCTTTGTATACTGCTAGCTGAGGGAAATTAAGTAAGGGAGAGCTTGCTCAGTCCTTTTATTTATTTTTTTTAGATTTTATTTATTTATTGATGAGAGACACAGAGGCAGAGACATAGGCAGAGGGAGAAGCAGGCTCCATGCAGAGGGTGCCAGGGAACTCCATCCCAGGACCCTGGGGATCACACCCTGAGCCAAAGGCAGATGCTCAACCACTGAGCCACCCAGGTGCCCCTATTGTATTTAATCTAATTAATTAATTTTTTGTCCGTTAAATGATTATGCCTTAGAAGTGAAACATTGATGCCTGACAATGGTTTAAAGGTCATTGACTTGGGAAATGTAGAGAACAGTTGCAAAAATTGTAATTGTAATCATGAATATCGGAAATAGAAAACATCCTCATAAATACATTACCTGTTAAAAATATATTCCTGTACATATATAATCCATCGTTGTGTAGACTTTATTTTGTGGTCTCCATTTTTTAAAAAATTTAAATTAGATTTGCCAACTTACAGTACAACGCCCAATCCTTTTAGAGCTAGAGCTGGGGGGGGGGGGAGTGTCCCATTACCTCCGCTCCCATGCCCATTGGCCAGAATTTAGTCATATAGTCATACTAGATGACCTCCTGCAGGGTGGGGAGGGGGCAGGTTACCACCCCTTTTGGCAGGTCACCAAAAGGAAGAGAGATTATACATATTGAGGATCAATTAGTCCTTTTTTCAAAATTTTAAACATTTTATTTAAATTTAATTTGCCACCATAGAGTGTAACACCCTCCCAGTGTTCATCTCATCACAAGCCCTCTTAGTGCCCGTCACCCAATCCCTCTACCCACCTCCTCTTTTCCTAAGTCTTTGAGGTCTCAGTGGGAGGGCACAGTCTGTGGGAGCTAATAAACGATAAATAATAATAATAAACCTCTGAAAACGCTTTATTGTATCACAAAATATTACAGGAAAGTGCACAAATCATAAGTGGACAGTACGATGAAGCTTCACGAAGTGAAAAAGTGCGTAGCAGGATTGCTGGGCCAGAAATCGAGGGGGATCCCCGGGTGGCTCAGCGGACTGGCGCCCGCCTTCGGCCCAGGGCGTGATCCTGGAGCCCCGGGGTCGAGCCCCGGGATGGGATCGAGCCCCACGTCGGGCTCCCTGCATGGAGCCTGCTTCTGCCTCTGCCTGTGTCTTTGCTGGTCTCTCTCTCTCGGTGTCTTTCATGAATAAATACATAAATCTTAAAAAAAAAATAAAAAGAAATTGAACACTATCGCTCCCCTAGTCCGCTTCGCGGGCTGCAGGCGAGGGAGGAGGAGTGAAGGCGAGTTACGGGGAAAACGGGCTGTGGCGGGTCGAGAAGGCGTCCCGGAGCCCGGGGGGGCGGGGCCCGGTGGCGTCACGCTTCGGGGCGGGGCCCGGTGGCGTCACGCTCCGGGGCGGGGCTTACTGGCCGGCGTCCCGGCTGCGGCGAAGGGGCGTGGCCAGGCCGGCTGGCGGGGCGAGGTCAAGCAGAGGCGGGACTGCGAGACCAAGGTGGGCGGGGCCTAGCGATCCCCACACGGTCTGGGTCGCAGGCGGCGAGTCACCGCAAGGCTGGCCGGGCGTAGCGAAAGTCGGCTCGGCGGGCGCTCCTCGCCGTCGGGGCGGGACCCTGCGCCTTCCGGGCCGGGCTGCGGGGGGGCGGGGCTCGGCGCCGCCTGGGCGACGCTGCGGAAGGGGGCGGGGACGGCGGCGTGCGCGCTCCAAGATGGCGGCGGCCGGGGCGGCCGGCGCGGTGGCCAACGTCTTCCCGTTCCGCGACGCCCGCGCCGCGCCGGACCCGGTGCTCGAGGCCGGGCCGGGGGCACACGGGCCATTGCCGGTGCCGCTCGTGCTGGACAACGGGTCGTTCCAGGCCCGCGCTGGCTGGGCGTGCCCCGGCCCGGACCCGGGTCCCGAGCCGCGCCTGCAGTTCCGCGCTGTGTGCGCCCGCGGGCGGGGCGGGGCGCGGGGCGGGGCGGGCCCGCAGGTGGGCAACGCGCTGGGCAGCCTGGAGCCGCTGCGTTGGATGCTGCGCTCGCCCTTCGACCGCAACGTACCGGTCAACCTGGAGCTGCAGGAGCTGCTGCTGGACTACAGCTTCCAGCACCTGGGTGTCTCCTCGCAGGTGACGCGGGGGGGGGGGGGAGGGGGGGCGGGGCTCGCGGCTCCGCGCTCTGGGCTCTCTGGGGTCGTCCTCACTACAGGAGCTCTCACTTGCTCATTCACTCATTCATTTGGTCAGTCGAGTAAGGCGTAAGCGCCCAACGTGTGCACGCCGTGTGCCAGGCTCCTGGGGTACAGCAGTGGGCACACAGCGCTCCTCCTCCCTTGCAGCACACATTCGGCCTTGAGCACCCCACTCTGTGTCAGGCACTTTTCTAGGCGTTCGGAATACATCCGTGAATGTGACACATTTTTTCTGTGCTTTGGAGCTAGAATGGAAAAAAGACAGTCTAGTATGAAAAGGCAAATAACTAGAATTAGGTAGTAGATTTTCAGGTAGGGTAGGAGGAGAGGAGAGGATGACTTCCCGCCCACCCCCCCCCCGGGGGGTCAGGATAGGACGCAGGGAGAAGGTGCTGTTTGAGCAAGGATTCAAGGAGGTGATTGAGGGAGCAGCCATGTGAATGAGCAAATGGCATTCCACACGGGGAACAGCCAGTGAGCAGGCCCCGAGGCAGGAATGTGCCCCAGTCCTAACTGATAGCAGCCAGAGTGAGAGGAGAATAGTAAGTGGAGGAGGAAGTCAGAGAGCTGCGTGGGGGGAGCAGATCACGTTTGGCTTTTACTTGCATAAAATGAGGAGCCATGGCAGGGTGTTGAGCAAGGGCAGGGATGTGGCTTTTGTTCCAGAAGGATCATTGTAGCTGCTAAATGCAGAACAAACTGGCAAGGGGCATAGGGGGTAGAACCAGGAGGTCAGTTAGGAGGCTGTTGCCATAACCCAAGTGAGAGGTGGTGGTGACTTACACACGAAGGAAGTTGGGGGAGGGGGATGTGGTGTGAAGCCATTGGGTTCTGAAGGTAAATCGAAGACAGAGCTGACATGGTTTGCTGACACCTTGGAGGGAGTTTGACTTAACAACCTTAAATTGACCCTGCTTTCATATTTTCTACAACAACTTCCAGTAGAGATGAGGTGAGTATTCTACAGTTGCTTCTGGTCAGATTTTTGATTAAAGACCAAAAAGCAAATCCAGTCTTTACAGTAGGACTTTGGTTTCTTTTTGTGCTTTGAAAAGAGTGTTTTTTGTTACTTGTCTGTTTTCTCTTTTCTTTCAAAGTAGGGCTGTGTCGATCATCCCATAGTTCTGACAGAAGCTGTGTGCAACCCACTGTATTCTCGACAAATGATGTCCGAGCTTCTTTTTGAGTGCTATGGGATCCCTAAGGTTGCCTATGGAATAGACAGCCTCTTCAGCTTTTACCACAATAAGCCAAAGAACTTGATTTCCAGTGGGCTCATCATTTCATCTGGATACCAGTGTACACATATTTTACCCATCTTAGAAGGGAGGTGAGTAGCCTTGACAGCATTTGAGTGCTGTTTTGAGAAACATTCAGAAAACATTTATTGGGGGCCCACTTTAGAGGTGGAGTGGAAAGAACAAGCATTGGACTGTGAACCGGCCTCTGGGCTTGGCTCTGACATACTTGACTATGTGACTTTAGTCAATCCACCTTCCATCCTTGTGATCTCCTGGGCCAAGTTGCAGTAGATGGTCTGCGAGGGCCAAATCCACAATTCTAGAATTTTGCTATTTTGAACTATGGCAAGATAGCTCACATAGTACCTGCAGGTAGTAGGTGCTCCATAAAAATGTCTTTGAAATGTTCTGGAGTCACCTTATTATTGAGAGGTTATTTTTTTATTTAAAGCTTTTTAATCATGATTGTTTAGACCTTTTTTTTTAGACCTTTTTTTTTCCAGGTATAGTGCCTGGCATGTAATACAGGTACTTATTAAAACATTTCCAAGTTGGATAAAAGGTGAGGGTAGTTTCATTTTTAAAGCTGTTTTCATTTTATGTTTGGACTTTTATGCTCAGAGAAGAGACGAGGCCAGCATGGTGCTCTCTGAGGTTTCTCAGTGCATAAAGGGCATTTAAGTAGGAAGTAGAGCCCTGGTTTTGGCCTTGAAGGCCTGGATTTGCAGCCCTGCTGAGGGTGAAGTTATTTACCCTCTTCACATAGCTGCTTAACATGTAAAATTGGGAGAAACTAATTTCTTAGGGTTTCTTAGAAACTAATTTCATCCTCACCCTGAGGATGAAATAATTATGTAGGTGATGGCACTTTGTGAACTAGAAGATTATAGTCTGAATGTTTAAGTCAAAATAAATGTTGAATTTATTTAGAACTAAAGTGGTATTTTCTCTGAAGTTTCTACAAAAATTTATGAAGATAATACTTCTTTTACATATTACCAAACATTCCTGATGTATAGAGTTTTCTATTTTATGTAAACAGAATATGCAGAAATTAAAAATAACCTTGTTATTTTTATATCATACTGAGAGAAAAGTGTTTTACCTGAAAGCTAAGAAATGAGCACATTGGAGCGTAGCCTGTTCTATGCTGGCATCTGCTGGTGAAGCATGATATAGCGGCAGCATTTCATTATGCTTCAAGACCCTAGTGCTCTGCTCCTCTTTCTCATGTTAAGAAAAATGTTATTCTGGTTCTCTTTCCCTTTATATCATGTGAAGGGGACCAGGTCCTTTTAGTTTACAGTAAGCCAGTATGTGCATGGTTCCTTAATGTTTATGCATCAGTAAAAGTGGAGTATCTAGGGGAGGGGATCTTAAACTCCAGCCTTTGCTGCACTTACCTGGGAAGTTTGTTAAAATGCATATTTCCGGGCCTGCCCCAAAGCAAAGGAGTCCTGAGAATTAGTATGTTTAACATTTTCCCCAGCTGATTCTACAAGGCCCACAGGTTGAGAAATGCTTGACAAGTCACATTAGGGTCTGAATTCAGAGTGCACAATCTTTCCATCTAACCTTGTTTCCTTCTGAGACTCTTACTGGAAGTTAGATGCCATGTGTCTGGGTGTGAACTACGAATTCCTGCATTGAGTAAGAGACTGGGAACTTTAGAGTCCCTTCATCTGTAAAGTTTTCTCTTCCCTTACCTGGTTGGTTTCTTCTTTGTTCATCTGGACTGTTACCCTTCTCTCAGTCTCCCCACCAAGTGGTCCCTGTTCTTTCTTCCATGTTGCCAAAAACGTCAGCACTGTTTTCCATTCCTTGATTGTAGGTTAGATGCTAAAAACTGCAAACGCATCAATCTGGGAGGAAGCCAAGCAGCTGGCTACCTCCAGCGCCTCCTGCAGCTGAAGTATCCTGGGCACCTGGCAGCCATCACACTCAGCCGCATGGAGGAGATCCTGCATGAGCACAGCTACGTTGCTGAAGATTATGTGGAAGGTAATGAAGAGGGCATTTGCCTGCGGCTTATAGATGTTGGCTACATTGAGGGTGTTCCTTAAATTGTGCCCAGGATGACTCTTTGGCTTTTTAGTATCCCCTCTTCCTTTTGGTGTTTACTTAAACTGTTCAGTAAACTGTTAACTTTTTGAAAAGGGTTTTGGCTATTTTACCTCCTTTACCTTTCCATATAGATGTTAGGATTAGTTTATTCATATGTACAAAAAAGATTCTGTTGGAATTTTGATTGAAAGTATATGAAATATGTATTAGATTGGATATGAAACAACATTTTACCAGATATGATATTAAATCAAGATGTAATATTAAATCTAAACTGGGGAGAAGTGACATTTTATACTACGTGGAATCTTCTAATCCATGAACATAGTAGCTCTTTCCATTTACCTAGGTTTTTATTTCTTTCTTCAGCATGTTGTAGTTTTCGACATACGGATCCTGTACATGTTAGATTTATGCTTGAGTCTTTCTTTGCTTGTTTCATTTCTGTTTCCACTTCTCATTGTTAATGTATAGAAATGCAATTAATTTTTATGGGTTGACCTTATATCCTGTGACCTTGCTAAATTTATTTTTGTTTTTTTGTAGATTCCTTGGGAATTTCTATGTAGACATGTCATCCATGAAAAGGGACAGTTTTATTTCTTCCTTTCTGATCTGTTTGCTTTTTTGCTTTGTCTTGCCTTATTTTACTGGCTGGGACTTCCAGCACAATATTGAATAAGAGTGGTGATAGTGAGCATCCCTGTTTTATGCCCAGATCCTGTTTTTGGCATAGTGGAGGAATGTGGTCTTTTACTATTAACTATATGATATTAGTGTGAAGTTTTTTGCAGATGCCCTTCATCTAACTGAGGAAATTCTTTTCTCTTCCTAGTTTTACTGAGCATTTTTATCATGAATGGATTTTGAATTTTGTGAAATGTGCTTTTTGCACCAATTGATATGATCCTGTGGTGTTCCTGCTTTAGGACTACTCCTATGGGAGATTTTAATGATGGCTTTTGGATTTTGAACTAGCCTTGATTGGGTAGGGGGATAGACCCCGCTTGTTCAGGTATATTATTATTTTTATACGTTTTTTTATTTGAGTTGGTAATATTTTGTGGGATTTTATGTCGATATTCATGTATTCATGAAGGATGTTGATCTATAGTTTTCTTATATGGTCTTTGACTAGTCTTGGTATTCTGGTGATGCTGGTCTTATTAAATTAGATGGAAAGTGTTCCCTTTTCTTCTTCTTTTTTTTTTTTTTTTTTTTTTTTTTTTTGATTAATTGGGGGAGAAGGGGCAGAAAGAAAGGGAGAGAGAATTTTGAGGCTCTGTGCTCAGTGCAGAGCCCAACATAGGGCTCAGTCTCAGTACCTGAGATCATTACCTGAGTGGAAACCAAGAGTCGGACACTTAACCAACTGAGCCACCCAGGTACCCCGGCCTTCTATTTTCTGGAAAACATTGTGTAGATAGATGATATATATATTTTTTAATATTTGATAGAATGCTCCAGTGGAACCATTAGAGCCTGGAGATTTCTTTTTATACAGACTTAACTATAGGGATGCCTGAGTGGCTCAGTGGTTGAGTGCCTTTGGCTCAGGTTGTGATCCTGTGGTTTGGGGATTGAGTCCCACATGGGGCTCCCTGCAAGAAGCCTGCTTCTCCCTCTGCCTGTGTCTCTGCCTCTCTCTCTGTGTCTCTCATGAATAAACAAATAAATAAAATCTTTTAAAAAATAAATAAAGACTTATAACTATGGATTCAATGTCTTTAATAGAAGTAGGACTATTTAGGTAATCTCATTGATGTCTTTTTATTATTTCCTTCCTTCTACTTTGTTTAGGTTTAGTTTGCCCTCTTTTTTTAGATTCTTAAGATAGAAGTTCAGATTATTATGAGACCATTCTTCTTTTTAGTGTAAGCATTTAATGCTGCAAATTTCCCTTTCAGCATTGCTTTATCTACATTCTGTACATTTTGATATTTTTAAATTTTTATTGAGTTCAGATATTTTCTAATTTCCCTCAATATTTATTTTTATGAACCATTGATTATTTAGAAATGTGTTTTATTGAGAATACACCAAAATAAAAAGCTTCCACACAGTGAATGGATACAACAAAACTTAAAAGACGACCTATGGAATGGGAGAAAATATTTGCAAATGATATGTCCAATGAAGGGTTAGTATCCAGATTATATAAAGAACTGATTAAACTCAACACTCATAAAACAAATAATCCATAAATGAGCATTTCTCCAAAGAAGACATACAGATGGTCAAGAGACATGTGAAAAGATGCTCAACATCACTTACCATCAGAAAATGCAAATCAAAAGAGATACCATCCAAAATCAAAGATACAAGAAACAAGTGTGGCCAGAGTATGGAAAAAAAGGAACCCTCTTACACTGTTGGTGGGAATGCAAACTGGTGCAGCCACTCTGGAAAACAGTATGTAGGTTCCTCAAAAAGTTAAAAATAGGACCACAGTGATCCAGTAATCCCATTACTGGGTATTTACCCCAAGAATACAAAAACAAAATTCAGAGGGATATATGCACCCCTATGTTTATAGCAGCATTATTTACAATAGCCAAAGTATGGAAGCAGCCCAAGTGTCCATTGATAGATGAATGAGTAAAGAAGTGGTGGAACACACACACACACACACACACACACACACCAGAATATTATTAGCTGTAAAAATGAGTCGATCATGTTGTTTTGCAATGATGCGCATTGAGCTAGAGTACTATGCTAAGTGAAATAAGTCAGCAAAAGACGAATCATGATTTCACTCGTGGAATTTAAGAAACAAATGAACAAAGGAAAAAGGCAAACCAAGAAACAGATTTTTTTTTATAATAAATTTATTTTTTATTGGTGTTCAGTTTGCCAACATACAGAATAACACCCAGTGCTCATCCCATCAAGTGCCCCCCTCAGTGCCCGTCACCCATTCACCCCCACCACCCCCTTCTCCCCTTCCACCACCCGTAGTTCGTTTCCCAGAGTTAGGAGTCTTTATGTTCTGTCTCCCTTTCTGATATTTCCCACACATTTCTTCTCCCTTCCTTTATATTCCCTTTCACTATTATTTATATTCCCCCAAATGAATGAGAACATATAATGTTTGTCCTTCTCCGATTGACTTACTTCACTCAGCATAATACCCTCCAGTTCCATCCATGTTGAAGCAAATGGTGGGTATTTGTCATTTCTAATGGCTGAGTAATATTCCATTGTATACATAGACCACATCTTTATCCATTCATCTTTCGATGGACACCAAGGCTCCTTCCACAGTTTGGCTATTGTGGACATTGCTGCTAGAAACATCGGGGTGCAGGTGTCCCGGCGTTTCATTGCATCTGTATCTTTGGGGTAAATCCCCAGCAGTGCAATTGCTGGGTCGTAGGGCAGGTCTATTTTTAACTCTTTGAGGAACCTCCACACAGTTTTCCAGAGTGGCTGCACCAGTTCACATTCCCACCAACAGCGTGAGAGGGTTCCCTTTTCTCCGCATCCTCTCCAACATTTGTGGTTTCCTGCCTTGTTAATTTTCCCCATTCTCACTGGAGTGAGGTAGTATCTCATTGTGGTTTTGATTTGTATTTCCCTGATGGCAAGTAATGCGGAGCATTTTCTCATGTGCGTGTTGGCCATGTCTATGTCTTCCTCTGTGAGATTTCTGTTCATGTCTTTTGCCCATTTCATGATTGGATTGTTTGAAGAAACAGACTTTTAATTGTCAAGAACAAATGGATGATTTGTTCAAATCAAATGCAGGAAGGTGGGGGGATGGGTGAAATAGGTGATGGGAATTAAGGAGCATACTTGTAATGAGCACTGGATGATGTATGGAATCGTTGAATTGCTGTAATGTATGCCTGAAACTATGTTAACTATACTGGAATTAAAATTAAAACTTAATTAAAATAAAACATTTAGGTTTTAAAGGTTCAATCTAATTTGATAGTTTAATAAATAATTGATGTGGAAGGCTGAAAGTTAAAGTAAGGTGTTTTATGGTCAAGTATTTAGAGATAACTCCTGTAGTATTTCCATGACTTATTTATAGTTAAATTTCATTATGTCAAAAAACCTTGGTATCAGTGGAGTTTGTGAAGGTTTGCTTTATGACACTGGTGCATGGTCTCCTTTGGTGAATGTTCCATTTATACTTGAAAAGATCATGGACTTCTGCTGTTGGGCAGAGTAGTCTGTGATGTCATTTAGGTTCACTGGTTGATGATGCTCTTCAGTTCTTCTATGTCCCTGTTCCTTTCCTGTGCTTGTAGCTCTGTTGATTATTAAAAGAGTTTTGAAGTCTCAAGAGATAATTGTAAATTTTTTATTTCTCCTTTCATTTCTGTCAGTTTTTGCTTTTAAGTATCTAAAGCGCTTTTGTTAGGTACATATTGAGGATTCTTATTCTATCTTGACAAATTGACCTTTTATCATTATACAGTATCCCTTTTTACCCCTTGTAATTTTTCTTGGCTTTGATGTCTACTTGGACGTTAATACAGCCACTCCAACTTTTTTTTGCTGAGTGCTTGCATGGAGTGTCTTTCCATCTTTTAAATCTACTTTTATCATTATATTCAAAGTGAGTTTCTTAATAGTTGGTTGTTTTGTTTTGTTTTGTTTTTTAAATCACGGTGTCAGTCTCTTTTAACTAGTTTGGTAAGACAGTTTAAAATTTATTATTCATATGTTGGGTTTAGTTCTACCATTTTATTATTTGTTGTCTGTTATTCTCTTTGTTCCTGTTTCTACTGCCTTTTTTGGGTTATTTAAATATTAAAAATTTTGTTTTCGTATTGGTATTTTAATTTATCTGTTGTGTTTTTACTGTATCTTTTTGTATAGTTTTTTGGTGGTTGCCCTGAGGTTATAGTCAACAGACTCCTTGCAGTGTTTTGAGAGTCTCTTTTTACCATCTCAGTGGAAGGTGGCAATATTAGCACCCCAGGGGCTCCTTTATCCTGGGTTGTCTTACGTATTACATTTATACACGTTGAAAACCCAACAGACATTGTTAGGGCTTTTTACTTTGAATTGTCAAACATATTTTAAAAGAACTCCAGAAGAGGTTAGTCTATCATGTTGACCGAGATTTTCATCATATCTATTGCTATTTCTTCATCCCTAAAGTTCCAAGTTTCTTTCTGTTATCAGGTCTGTCTGGCAAACCTTAGTTAGCAATATTTTGAGAACAGATCTGTAGGCATTACACATGTCCAGGTGTTATATCTGCGTTTTGTCACCGGGGTGGAGTCAGAGTTTGAGTGGACCGTGCTTTCTCTACCTTATCTGGATCTCAAAGCTTGGTATTAACTTTCTAATTTCTGTGCTAATAGTGTTTCCATTTTATAACTTCCAAAATTATTTCTCCAAAGAACTGCAAAAATGGAGATGCCCTGATTATTACGAAAACAATGTCCACAAGATGCAGCTCCCGTTCTCTAGCAAGCTCCTGGGCAGCACTCTGAGCTCTGAGGAGAAGCAGGAGAGGCGGCAGCAGCAGCTGCGGCGCCTGCAGGAGCTCAATGCCCGCCGGCGGGAGGAGAAGCTGCAGCTGGACCAGGAGCGGCTGGACAGACTGCTCTATGTGCAGGTGCGTGTGCATCCCAGGAGGGCGCTGCAGCCTTTGCACAGGCGGTCCCAGAAAGGTTTCTTCCTAGATCTTCTTCCTCAGCCAAGAAATGCAGTGACTGTCTGAGTTCCCCTTGCGGTCAAGGAGGACTCGAGGGTTCTCAGTGTGGAGCTCCTCAGCACAGAGGAGTCATGCTGCATACAGAGCAGCAGGTATCTCTGAGAGAGTTGTGGGCTTGGTCTTCACCGATTTACTTTGGCCTTATAATCTCCTTTGTCTTATAACTTTTGAATTGAAGTGTAGCGCACGTCCACAAATCTATAGTGTGTAGCTTGATGGATTGTCACAACGTGAGACACAATGTATATCTGCCATCCAGAGCACTGGCATCCCAGAGACCTCCTGCATATCCCTTCTTAGCCAATACATTTCTGACATCTGTCACCATAGATTAGTTTTGCCTATTCAGATGGTGCTGAGACTGTAATACGATGCAGCCTAGAGACAGCTAGGGAAGAGGGTGGTGTGTGAACTGTGGGTGGGAGGTGAGATTTTGTGGAGGGGCAGGCTAGGGGAGTTGTGGGAGCCCTTCCTGCTGTAGTTTTCCTCTGTTTAGCTTCCAAACTACTTCTTTTTCCTTCCTGTTTGTGATTGTGTTGTCATCTTTGAAGATGAATTGCAGCTGCTCTGGTTTTAGGAACTTTTAGAGGATGGCCAGATGGATCAGTTTCACAAAGCTCTGGTAGAGCTGAACATGGACTCCCCGGAAGAACTGCAGTCCTACATACAGAAACTCAGCTCAGCAGTGGAGCAGGCAAAGCAGAAAATCCTCCAAGCAGAAGTCACCCTTGAGGTGGATGTGGTGGACAGCAAGCCTGAGGTACCAGGGGCCTTGGGAGGAGGGTCCCGTAGGGTCGTTTAACCTGAGGGCAGGAGGGAGGACTATCTTGAGAAGGCTGACCTCAAAGAGGTATGACCAGACTTGGAAAGCAGCATGGTGAGTGCCGTCCATGGGGACATGGACAGGGCAGAGAGGCACTGACCTTGTGCTGACTGAAGTTTGTACCCAAGGGTGAGTCACCCTGTAGATTTCTGGCTCCCCTGGGAGGGGCATCTGTGCATGTAGAGTAGAAAGAACATTCACGCACCAGCCATGTGGTGCCATCTTGAATCTGAACATTCTTCTAATGGTTATTTGCGGTTAGTCACACACTCCCTTCTACTTTTCCTCATATTTTCTTAAATATATTGTGGTTGATGTTTCACTTACTTTCTTTCCATCGTGATGTCCCCCCAAGGACAGGGGTCATGCTTCATAATAGTTGATGGATTTTTTACAGCACCTAGTAGATGTGCTTAATAAAATGTCCATGCGTTGATTTAGCCATGACTAAAACTGTTTGAATAAGCTCTTCAGTGTTCTCTGTCTTCTCCTTTTTGTTTCCATGCCAGTGGAGTGTTAATAAGTGTTGATATGGCATCAAGGCAAGTGGCAGGCTGAGATAGGGCCCAAGGTGATGCACACCCTCACACTGGGCGCTGCACACCCATACACACGAGTTGACTTGCTTGGCTTTAGAACTGGAAGAAAGTGTTAGTAAGTGTGTGCATGTCCTAAATCTATCTGCTCTGGAGTTCTAAGACAAAGGACTTGTTCATTGACTTGTGACATTTCTGGGCCAGGATTAACCATTCTAGCTTGGTAGGTTTTTGTTTTTAAATCAACTTTCTTTAAATTCTAAAACCTATACATTTAGAAAGAAGCAGTCCCATGGAAAAATCCAGTTTGGTGCTAGGCGTGGTGTGGCTGCTTGCCAGTGACTTCAGAGGTGTCTTTGGCTCAGCAGGAAGCCTGTGCTTGCTCTGACTCTCAGCTGGAGGCTCACTTACACACTTGCTGCGCTCAGCCTCCATCTCCAGCTCTCCAAATACCTGAGATTCCCTGAGGCCAACAGCCAGCCAGGGCATGCATGTCAGAGCAGACCCCGAGTCAAGCTTCCTGGACACAGCTTCCCAGGATGGCTAGAGTGTGGGTGAGGGGCCATGACTGCTGTCTTACTCTGGAGTGGTATCCCAGGTCAGCTTCCCCGATTCCCTGTTGTGCTTTGCATCTCAGCTGTTTACTGGGGTCCAGACCCATGTTGCCTTTGTTGTGTATTCCCCCTTGTTCAGTTCTTACCGTGCTTAATGTGCTAGTAGGACATCAGCATCTTTATACCAAAGATGTATCAGTAAGCCACTGGCAGGCAAGGAATTTCAGATTTTTTTTTTTTTTTTTTTTTTTTTTTTTTTTTTTTTGAGAAAGACAGAGAACGCAAGCAAGGGTAGAGGGAGAGGGCGAAATAGACTCTCCTGAGCAGGGAGCCCAATGTGGGGTTTGATCCCAGGATCCTGACATCATGACTTGAGCCAAAGGCAGACGTCTACTCAGTTATCTGAGCCACCCAGGCACCCCAGGATTTCAGATTTCAAAAGAAAAGCCCCAAACAACTATAAAATGTGATTCGTAAGCAGTTGAGAGCTAGTTTTTCCTTCTCTTTGTGGATTTTTCTGTATTTGTTGCAGGCTGTGAGTCAGCCACTCCTTCATGCAGTTAGCAGGTACTTATTAAGTCCCCACTTCCTTCCGTGCTCTGGGGATAATATTCAAATCTCTCTGGGCTTGGGGAGGTTTTGAAATTTTGGACTTTCAGTAGTTTCTCTGTATACAACAAATTTAATGAGTTGATCTGTCCTCAAAGCATGAGGGTCAGTCAGCATTTATTGAGGGTGAGTGTGATTAGGGTCAGTTACAGTAATTTCATGGGATAAATGTGACCACGACACTGGCTGGCTAGTTCTACCTTTCAAAACGTATTTATGGTGTTTTCCGGCAATGTAATTTGTTTAGAATGGAGAGAATGGATTTATGTGGATCAAAGTTCATATTGAAATACCATCCAAGTAGTAATGGCTAAATTGGATTAATCCAGCAGAATTTTTAACTGAAGTGTTTTCTGAAATCCATTTTTTCCCCATAGACCAGTCCATTTCAACACTTGCTATTCTGCAAGTATTCTGATGAGGATATTGTAAAGGAGTGGGCTTTGTCAGCATTCCTAATGAAGTATTTAAACTAGAGGATGTTGGCTTTCCATCACTAAGTACAGCAATGGCGTTGGGGGCAGGGCATAGTTTTAGAGCACCATCACTTTTTGGAGAATACAATGAGCTTAATATATAAAGTTCTCTTGCCTGATTAGCCAAGATCAGAGCTGGCCTCTGCTTGTTCTTATGCCACTCCATCAAGACTATTCCAGGGAACCATGCCGCATCTTCTCTCATGTGCTTTGGCAAATTGTCATTCTGTTCAGTTCCAAAAGAATGGCTATTTGTGTTCCTGAATGCTACACAATACATGTGGACACTCTGGCAAACCCTAGAAGGCGAGAAGCCAGCCGTGGTAGAGAAATCTGTTCTCTCTAGCATGCCCATTGTCTGCTTTGAAATCATTGGCTTTGGGGCAGCCTGGGTGGCTCAGTGGTTTAGCACCGCCTTCAGCCCATGGCATGATCCTGGAGACCCGGGATCGAGTCCCACGTCAGGCTCCATGCATGGAGCCTGCTTCTCCCTCTGCCTATGTCTCGGCCTTTCTCTCTCTCTCTCTCTCTCTCTCTCTCTCTTTCTCTCTCTGTCTCTCATGAATAAATGAATAAAATCTTTAAAAAAAAAGAAATCATTGGCTTTATTTCTCTGTGAGTCATATGAATTAGGATGAGTAAAATATCTTTTTATCATTTCTAGTGAAACTGAGAAGTGATCTTTAAGTAGCATGCTTCTGAGTATAGCTAGATGAAGGTGGATGATGATGTTTTTGCTATAGCTGAAGAAGTCTTTTGAAACTTGAACATTTTATAATCTGCTGTTCCAAGGAAATTAAAGGGTATATCCCAGGGGCTCACCACACACACAGTAATAGGCATGGTATGCTAGGTACTAGTGACATAGATTAACATACATTTTCTGCGTCTTTCATTTATCTGAAAAAATGAGGATATTGTATTATACTTAGCTGACTGTAATGAAGCTTATCTGGTATGATGGTAGATGTATGTGAGAATATAGATGAAGTTTTGAGAAAGGATTGGTATATTTGAGGTGGGCCCTGAAAGATTGTAGATTTCAATAGGTAGCAAATAAGGGAAGGACATCATAGATTGAGACATTTAGATGCAAAGAAGGATGCATGCAGGGAGCATGGTAGGTTTAGTGTGCAGTGTGGGAGATGAAGCAGGGAAGGGAGGCAGAGGCCAGCCTACAAAGGTCTTTATCAGTCAGCCTTCACACAGAGCCTTCAAAGGATGTCCAGCAAGGAAATAATCTAAGGAGACTTTATGTTAGGAAAGTAACTAGTGACAGTTAGGATGATGGGAGGGGTGAAGCTTGGGGTGGGAAGGCAGGTATAAATGTGTTGTAATCCGGAAGAGAGCTGATGTGGGAAGGGTGGGAGAGCAGCCATGGGGGTGGAAGGTAGAGGAGACACTTCAGAGGTAGCATCCAGGACTTTTGGTGCCACTTAGTGGATGTGTTGACAGAGTGGCAGTTGCTGATAATAGAACATGTGACATGTGCCAGACCCTGTGCTGAGCACTTCTGCAAGTGTTATCTTGATTAATTTTCACAATTCTGTGAGTACTATTATATATCTGTTTGACAGAGAAGGAGGCTGAGATTCAGGGGAGTAGAGGAATTTGCCCAAGGTTTCACAGCTACAGGTAGTGCAGCTGAGGTTCAGACCCAGGCCATCCAAGTGCAGATTCACTCTGGTCCCATGAGGGTCCCACAAGGGTCCCACAGAGGCCCCACGGAGGCCCCATGGAGGCCCCACAAAGGCTATCCTGAAAGGCAGAGGCTGGAGGTAATGCCTTTGGTTTGAGTGCCTTATCTTTAGAGTCTCTGTGGGACTTAAGATGAAATTTGCCAGGACCCTGCTATGGAAGGACCTAGTATTGCATGGGGAAGGCCACTCCTTAGAATTCTGAGGGTGGAGGAAAAGCCAGGGTAAGAGACCGAGGAAGAGCTGAAAGAGCAGCAGCGTTACTGGGAGCATCGTAAGAGCTTGGGTGGTGGGCTCAGCCTAGAGTGGGTGATGACACTGGAGCGTGGAAGGACAGGAGGAAAGGTAAAGAGGTGGGGTGCAGGATAAATAGGCAGTGGGCTTTCTGAAGCATCTGAGGCCATCTGCTAAGAACTGCCAGTGGTGACTAAAAGTGGGAGCTGCGGAGAAGTGCTGGGAGGGCTTGCAGACACCTGCTCTGGGGAATGCACAAGGAAGCCGAAGAGGATGGCAGGCCCTCCAGCAGCAGCCTGGGGCTTTCTCCACTCCTGCTCACAAGAAGTGTATTTCACTTATCTGTTGCTGTGTGGAAAAACTACTCTAAACTTAGTAGCATAAAATGATGACCATTGTGTTGTGCTCCCAAATATGATGGGTCAGGAATTCAGAGTGTAGTAGGGATCTCTGCTCTGTGACACTTGGGGCCTCATCTGGGAAGACTTGAACAGCTAGGGACTGGGATCCCTGGAGGGCTTTTCACTTAGCTGGCATCTGGGTTGGGATGACTCCAAGGCCATGCTTAGCAGGATGCTGGACCTGAGCACCCATGTGGGGTCTGTCTATGTGCCTTGGACTTCTCAGCATGGTAACTGGCTTCTAGGAGGGAGCTCCCCAAGAGAGAGTAGCCAGAGAGCCAGTGTTTCAGAGGTCAAGGTGAAGGGAGCTGTGTGGCCTTTTATGACCTCACATAGGAAGTCACATGATACCACTTGTGTCAGCTCTAATGGTTGGAGTCTCACAGGTCCCTGCTAAGATTTGAGGGGAGGAAATAAGCCCCATCCCTTTGTGGGGAGTGTCAAAATCCCCTGGAGGAAGAGCATGTAGGATGGAAGATACCGTTGTCATGGTTTTTGAAAAATACAGCCTGCCTCAGAGCAGAAGAGGAATGAGCCTATGGGTGGGATCCTACCCTTTAGGATCTGAGAGTGGCTGTTGGAGCAGCACAGCGGTAGAGTAGGATTGGAGGGTGGCAGCTATGATCAGGCTCCCGGGTGGGTAGAGGAAGCTGTGAATGCACAAGGGAGGTCATCCCTGGGAGAGGTCAGGAGTGGAGGTTGGGATAGAAGATGAGTCAGACCGAGGTATAGGGAGTAGAGCAGTAGGTAGGAGGTAACTCTGGAGCCTAGGGCTAGCCTTTACTCATTATTCGGAGAAAGGATCCACAAGTATTGCCTGTAGTTATTTTAAATACACAAGTGACATATGTGTGCCTCCAACCTGGTATTGTAACAGTTAAGGGACCAGAATGAGTGCCTAGTTGAAAGAAGGAAGAAGTGTTCACTTGTCACCCCACCACTGCCCTAGGGGTATGCCCTAGGAGGAGGAGGAAATATGCTCAGACTATACCATTGTGACATTAAATAAATCTTTGGTTGCCATTGAGAGCTGGACTGATGTGACCCCAAAGCCTCCCTTCTTTCTGTAACACCACAGTGCTCCTGGTTGCCAGTTGCCCTGGATGACGAGCCACCAAATGAGGGAGAACTTTCATGATCTGTTTCTGATCCTCTCTTGGGACTCCTGAGTTTAGTGCTGAGTTAGAACAGGCCCAAGCATTCCCAGGGTTGTGGCTTCTTTCTGGGAGATCAGAGTCTTCCAGACTAGACTGCAGACCTCCAGGGGAATGTCTTCTCATGTGCTTCGCAGCCCGTCCTGGGGTAGAGAAGCCTGCCATTTCGCTCAGCTGGCCTTGCTGCTGCTTGTAAAATCTTTTGTTCTCCTGTTCACTGTGACCTCAGATCTTTTCCATACTCGCAGAGCCCAGTTGTCCTGCTGCACTCAGACTCACGATGTCTAGAAGTTTAGCTTGAGGCAGGTCCAAGACTTTGGAGCTAAACCGTCTGTCTTGGGCCAAGCTTCCAACACTTAGTAGTGTGATGTGATCTTGGGCAAGTGCTGATCCTCTGTGGAGCCCATTTCCTCACACCTGAAGCATAGTAGTCATCTCCACAGGGAGGATTGTGCAAGTATCAGGTTTTCTGCTCCTGAATTGGATGCAGTATTCAGATGGCTCTCACCTCCTTCCCTGAAAGCAAAGTCCATGGATTCTTGCCTCCCAGCCTACCTTCTTCTCTCCTTAAGTTACCTACTTCCAAACTAGTTCTTCTCTTTCTGTTCTCTAGTCTCAGATGAAATGTTCCCCGTCCTTTCCAGGGTTCACCCTCTCCTTAAATTTGGTAGAATTCTTTATATTGAACAGAATTTAGGATACATTATCCCTCATTCTATAAGCCATATATGCATGTAACTGTTCTGGTGGGTGTGCACCGCAGGAGTGTTGAAGGGCATTCCCTTAAGAGTGAGTTTGAGGGATGCCTGAGTGACTCAGTCGGCTGAGTGTTCAACTCTTGATTTTGGCTCAGGTCATAATCTCAGGGTCCTGAGATTGAGCCCTGCATCAGGCTCTACACACCATGGAGCCTGCTTGGGATTCTCTGTCCCTCTGCGCCTCCCTGCTCCTGTGCACTCTCTGTCTCTTTAAAAATTAAAAAAAAACAAAAAACAACAAAAAAAAACACCTTTAAAAAAAGTGAGTTTGAATGCTAATTTACATTGGCAATATATGTGGCAATGTTCTAGAGAAGTGTACTTAAGTGCTCTGAATTATATTGGTAATTTGTGCACTTCATAGATTTCCAAGGGTAAGGCTGACCTCAGAGGGCTTGTACCCCACGCAGGGACCTCCCTTCAGCATGCCAGGTGGATAGTACCGAGTCAGCTTGCGTCCTCCCCAAGACCTTCTCGTAAGACAGTCCTTTTTACAACAGCTGTCATTGTTAGAGCATTCTTCCATGGAATTTCTTCCTGTAACTTCTCCCCCTTGAGTCCAGAAGGTGAAACTCCTCTGCCTTTCACATGGCAGAATGACAGATGGCTAGAGATGTCACCTAGAACCACACTACCCCTGCTCAGATTCTCTTGTTCAGGTCAAAATTACAGTATGTCCTAAGTCCGGTGTTGGGGGTTCTGCCAGCGTGAGTTGAATCCACTTAGGTTCACTGTGGCTGAAGAGGAAAGCCCATTGTGCTGGGTGCCAGAGTCGCAAAGCTCTCTGCTGCCTCGGGAGCTTTTAGTCTTTTTTTTTTTTTTAATAGTTTAGAAAAATTTTAATAATTTTTACACAAACTTCGAGGACATTGAGCAAAACACCAATTCTTGTTCGTGACTGTGAACTGATAGAGTGAAGGCCTTCTTAAATTACAGGTGCTGTTTTGTTCTGTTTCTTCTGTTCTTAGACCCCTGACCTAGAGCAGCTGGAGCCATCTCTGGAAGATGTGGAAAGCATCAATGATTTTGAACCCTTGTTTTCAGAGGAAACCCCTGAAGTGGAGAAGCCAGTCACCACTGTCCAGGTTGGGTTCCTGTAGCCTGCACCATGTTTCTGCTTTGAAACCATTGATAAAAACAACTAGTCTGGTCTAGTCTGCTTCTTTAGGAATATTTTTGCAAACAAACAAACAAACAAACAAAATCCAGTTTTATTTTCTAGAATGTTGGTGGGCTAGGGTACTAATACTAAAACATCTGAAGTCAGGGCTTTTCTTATTGATTGAGGTTCCAGCACTAAGATTGTGAACCTGTGGGAAACAGTCTGCCTTGGAAGAAATATTTTGGCAAGTAATTGAGGACTTTAGACCTGAAGCCTAGCTTTAATGGTTTCATTTATATTTAAGCCAGGGTAATTATGCTTAGTCCCCATTTGGGCCTAAGTTTCTGTCATTGCAAATGGCAATCAGACAGACTGACCTGAGTCTGAGACTCACTGGGGAGAGTGCTTTCTCTGCTGTGTAGCGACTGGGCTGCACTGTGCTGGCTGGAGGTTTGGTCTTGCAGTGCTGGTCCTTTCCACTGCTCTTCTTCTGATATCTCTTTCCCTGTAATGCAGAGACCATTTCATCATGCAAAGTTGAAGGTATTTGTAATACAGAGGTGGGAGAAAGACCGAAAATGGGATTATCCTATCAGGAGAGTTAGGGAGAGGTTATTCTGGCAGGAACAAAGAACAGAAGCTATGTTGGAATAAGAAATACTGGCAACTAGAATATTTGTCACTGTGGCCTAAAAATATCTTCTAAACCTTGGGTTTTTAAAGCCCGTGTTTAACTTGGCAGCCTATCATCAGCTGTTTGTTGGGACAGAAAGAATTCGAGCTCCAGAAATTATCTTCCAGCCGTCCCTCATAGGGGAAGAGCAGGCTGGGATAGCAGAGACCCTTCAGTACATCCTGGACAGGTGAGATTAAACCTCCTTTTCCTTCCATCTTCCAGAACCATTTCCTTGGATTTGACACTGAATGGTAGATGAGATGGTTGGGCATTTGAAAATCTGTTTCATGCCCTCCTTTTCATTGACTTGCTGTGTTCTGATAGTATTCTTTAACTTTCCCCAGCCCTGGCATGTCACAGGGGCTCTGTAATTCTTTTCTGAAAATGTAAATGCTCAGTTGATTTGAGGAGCTTTAAGAAATTCTTTGATGTTTAAGCAATACAGTAATGTACATGCATTGGTTTTCATATAAACCTTTACATTATCGAAGACTAGTGATTTTTAAGTACCCTTAAAATTTGCAGAGCTTATGAGTTTTTTTCCTCTTTGCCGACATTATATTTAAGAGTTTGTACTTCTATAAACTGCTCCTTTCCCATCCCATTTATATAGGCATTTTTCCTGCAGTGTGAGTTTTCATAATTCAAGCTGGACAAGTGGAGAGCATGATTTGTAGTTTCCTGGCTGCTGTTGATTGAAACAGAATGAAAACTGGCACCTAGCAAGGAAGAAAAGCTATTGTGGCCACTTCGAGTGGCTTTGAGCTTTGTCTCAATGGGAAAGTACTCAAACATGTATAAGTTAAAGCTGTTATTTTTTAAAAAAAGAAAAAAGAAAAAAACGCAGGTGGAGGGATGGGTCAGCAAAAGTAAGGCAGGACTTTTTGGGGTAATGGAAATATCTGTATTTTGATTGTAGTCATTACCTTTGTCAGACTTTATCAGAATGTTTGGAAATCAGTCCTCCATAAAGTCAGTTCTTTTAAAAAGTGTGTTAAGAGGCATAAAACTTGTAATCCTACTAAGGAAGTGAATTCTGCAAAATCGTAAATGACAAATGGAAGTTTTGTGGGTTTTTTTTTTAAGATTTATTTATATATTTTAAAAGATGGGGAGGGGCAAAGGCAGAGGGAAAGAGAATCTCAAGCAGGCTCCATCCCCAGCATGGAGCCTGATGTAGAGCTCAGTCTCATGACCTGAGTTGAGTTGAGAGTTGGATGCTTAACTGACTGAGCTGCCTGGTGCCCCAGGAAGTTTTTAAAAACACTTTATGTGCAGATTTCTGTTTTTTGGCAAGACCTTACATTTCTTACATTTCTACATTGGCATTCTCTGATCCTACGTTGGTAAGACTATGCCAGAAGGAATCATCTCTCTCCTAGATACTCAAAGGATGTTCAGGACTTGCTGGTTCAGAACGTTTTCCTCACCGGTGGAAACATGATGTACCCTGGGATGAAAAGTAGAATTGAGAAGGAGTTGTTGGAGATGAGGCCCTTCCAGTCTGCTTTTAAGGTACTGCTTGCTCATATAACCAGCTGTTTTGTAAATAGCATTAGTTATTCGTTTTCTGATTGCAAAAGTCATAAATATGGTGTAGGGGAGGGAAATTACTTCTAGTTCCATCATCCAGAAATATCTACTGTTAACATTTTTTGGGTTTTTTCTGGTCTTTGATATGTGTTGAATTTTTAAAGCAGAATGGGAATCATGTTTTATGTATTTCTCTGTTGTTGTTTTTTAACTGAAAAAAGACATGCATCTAATAAAATTTGGGGACTACAAGGAGTACACACTGAAGAGTAGTCATTCTCTTCGCCCCCCCTCCATTCTACAGGCAAAGCTTCTCTTGTGCAGATTCTTTGTATATGAGTGTAACCTGCCTGTAACCTGCATTTCCTTAAATCGCCATGAGCGTTTTCCCATGTCATTATTTTTTCAAAATACTTTTTTTTTCCCTGAATGGTGTTTATGCCCCATAGTGTATCTCCCAAATCTCTGATCACTAGGAGACATGGTCTGAGCCCCCATAGAGGACAGGCACCTTGCAGCTGCTAAGATGCCTAGTCACAGCCCTTAGCTGCAGGGAATTTACTACCTGAGGGGCAGCAGCCAATTAAATAGACCGTGATATTCCAGAACATGATGGACATCCATGCACGGGCATCTGCCTGTCTTGGAGTTCAGGAGGGGTTCAGACCTGAGTCCCTAGGATGAGAAAGTGTGTGCCATGTAGACGGTGTGGAGTGGGGTGGGATGGAGGGAGCATTCCAGAGAGGGACCTAGCATGAGCAAAGGTTCAGGGACCAGAAGCCTGCTGAGGGACTGAGGTACAGTGGAGTGTGGCTGGAGCATAGGGCCGCTAAAGAGGAGTGGAGGGGGGTGCGGTGGAGAGGTCAGCAGGGCCCATACATCCTGCTGAGGCTGATCTTGGTTTCCTGCTGTATGATGTATTTATTACACATTCACGGCATGGTCTTTGGGCTCTGGTCCTGACTCCATTACCACTCTTACTGAATTTTGCCAGGCCTTTGTTTTGTCAGTGGTGCAAAGGGATAATCAGAGCTCCTGTGACCAGGATTCACTGTGCTAGTGCAGGTCTAGTGCTCAGCATAGGGCCTGTACAAAGTGCACACTTAAGATGTGAGCTGTTGTATAGAGTAGGAACCTAGGACCACCCCAGGTTCCATGATTTGCTAGGAGGACTCACAGGAATCATATACACACACACACACACACACACACACTACATAATCACGTATCATACTTGTATATAATCATGCTCATGGCTATGACTTGAAAGGAGACAAAGCAAAATCAGTAAAGAAAAGGTGTATGGCGTGAAGTCAGGGGAAAGCGGATAATGAGCTCTGGGAGTCCTTACCCAGTGGAGTCACACAGGACATAGCAGTGAGCCGTGACAACACATGTGAAATGTCAACAATCAGGGAAGCTCATTAGAGACTCAGTGCCCAGGGTTTTTATTGAGGGCTGATCATTTAGGTACCCCCTGCCTGGCACATATCCAAATTCTAGACTCACAGAAGGAAGCTGGTGTTCAGCATAAACTACATTATTTGTCTAAACATCAGGAGAGTGAGCTGCTCTTACCAGTCAGGATGGAAGCCCCCCTGAAATCCAAGTTTGAATGTGCCAGCCAAGGACAGCCTCGTGAGCAGTTAGGCCTGCAGGTTAACTCTTTCTTGCACAGCTCTTGTTACTGTTAGGCCCCATGACACCATAAAGGAGTCTAAGCAGGGGAATCATTTTGTTTAGTTTGAATTTTAGGAAGCTGTTTTTGACTTGTGGAAAATAGGGTATCAGGTATCTATGTGAAATATCAGAAGCAGGAGGTCAGTTAGGACGCAGCTCCCAGGTTTCAGGATGGAGTCCTCATTCCACCAGTTGCAGCGTCTCCTATGATCTGACCTTGAATTACTCCAGCATCACCTCTCATCACTTCCCCTTCCACCCTGTACTTTGTTCCCCAATACATCATGTTTCCTTGCCTCAGGGCATTTGCACCTGCTGGTTCCCTTTGCCTGGAATCCTCTTCCCAGCTTGATACTCATGTCTCTCATGGCTGGCTTAGATGTCACATCTGCCAGAAGCCTTCCCTGTCCTTCCCTGTATTCCTTACACACCTCTATTAGGGAGGACAGACTGTCTTGTGAATTGTGCCCCAGGTCTTGGTTCAGTGTCACTGGGTGGCTATGCAGGAAATATGCAGTAGGTTTTGGGAGAGGACAGGAAGGAGTTGATGTGGCAGAGATTAGGGGAGTGAAGTTGTAAGAACTGAATAACAGGTTGGATTTAGGGAGAAAAGTGTGGGACCCAAGACCATTCCTACGCTCTAGGTTGTCCCGCAACTGGTGGGACAAATACAGCATTCCTTAGACTAGGAAATGGGAGATGAAGAGAAGGCTCGTGGGTGGAGAATGAGTTCCACTTCTGAGGCGGGTTGAGTTGGATTTCCAGTGGGATGCCCAGGAAGCAATGACTCATAGCCAGCTGCTGAGTGCTGGAGAGAGGAAAGCAGAAGGGTGGACTCAGATCCCCCAGCACAAACTGTGTTGTCAGTGGGCACCGTTTGGAGGATAGAGATGTCCATGATTAGGCCTTACATAACATCAGCATTTAAGGTCTTGGGAGGGTGGGGGTAACCATGAAGGAGGCTGAGGAAGAGAGGCAGGAGGAGGGCCAGACCCTGTGGGGGGTGGTGGTGACGGTACAGAAAGTGAGTGCAGGTGCGCGCTGGCAAACTTGACTTGTGATGACATAACACATCATATTATTGGATGTTTAAGATCTATTGCTTGATCATCGCGAAAGCCCTTCCTGTGAATTACTTTGTGAACATTAGCTGTAGGAATGCTGCCAGATTGCTCTTTGCTGCTGTCCTTTAGCTGGTTCAGCCTCATGTGGCACCGCCCCAGCTTCCGTGGCTTCCACTTTTGCTGCTCCTTTGCAGCTATGATGTGATAAGTATGCGTCATGCCAGAATTAACCCTTGATACTCACTCAACATTTAGGTTATGTATTCAGCAGCTCAAGTGTGAGCCATTTAAGATCTTGAGATGGTACTTGAACATACTTTAAGTTTCTCTTGGTTTCTTATTTAAGGAGCAAAACATTTTAATATTCAATTATAATAGTGTTTTAAAAGTTAACAAAGAATAATCTCAACATAAGCACAAAAAAAACCCCAGCAAAACATTAAAAAATGTTACTAAAATCTCAGACAAGTTAAGTAGGCCAAAATGAGGATAGAAAAAAAAGCAAAACACTTGTAGTTCAGCCACTGTGAGTTACATATAAACTTTTGGTTCATTTTCTTCTCTTGTATTTGATTTTAGCTTAAAAAAAAAAAAAAAAAGGAGAGATTGTTGATGGCTTATTTGTGACCTGTATTTTTGTTTTACTTTTCAAAATTTTTTTTCTTTGCCAGTAGGTATATGTCCAAAGCCTTTTTTGTATGGCTGTATAGTATTTCATTATTTTATTCCATTATCTTACTGGTTTTTCAGTGGTAATAATGCTAGCTACCATTTATTGAATACTTAGTCTGTGCCAGGAGTATCACACTGCTTCACACTCATTCTCTCCTGCTCCAGCCAGAGCATAAGGGCTCTTGTGACCCTAATTTACTGACGCTCTTTTATCACAAGTATGTCCCATGTCAGCCCAGTCAATCTTCTGACTTTTGTGTTTGTCTGCTTCATCCTCCATCTGTGCATGCTGATTCTACTTTATGTCACCTCCCTGTTACTTCAGAGAGTTCTCAAACTACCATTCCAACCTGGAAATCCTGTGGTTGGGGAGGGAGGTAAGAAGGAGCAGGGAGTCAGGTGGCGACACAGGAAGCCTAACTGGAGCTCCAGAGGATGTTCCTGCTCTGGTCAGGTCAGCCGAGTTGAGGGGCTCCCACGGGGCTGCTGACTGTGGCCTCACTCTGACAGTAAGCAGTGGAAACAGCACTGGCAGCGTCCTGGAGAATGCCTGGGCCATCCTCTCTGCTTTTCACTCCTGACTTTTCTTGTCCACCACGGCCAGAACCACCTTGTATCAGCCTCTGCTTCCCTCTGCTCACAGAGTGGGTGTCAGGGTGAGAAACCCTTTCTTCCACCTGGAGTGCTGGCTCTGCTTCCTTTCTCCATGTGGCAGCTTATGGCAGTTTGTGGTCGACAGTGTGGGAACAGGAGGGGCAGCTGGGCCTTTGTTGCCCCATTGTGGCAGGTCCAGTGTTGGTGAACTAGCTGGCAGCCGTTGATTGTGTGAGGTCGAGTCTGCTGCATTTTGCATTCTTGTGTGCTCTCTTGTAGAGTCTGCAGCTTCCCCACCCAGCTGTATTTGGAGGGTGCGGGCAGTTCCGCACCGGGGCCCCCACATGTGTGTATTTCTGGTGATACCACATAGGGGGTTGCAGCTGAGCCTGCTAAATAGTCACTCCATGAGCCCTAGGGTTGGAGATGGCCCTCTGCTGAGTGCTGTTTGTGTTTCAGGTCCAGCTTGCCTCCAACCCTGTGCTGGACGCCTGGTATGGCGCTCGGGACTGGGCCTTGGACCATCTGGACAACGATGAAGTGTGGATCACCAGGAAAGAGTATGAAGAGAAGGGAGGAGAGTACCTCAAGGAGCACTGTGCATCCAACATCTACGTCCCCATCCGTCTGCCCAAGCAGGCCTCCCGCTTCTCAGACACGCAGGCCCCTGGCAAAGGCTCGGGGGCCAGTGGAGGCAGTGCTGGTGAGCAGGCATAGTAGATGCCCTCTGGGACCTGGGGCCTCGGCCAGTGTGACGGACGGTGGCTGTGCTAGCTGGCTCTGCCCTGAGCCAGCTGGTAGCACTGGGCGACAAGGTGGATTTCTCCTGGGGAGAATAGTTACGGGACACTGGGAGTTTCCTTTTGGAAGTGTGTTCACTTGGGGGTTCCTGCAGTGAAGAGACTTGAAATGGCTTTCTGGTATTGTTCCTGAACCAAGGACGAACTGTGGCATCAGCTTCCTGCAGCAGTAAATGAAGACCGTGTAGGACAAGGATGTACAAAACGTAAAAAGTTTATTTCTTTATTTAAAAAGTTCTTTAAAAGAATCCTTCAAAACGGATATTGTCAGTGTAGATATTCTTCTGACTTTATTCAGAAATCATGTGACTGCCCAGCAGATGGAGGACTTTCACAGGTGTATAAACAAAAGATAGTGTTAATGTGACAAAAGCAGTTGCCCACGAAATCTCAGGAGCTGGAAATGTTTTCCTTCTATCATTTCCTCTTAAAATAGGTAAAAAGGGCCTAGAGAAGGTGACCAAATGGCAGAGTTTCTCCATCAGGGACCTGCATAGGTCCACTTCTGAATGGGCAGAAATGAGGCCTTTGCCCAATTTTTGTTCATACTTTCTATGCTGGAAACTTTTCCACCACATGAGGCCTTCCTACAGATTTTTCTTTCAATGTCCACAAGTTTGTTGGCTGCTTAACTTTCTTGGGCCTTTCAGAAGAATGAAACAAGTCAGGAAAAGGTGAATTCTGTAGCTGCCTCAGTGTTGCCATAATCTTATATTCCCTGTGCCCTTGCAGCATCATCTTAAATGGACAAATGACCCCTCTCTTTTATAGAGATTGCTCAGTGTGAATTTTAACTCTGAAACATTCCTGGTAATTGAGCCCAGAGGCCCCTGAGACGCTAGTGTCTGTCCCAGAATCTGTCCATTTAAATCCTATGGAGCCTCTAGCCCATCCTTCCGATGAGGCCCCCTCAGGACCTGTTGGCTCATGCAGTGTACTAGGGGCTATCACCTGGATCTGCAGCCCTCGGGTTAGAAACTAAAGGCTTGGAGTGGGCAGTGGTGGTGCAGAAGGTAGAAGACTCAAGCCAACCCAGGGTCTCCCAGAGGATTGCCAGTGAGCCACTGGCCATGTATAGCAGGGCCCAGGTACTAAGGAGACTTTGATAGGCATGTGCTGTTATGAAAAAAGAATAGTTGCCAAGAAGAAGGCAGGACCAACCTCCACATGAGGGAGGTTTTCATATCCTGTTCCCAGGAAGAGGAGCACACTGACTTCTGGTAGGCCTGGAGGTCCCTCCCTCTCCCATTGTCAACAGTTTTAACAGCCTGAGCGACATAGTGAAATCAGCGTGGTCAGGGAGGCCGAGCCCTGGTGGCAAGGCCCCTGGGTGAGCAGGTAAGCCCAGACATGGTTAAGCTGGGCCTACCGGAACTGAGGAGGTGTGGGGCTGCAGTGAAGGGCAGGCTGAGGGGCTTGGGCTCTCCAGTTGCATCTTTCACTCCTCACATTAAGTATACCGTGACCTTTCACAGCCGCCTTACGGGTTACCGTGGCTTTTCTGAAGGAAGCTGCCCCACTCTCCCTAGCATGCCGAGCAGGCATATGCCATCCGTGCATTCCCTCAGCTTTGCACAGACCACCAGCAGAACACTCACCACAAGCCTGGGCTTTGTCTCTCCCCCAGGACTGTTGCCTTAAACTGAAGTGTTCTGAAGAGCAGGAAGTGTTCCATTCAGTGTAGAGTATCTACAGCTGAGTGCTGGACCTGGAGGGTGCTGAGGGCTCACAGGATTTTTAATGGATGACTAAATCTATGACCAGAGAACATTTGAGAATAGTCTGATTGTCTACTCTGTTGAGAAGAACAGATCAAGAGTCCATGCTGAGGACTTCCTCTCAACCGGGGAGCCCTATTCATTGAGGCATCTGATGTTCCTGGGTAGGTGGGCCATGACTGCATGCAGCTGAATGTTCTGGGGGCGGCTGTGAAGGAACAGACTCCTGTATCCCAGCTTCGGGCTCTCGTGGCAGGAGGAGATAGCCTGAGGAAGGGACTGTCCTGTGTCTCTAGGACCAACTAGCTCTGGATTTGAGTTAGGGCAGCTCTCAAAGTTGGGCAGCCACAAAGAGTGATTGAGCCCCCCGCCCGGGCTAAGATGGTGGTAGGGATACCCTGACTGTTTCCTGCTTATGCTGCCTCTGCCTCCTGGTGGCATCTCTGGAAATAAGCAGTTTTGCCAAAGGAACAGAGCAGGTAAAAATAAAAGGAAGTGGCACAAGAGTGTAGTTAAGTGTTCAGAGATGTGCAGACAAGGCTAAACCAAGAAATGGAGATTTAGACAAATGTAACTTGCAAAGATTATTTTATGCCTACCTAAGGGATTAAGTGAATAAAGTGACATCTATCATTAATAGAACTTTGCCATTAGATTGTCACCAGAAAATTAGAGAATGAGAGGGTGCCAGAGGATTCAGAAGTGTAGGCAGAGCCTGGCTGTGTACAGAGTACATTCTCCTTTCCTTCTGGGCCCATGGCTGCACTACATTTCCCAGCCTCCCTTGTGGTTGTTATCAGGGCCATCTGAGTTTGGCTGGTGGAATATGGGCAGAAGTTCGCCCATTGTTTCCAGGGCTGGCTTCAGTAAACCTCCCCTAAGAGCCCTCTTCTTCCTCCTTCCCTGACTGTGGGCTGAATGGAGAGCCATCTAAGGCCCACGAGGAGTGCAGAGCCACAAAGTGGAAGGAACCAAGTTCCTAAATGACTGCCTGGAGCAGCGGCCCTGCAAATTCTTCCCCTGTGAGGAAGTAAACTCTCACTGTGTTAAGCTGCAGAGCGCTCAGGCCTTATCTACTATAGCAACTAGCATTATTCCAGCAAAAACTTTAGGTTACAAATAAAAATGTCATCAACTTCGTGTTAAACAGGGAAAAAAATAAAAATATGAAACTAGGAGAATAATGTGACAGATAGTGATTCTTTCATTTAGAAAATGAGAATGACCATCACTTTTATCCTGTAGGAGGATTAATGAGATAATGAATAAAATCACCTAAGGATTTCTACCAACATGGCAGACTTCTGATTTAGAAGACCCCCTGCCCCCAACCTGCTACAAAGCTAGGCAAAAAGTTAAAGTATAACTATACAAAAAGTTGTAATGCTGAACCCGAAAGAGAAAATTCTAGCTATCATAGGAAATGATAGAAATCAGAAATAAATACAAAAATCGTGGCTGGAGTGGTAACCACAGTACGCACTGAGGGAAACCAGAGCTTTCAGGCTGAGATGAGCCCTAGGGATGGACAGGGACTACTGAGCCCTGGGAAGTCCCACAGGCAGACTGACCTGCTCCTTGTTTTCTCTTTCTGTTCCCTTCCTTCCATGACATCTCTATTCCCCCAATTCCGCTTATGTCTGTGAGCATCCACTAAGACCCAGGTACTCTTCCCTTGTGCCTCATGCCCACCAGGGCTCCTCTTCCTTTCCTAGGCCCAGGGAGCCCTGTGAAATTCAGTCGTTCCAGAGGCCCAGAAGCCATTTCCCATAGCACACATTTTTACTGACCAAAGTCACCATGAGGGCAGGGTGAGTCTGTGCTATAGGGAAAGTCAAGGTGATGCGGTGGGTTGAATTGTGTCCTGAGATGATATGTCCAGGTGGTAACCCAGTGTCTCTAAATGTGACCTTATTAGGAAATAGGTTCTTTGTAAATGGAATTAAGGATCTGGACGTGAGATCAGCCTGGTAGGGTGGGCCCTCAATCCAATGGCTGGTATCCTTATAAAATAAATGACACAGGAAAGAAAGCAATGGAGAGGCAGAGGCTGGAGTAAGGCAGCCACAAGCCAGGGAATGCCAGGAGCCACCAGAAGCTAGAAGAGGCAAGGAAGGATTCTCCCCTAGTGCCTTCATGGGGGGAGTATGACCCAGATGATACCTTGATTTGGTATCCAGGACTGTGAGTAAATTTCTGTTGCTTTAGGTACTGTGTTTGTGGTCATTTGTTATATACACAAATGTCTAGGTCGAGTCTGGGAAGGAATCTGGGTATGGGTAGGAAATTTTTAAGCCATAAAGAAGCAGAGAACTTGCCTACAAGATGGAGGAGTCCTAGCAATGGCAGGACCAAGATAACAACCAACATCTATCATGGGGCAAGCTGGCATTGGCAATGAAGGATAGGGAGGTGGGGTTTGGGAAGTGCACAGGACCAGAGCTGAAGGTCCTGGAGAGGCGCCCCTTCTGGGGATAAGAGAGGCCCTAGGCAGTCCGAGGTGGTGTATGGGGAAGCATGGAAGGGGCTGGCACTGGAGGTTTATTACAGCAACAGAAGATCACAGGAAGCTGGACCATCCAAAGGTGCTAAATACTGGAGAATCTACCTCACTGCTGCACCAGGAGGGGGAGCTTAGAGAGACTTAGAGACCAACTAAAATACTCTCCCTGCCCTGCTCCTCACCTATATCCTGCTAATAGGTGCTCAGGTAAACTTAACATGCCTAAATATGAAGAGTAATAAAAACAGCATCCTAAAGGGGATATTGCAAGATAAAACTAAAATCGGAAAATTTAAAGTCAAACTTGTTAGCAGGAAACACAGGAGGATAAAAGACAGAAAAAAATTGTAATGCAGCATTCCAACACAAAATAATTAGACAAGCAAATGCAGTTGTGAGGACACCACAAAACAAAAGCTTCGAGTAAAAATGACCAAGCAGATGTGAAATGAGAACTGAGAGGACCCAGGAAAAGAAACTGAATATAAAAGAAAAATGATCTCAGAAATCTAAATCCAAGATGCACAAAGGGGAGATACAGTCAACTGGAAAGAAAAAGGAAAAACAAAGTGAAAGAAAATAAGAGAAAGTTACAGATAAGGAAGAAGAGGCACAAGAAATCTAATCAAGTTGGACATAGTTGAAAATTCGGTATATTGAATTTTATATTGTAAAGGAAAAAAAACAATGGAATAAAAATTCATATTTCAGTGGTAATTTGGTAATACTTTCCTCCGAGAGAGAAAATGCTCTGAATACAAATACGGTAAAGACACACTGTGTATGCACTTGGGAAGAGAGACTCAGAAGTGTCAACTCTAAGAAGATCCTAGGCAAATAAATCCTCTGGGCTTCTAGGCAAAAAGACACAATGGCTTACAGTATCAAGAAAAACTAGATGTCATCAGACTTTCTGACAGCACTCTGTGTAATTTAATACTAGAAAGTTGACCAAAGAAATTGAATTATGAAAAAACAAAAACGGTAGAATAAACTTACTTGAAAAAAAAATTTAAGAAACCTGCTAGAAAAAGGCCAACAACAGTTTAAAACTACTAGAAAGAATAGGGAAAGAGCAAATACATGAAATAATAAGGAATTACTAAAACAAGAAAAATCATTACTTTCTACAGTTCTTTGCAAATACATTTGAAAATATAGATAAAATTTATCATTTTTTAGGAAAATGGAATGTACCAGTACTGACCTGACAGGAATCGAGTCCTGGCTCCAGATGCTTTCACCCAGAAATGACACAACACATGTGCTCTGATTTCATTGGCCAAAGCAAGTCATTTAGCTGTGTGTGATTTCTTAGCATTCTGTGTTACCTCCTCTAACTAGTTATATCTTTATGTAATTTTTTTTTGTGATTGCTCTAGAAGTTACATTATGCATCCTTTATTTATTGTATGGATTCTATAATACTTCACATACAATGTAAGAATGTTGCCACATATAACTCCATTTTTCACTTTGGGGATTTGCTATTGGTATGTGCTTTACTGTCACAAACCCCATAACACATTTTTAATTTTTAAAATGTGGTTAGTAGTCTTTTGGAGAAATCTAAAAAGATCATCTTTTACCTGCACATTGATTCTTTCTGGTCAAGAACGTGGGAGTGGGAGGAGAACATTTTCTTGGCATTAGTTCTGGCACATTCTCCTCATACTAACAGGATGGGGGAGGGGCTTCCCTCTGGCCTGTGCCTAGCCAAACAGCCTTTTGGAAACCTTCCAGAGGAAATGCAGTGGGTTCTCCCTGGAGCCTTACTGCAAATTGGACAAGAATTGTCTGGAAGATGAATTCACCTGCTTGGCTTTTTCTAGCCTGCGTAACATTTCGATGAAAACCTGGCTGGGAGTAGGCTATATTGGATCCTACCAGCCCTCTCCCAGCCTGGGCAACCATCTGGAGATTGCCTGGGAGTCAAGGTGATGGGTATTTTCTCAGTCTAGACAAAATTCTGCAAACTCTAACTTTAGTTGTGGGAGGAGGAGTTTACCTGCTGATCATTCCCCAGCTCAGGACACCAGTAGTATTTTGGACTGGGTTTCATAGAAGTATTGTTAAATCTAGAAGGGTTTATAATTGGGTCAGCAAAATCCATGCCCTGATCACTGTTCATAGTAAAGGACATTCCGAGAGTATGAACTAAGGAAGTCCTTTTGTTGATAGATTCTGTCGGTCTTTGTCATAGGCATGTCTCTGCCATTGTGAGGAGGTACACCCAATTGCTTAAAATATACAAATAATAATCTGAATAAAACTGACCAGAAAATTTACAAAGGCCCCCAAGGAGGAGGTAGATCTGCCCTCTTCTTGACAGCTTTCCCCACATTCTGAGTCTGACTATAGGGAAGTTCTTACAAGATCATTGAGGAACACTGGGAAATTTGGGGACCTGCCAACTATACCCAGTTAATCCTGACATCCTCTCTGTGTGTGCCAAGCCATGGGTTCTGGAAACAGGATGAACAAACAGACCCTTTGGTGCCTCAAAGTGGTGCCCCCACTTTGGGGGTACACCAAAGAAGACATGGAATGCAAAACATCCCAAAGGTTCTTTGAATTTGGGGCCAATTCTGAGGGAAGGACCAAAATCAAAAGAGCTTCTAGAAGAGCCTGCTTGGGTGAAGAAGATGAGAACAGGAGGGGGTGGCTGGGGAAGATGAAGGTGAAGCTCCGCCCCTTGTGAGCTCTGAGAGCAGTCAGGTGATTTTTGAATGAATGTGCTTTTATTTTCCTCATTCTGAGTTCCCAGGCCTGCTCTTTTCACTTGCTGCTATCTAACAGGATTCCAGGGCTTGGCCTTGAGAATAGAGAGCCTCCTTATTGGCAATTTCTAGTGAAGAGAATCTCAGAAAAGGAGGAAGTGTTCCCTCTTACCCTGAAAATTTGGAAAAGCAGACACTCTCTGGAGAGCAGCAGAAAGCTGTTTCAAAGAGCCTATTCCTGGGATGCCTGGGTGATTCAGCAGTTGAGCATCTACCTTCGCTCAGGGTGTGTTCCTGGGATCCAGGACCGAGTCCCACATCGGACTCCCTGTGGGGAGACTTTTCTCTCTGCCTATGTCTCTGCCTTTCTCTCATGAATAAAAAAATCTTAAAAAAAAAAAAGCCTGTTCCCTTAAAATATGGGATTCTCATCCTGCTCTGATTTTAGCTGCAAGTGTTATTTGTAACAAAGGACTTTAAAAAAAAAAAAAGTTTATTTATTTGAAAGAGAGAGAAAGCATGAGCAGGAGAGGCAGAGGGAGAGGGAGAGAGAATCTCAAGCAGACTCCATGCGCTGAGCCCAGAGCCTGACTTGGGGCTGGATCTGATAACCATGAGGTTATGACCTGAGCCAAAACCAAGAGTTGGATGCCTAACTGATTGAGCCACCCAGACACCCCTGTAACAGAACACTCTTTAAAGTTGTCTGGGTTTTACAGAAATACAATCATGTGCTATAAGAAAAAAGAAATCTTTTAAAAAAGTGATATCTTTAAAATTAAAAAAATTAATCAGTAGCTTTGCTTAATTATATATTGCCCAAGTGATAACATTTCATTTACATTTCTGTTTTAAAAATAAAGGTATAGCCCTTTGTCCATTGTCTGTATTGGCCAGAGGAGCTTTGCAATTTACCTCTTCTTCTTTCTCCTGTCACTATGACTTTAAATTAACAATACACAATACAATGTACAAAATTGTGCATTTGGCTTTGGAATTGTATGTATGTTATTTGCAATTATAAAACAAAGTTTTACTCAAAGTAAGAGCACAATCCTTAAAAATCAAAAGCAAAGTGAAAGAAGTGAACCTAATTATCAGGTTGGTAGCTTACTTACACAGAGGTCTTATTTTAAGTCTTGAATGAGGTGACTTTAATAAGGTGATATTATTTTAAGTGACTTTTTTCACAATAGTGAGGAAAAAAACCAGTAGTTGAATGTACATCTTTCGTGGGATATAGTCTAAGAACAAAAAAGGACTGTAAAAACATCTTGCTGTTTCAGCAATTATGGCATTGGTAATGGCTATTCTGAAGATATAAATGTGTGTGTGTGTATATATATATGCAAATAATTCTGTTAATGTTGCTAGAAACCAGGATTTCCAGCATAAGAGACAAGATATAAAAATATAAAATCAGGGGTGCCTAAGTGGCTCAGTTACACGTCCAACCCTTGATTTTGGCTTAGGTCATGCCAGGGTAGTGAGATCTGTGCATCAGCTCTGTGCTGGGCATGGAGCCTACTTAAGATTCTCTTTCCCACTCCCTCTGCTCCTCACCACGCCCCTCTCCCACTGTGTGCTATTTCTTTGTCTAAATAAAAAATATATATGTATACATATAAAACCAAAAATTAAAAGTTCTGCAATCCTAAATTTGAATCATAAGTATCAGTATGAGCACATGATGTATTTTCTCTCTAAAAGTATTAATTTCTTAGCTGAAATATGATCTGGAAATAATATCCCAGTATCAAGGAACACCCCTAGTGTGGCTTTTTATTAACCATTTCTCATTAAAAGGAACCAGGGCTCTTTGGAGAAATGGCTGCTTCCATCTCTGGGGCAGGAAAGATGAACCTGGCCTACCTTGTTGCATCAGAAAGCAAGGAAACTATCAAAGACTCCCAAAGACTCCTGGGATCATATTGAAAGAAGGAGCCAACTTGAAGTGGCTCCCACTGGCTGAGGAATGAGATCATTGGAGCGTCAGAAAGAACAAAAATGGGGGCACCTGGTGACTCAGTCGATTAGGCATCTGCCTTTGGCTCCGGTCGTGATCCGGCGTCCTGGGATCAAGCCCAGGGTCAGCCTTCCAGCTCGGCAAAGAGTCTGCTGCTCCCTCTCCCTCTGCCGCTCTCCCTGCTCATTCTCTCTCTCTCTTTCTCTCTCTCTCTCTCCCCCTCCCTCTCTTTCTCTCTCAAATAAAATCTTAAAAAAGAAGAAATTAAAAAATTAAGGGTTCAAGCACATCAGATATGAAAATCCATGAATTCATCATTGGTTGCCTTTGGAGAAACCAGCTCATAATTCTGCAAATGATATAAAGTGAAAGAAGTGAGCATTGATTCAGCCTTGTACCAACTGCATCCCATGGTAAACAAATAAATGGTAAGAGAATTCTTCTTTATGGAAGACTTCTAGCTAATCTATGAAGAAAGAATGATAGAATACCATCATTGTCTAACTCCTGACAATGGCAAGAGGCCATGATCACCAACCCCTGCTAAAACCCATTGGGTGAAAAGCTGAAGGTATCTTTATAATGGACGGATATTATGTGCCTTCTGACGTGATGCAATATAACATCTTGAACACCATCCATGAAGTACTCTTAACAAAAAATTTTTAATCTGAATCTAGTCAGGCCCCCAGATTTGACTGCCAGTTTCCTGGAAATACTGGGAGCAGAGAAGCATTGTATAAATTAAGGTCCCAACAGGAAGCAGATGGTGAACTCTGATTAGGGAAATTCCAAGCGGGGTTATTTATCCAGGTGAAGGCAGTGTGGAAAGAATTAATGGAATGAGAGGCAGAGAAGCCTTCCCCAGAAGAAAGAAGAATTACCAGAACCTGGAAAGGGAGGGAGTTGTGTCTTGAGAGGAACAGTTACCTTCGGCCAAGAAGCACAGCCAACCCAATGTAGCCTTGCAGGTAAGGGGCCAGGAAAATGATGACTCTGACTTCACTCTTTTCCCTCCTTCCCACTCCCCCCCGGGGCTCCCTATTGGCCAGACCCTGGAGCCAGAGGGTGATGGAACCTGGAGATGCCATCTACGTGGGTCAACCTCCAGGAGCAAAGACCAGCGTGGAGAAGAGTGGAAGGAGGACCTGAAGGGGGCAAGTAAGTAAAATTGGTCACAAACATGCTAACACCATGGGGATGCAATCAGCAAAATCCGGAATTCAGAGAACTCTCCAGGACAAACAATCTTCTTCTTCTTTTTTTTAATTCCACCAAATAAATTGCAAAGATGGGGGGAAAAAAAGAGGCTGGGGTGGGGGGAACCTATAAATTAACTTTCCTCCTGCCCCAACAAATAAACTGCAAAGGGGGTAAAAGGAAGACCCGTGAACTAAAAGACACTTGAAACCAAACACAGATACGAAGTTTGGACCTCGTTCAGATCCTGATTGTAATGAATCAACTGTTAAACAAAATAAACTTCTGAAAAAAATCTGGGAAATGTGACCATTGGATATTTGATGATATGAGAATTATTGATAAGTTTTTATTTTCTGATGTACTTGTTATGCCAAGAGAGGGGTGGGGAGGCTTATCGGAGGTACATACTGAAGTATTTGCAGATGAAATGATGTGTCTGGGATTTGCTCCAGAGTAATCAAGTGGGAGGGAGGTACAGAGGAAAAGTTGCCAACTGTTAGGTGGGGAGGAATAGGTACACCGGTTCATTATACCTCTGTCTCTACTTTTGCATGTGTTTGAAGTTTCCCATTTAAAAAATTAGAGTCATAGTACTCTCATCTAGCCTTTTTTTGTTTGTTCTGTAGCAATATGTCTTAGATATTATGCAACCTCACTGCATATGGAGTGGCTTCTCATCTTTGAAAAATGTATGTGCATATGTGTCTGTCACAAACATGATAAACAACTCCATGAGTATGTGATCTGCATATCCATGACCTAGATATATGCTATTTCCACAAATAGTAGCAGACCATACACAGTATAACATATCTTGGAGATCACACCACATCAATATAAAGAGAACTTCTACATTCTTTTTTTTTCTTTGTTCTTATGTCTTATGGATAAGGCATTCACAAGATTCTGAAAAACCACCCTCCAGTCCTTTGTTTTTTTATAGTAAGAAACGTGAGAAGAATTACAACCATTTTCCTGTAATGGGTGTTTGTCATTTGACTTGTTGGGTGTTTTTTTCATGCAGAATTCTTTATGGTCTCAAATCAAGCAATCTTTTAAAATTGCTTTTTGAGTTTTATCTCATACTTAGAAAAGCCTTACTCTGAGATAATGAAAAAAATCTTATGTTTTCTTTCCATACACTTAATTCTCTTAAACCTTTTATTTAGAAAGATTTTATTTACTTATTTGACAGAGAGAGAGAGGGAGGGAGTGGGAGGGAGAGAGAATCTGAAGCGGACTCTATGCTGAGCGCAGAGTCCAACACGGTGCTGTGCTTGGAATTCCAGGAGATTACGCCGGGAGCTGAAACCAAGAGTCTGAATGCTTAGATGAGCCATCCAGGCACCCCTCTTTTAAATCTTTCTTGTAAAAAAAGTAATGTAAATAATGGCATAAAATTTAAGTGTACAACCTAGTAACGTTATAAAATGAGCCCATGTAATCACGGTGGTCAAGAAACTAAATATTGCTTTTCTGTGTTCCCTCCCCAGAAACCCCCACTATCATCTTTCCTGATTAAAATCTGCTGCTTTACAAACATTATATGGTCTCATTCATTTGGGGGATATAAAAAGTAGTGAAAGGGAATAAAGGGAAAAAGGGAAAAAATGAATGGGAAATACCAGAAAGGGAGACAGAACATGAAAGACTCCTAACTCTGGGAAACGAACTAGGGGTGGTGGAAGGGGAGGTGGGCGGGGGGTGGGGGTGATTGGGTGACGGGCACTGAGGGGGGCACTTGATGGGATGAGCACTGGGTGTTATTCTATATGTTGGCAAATTGAACACCAATAAAAAATAAATTTATATAAAAAAAATCTCCGTTGCCCTGGTAAGAAAGCACTGTACAAATTCCTAGAATATTCCTTTTGGTGTTCTTCATAGTTTTACCACCCAATTCTGCATCCCTGAACACGGTCTTTAAGATCTATCCCTGTTACATGTGATTCTGTATTCATGCCCATTGTTCTGTAGTGTTTTACTGATGCCTGTACCATGATTTATTTATCCATTTGGAATTCATGTTGGTATAGGTTTATGGTAGAGCTCCAGCTGAATTACTTTTCAGATAACTAGCCAGTTGTACCAACAGTATTTATTAAGTAATCCATCTTTTCTCCACTGATTTAAATGCCACCTTTATTATTTATTAAATGACCTTATATTTTTTGGTCTAGTTCCAGACTCACTCATCTGCTCTATTCATCTCTCTGCCTATTTCTGAATTCATAATGAACTATTACTCTCACTTTGTTATACACTTTCAAATGCAGCAGAGTCTGTCTCTCCAGAGTTCTCTCTCTTTCTTTTTTTAATGACTTATTTTTTCATATTCCTGCATGCTCCTTGGAATCAGTGAAGTTCTAGAATAATCCTGTTGGAATATTTGTTTGCATCCCATTAAAATAATGGATTAAACAATGAAAGATGGGATCTTTTCTTTATTGAATCTTCTAGCCCCAAATGGAAAAGTGCCTTTTTCCTTTATTCAGGTCTTCATGTCACACAATAGACTTCAGAAGTTTTATTCATGTATTTCCTGCACATTTTTTTTGTGAGGTAAAACTCATTCATTCAAACATTTGAGTAGTATTCCATGATGTTTCATGATTTGTTTATTTATTTAGCCCACTTCTGGTGGCATTTGAATAGATCTGTTTCTAAATTTATTCTGTTACAAATAATGCTGCAGTAAATATCCTTGCACATAGCACAGGCGTATTTGGAAAGGATTTACTCTGTAAGCAAAATTGCTAGACCAAAGGATGTAATTTTTTTTTGGACCACAGGATATTTTAAATGTTGGCAGATATTATAAAATTACTGTCCAAAATGATACCAATTTACACTCTTTCTATAGGTATCCACCCATTTTCCACACTTTGATAGTCATCCTGCATATTTACAACTTTAAAATCCTTTTCTAGTGTTCAGGAAATTATATTTCATTGTGGTTTTAATGAATACTTCTTTGATTTCTGGTCATTTGTATTTCTTCTGAGCATTCCCCATTCATATCCTTTACCTGGTTTGACAGGGATATACATCTTTTTCATATGGATTTTGTGTATTCTTTTTATTTTGCGTGTATACCTTTTATTTTATTAAAGTATGAAACATTTAGTTCTTCTTCACCATCTGGCATTATAGTTTCCTAATTTTCTCCATAAAGAGCTTATGCAGGTTTTTTATTCTGAGACACCTCTTAGGTTTTATTGCTATTGTAAATGGCATCTTTTTTAAGAGGATATTTTCTAGTTGTTTGTTGCTGGTTTATAGCAGCAGCATTGATTTGTATCACTCATGTCTGTTTAGTGATACTATATCTCACAGTCCCGAAGAGCTCTCTTACTAGTAGCATGACCTGTATGAGGATCTGTTGGATTTTTAAATGTAGAAAATCATAGACATTTTTAGTGTCATGTTGTCAACAAGTAATTAAGCAAGTCTTGCAAGGTCTTAGAATCCAGAAAGTGGGGAGAGGGACACGGAACTGCGGAGGCTGGAGGAAAGTGTGAAAGCAGGACAAGGAATAATTTGTCAAGAGGGACAGAGGAGCTGGGCAGACCAGGAAGCCTGGAGGTGTGTGGGGAACGGAGGGTGGAGAAATGAGGGTTTGTGTAAGTGTTTCCAGCAATTGTGTTTCTGTATTCCCTTCATGATGTTTGCAAAATAAAAGTTATTTGTAACATTTTTGGGAAACTGTACCATGCTGCCTGACTACAGCAATGTTATGAGACGGGATGTTTGAATCCTGGCTCATACCTTCTGTGGACTTGCACAGAGCAAGCGTGAGCAAAGGAACTAAAGAAGAAAGAAAACAGGAAGAATGCTCTATTAACATAATAGAATAAACAGCTGGGCTGCAAACATGCAACACTGGCCATTCTAATGAAAGAATAGTATGCTATCCTGAAAAAAGAATACAGTGATAAACATATATCAAATAAAGTTAAAAATCTATAAAGTCCTTGATATTAAGTGGAGGATGATAGAGAAAAGGTAAAATAATAATAATAATAATACATTTATTATTATATTTACTATTCTATTTTGTATTTTATTATTCTATTTGGTTATTAATTTTTATTACTATTATGCTGTTGTAGCTTTCTAGATGGACAGATCTTGGTTGGAATTCTGGGTCCTCCACTCACAAGCGGTGTGAACTTGGGCAAGGAAAGGCAATCCCTGAGATTGAGGTCAGCTGAGAGGGCAAACGTGGGACAAAAGCCTGTGCACTGGCTCAGGACCGTGGGAAATCCAGGCCCTTGCGGGGATTCCTGAGACAGGTCCGTGGCTGGGTCATTCTCTGCCTGTGATCACTCATCCTTATGTCAGCTCTGGTTCCGTGCACCAGGTGGCAGGGTTCCAAGAGAGCCAGGCTTATGCACACCTGCCTGTGGAGCTCCTGTTTGCATCACCTTTGCTGATGATGTCCCGGGGGCCACAGCAAATTACTCAGACAACTCCCAAGTCCCTGTGGGAGGGGACCAACAAAAGCATGGATATTGAGAAGAGTGGTTCATGGGGGACCGTTAATGTGATCACATTGCAATAGAACAGACAATGTCATTTGCAAGACACGCTGGGCTTTCAGCCCCTGCTCACAAACTCAAGTGAGACCTTCCCTGGAGCAGCCAGATCATAAGCAGGTAAGGCCAGCAGGTGGGACCAGAACAGCTGCTATCCAAATTATTGCAGGGGACTGTTGCTTTGATAGGAGGGTTGAGCCAGGGTGAGGGCAGCACAGAGGAGGCCAACAGAGGCCCAGTAGGGCAAAAGGTGGCAAACACAGGCTCTGGAACAGGCAGACCTGAGTTCAAGTCTTGACTTTGCCATTTGCTTGTTCATAGCTCTGGGCTAGTAACTTCCTCATTTTGGCTTCTTCATCTGGAGAACTGACCTCACGGGTGGTTCTACGAATTAAGCGAGATCAGTAGAACTTAGCTTGCACAAAGAAGTGGTCCATGAATGGCAGTTATTGTGGCCAGTGTGGCAAGGGTGATGGTGAATGGAATGATGGTCAGTGATGGCCAGGGACAGAGGTCAGGAATGCTCTGGATGAGCATTGACCTCTGGACAGGTGAATGAGAGTGGTCTATTAGAGCAGGGCAGGTGAAGGCATCCCAGGCAGATGGAACAACATGTTCAAAGGCACGGGGCTAGGATGAGTCCGATGGGCTTAACAAACTGTAATGCCGTTGGATTAACTGGAGGAGGGGAGGCATGCAGATTGTGTTTTCTTTCCCAAGATGGCTATAGGACTCTGTTCCATCCCGAATGCTCTTCTGACAGTGTGGCTGTTGTGGGCTGAATTGAGTCCCTCCAATTCATATTTTGAAGCCCTAACCCTAGTACATCAGGATGTGGAAAGGAAGTCTTTAAAAAGGTGATTAGGGATCCCTGGGTGGCTCAGTGGTTTAGCATCTGCCTTTGGCCCAGGGCATGATCCTGGAGTCCCGGGATTGAGTCCCACATCGGGCTCCCTGAATGGAGCCTGCTTCTCCTTCTGCCTGTGTCTCTGCCTCTCTCTCTCTCATAAATAAATAAATAAATAAATAAATAAATAAATAAATAAATAAATAATAAAGTAAATAAGTAAATAAAATCTTTCAAAAAATAAAATAAAAAATAAAAAGTAATAAAAATAAAAAATAAAAGTAAAGGTGATTAAGTTAAGATAAGGCTGTTAATGTGATCCAGTCTGACTGGTGTGCTTATAAGAAGAGGAAATTTGGACACACAAAGACCCAGGGGTGGGCACACAGAGGGAAGACCAGGTGAGAACAGAGCAAGATGCTCTGTTGCCACCATCTGCAAGCTAAGAAGAGAAGCCTCAGGAGAAACCAAACCTACTGATACCTTGATTTTGGACTTTTAGCCTCCAGAACACTGGGAAATACATTTTTATCGTTTAAGCCACTCAGTCTGTGGTATATTGTTTTGGTAGCCCTAACAAATTACTATAGAGACCTTGACATTCCTCCCATCCAGTGAAGGTCCATGTTCTCTCCCCTTGAAGCTGGGTGGAAACATTCATCCTTGAGGCAAGCTGCCATGCTGTCAGGAAGCCCAAGCTCACATGGAAGAACCACATGGAGAGACTCTATGTAGACCTGTTGACCACCTAGCTGAGGTCCCAGCTGACACCCAGCACCAGTCAGCACACACGTGAGTGAAGACACCTCCAGATGATTCCAGCTCCCAGCTGTTGAGTCACCCCCAACCCTGAGCCTTTCCCACTGATGTTCCAGATAGGTGGAACAGAGACAAGCAGGCCCTCCTGTGCCCTTTCCAAATTTGGGACCTACAGAATTCATAAGCATAGTTAAATGATTGTTTACCTCACTACGTTTTTGGGTAGTTTGTTCAACAGCACCATTAATTCCCAAACACACTTCTAGAGCAGGTCCAGGAGCCTGGCTGCCTCACATAAAGGCAAATACCCTCTCGCTCCATCCTGTGCACTCCCCAGCCTTGATGCAGAGCTGGTGCTGCCACCTGGTGGCCAATGGAAAGAATGCGAGACCCACTATTCTCTCTTTTTCTTTTTCTTTTTTTTGGATTTATCTATTTGAAATTTTACTTAGTTCACATACAGTGCAATATTGGTTTCTGAAGCAGAATTCAGTGATTCATCACTTACATTCAACACCCAGTGCTCATCACAACAAGTGTCCTCTTTTTTTAAAGGATTTTATTTATTTATTCATGAGAGACAGAGAGAGAGAGAGAGAGAGAGAGAGAGAGAGAGAGGCAGAGACACAGGCAGAGGGAGAAGCAGACTCCATGCAGGGAGCCCGACGTGGGACTCGATCCAGGGTCTCCAGGATCACGCCCTGGGCTGCAGGCAGCGCTAAACCGCTAAGACACTTGGGCTGCCCCAAGTGTCCTCTTTAATACCCATCTCCCACCCACCTCCCTCTAGAACTCCTCAGTTTATTCTCTATCTTTAAGGGTTTCTTGGAGGTGCCTGGTGGCTCAGTCAGTTAAGCATCTGACTCTTGATTTCAGCCCAGGTCTTGGTCTTGGGGTTGTGAGTTCAAGCCACCTATTGGTCTCCATACCCAGTGTGGAGTCTACTTAAAAAAACAACAACAACAGTCTTTTATGACTTGTTTCCCTCTCTCCTTTTTTTCTTTTCCCTTCCCATATGTTCATCTGTTTTCTTTCTTAAATTCCACATATGAGTGAGATCATATGGTATTTTTATTTCTCTGACTTATTTCACTTAGTGTAATACACTCTAGCTCCATCCACATCATTGCAAATGGTGAGATTACATTCTTCTTGGCTGAGTAAGATTCTATTGTATATATATTCCACATCTTTTTTATGTATTCGTTGTCCAGTGGACATTTGGGCTCTCTCCATGGTTTGGCTATTGCTGATAATGCTCCCTTTCTTTTTAAGAGAAGCTTATTCTCATTCATTTTTTCATTCCACAGACATTCGAAATCCCTGATGGTGGTGGGTCAAGTGTGGTTTTAAAAAGCATAATCTAACATTACTGGCTCTTGTATGCTCTTGTCTTTGGTCATGAGATTTCATTTACAAGTCCTCAATCCCTTAAACTTTCTTCTAAAACCCAAAATTCTCTGAAAACTGAAAGGTTTTCATCAGTTTACAAAAGCTTGCTCAGTAGCTAGACCTAATCTGAACTGACATAAGGCTATGTTTCCTCTCTCATTAACATGTGAAATGTGGACATACTAGTGTTTGAATATGGGGTGATGTCCTAGACTCCTCTAGAGGTATTACATAATAGGGAGCACTGGTTCTCAAACTGTGGGCCCCAGGCCAGCAACATCAGTGTCCACTGGGAACTTGTCAAACATGGAAATTCTCAGGCCCCACCCAGACCTGCTGAATCAACAATTATGGGATGGAGTGTAGCTATCTGAGCTTTAACGATCCCTATTGGTGATTCTGGTTCATATTTAAATATGAGAATCACTGATACAAAGTATATGCATCACATTGCATTTATAAAACCCCAAAGCCTGAATTCCAAAGCACATTTGGTACCCATGGTTTCAGATAAGAGATTCCTTGCAGATTGTATTTTGAAATTTCTTTTTTTTTTAAAGATTTTATTTATTTATTCATGTCAGACACACACACACACACACACACAGAGAGAGAGAGAGAGAGAGAGGCAGAGACATAAGCAGGCTCCATGCAGGGAGCCCGACGTGGGACTTGATCCTGGGTCTCCAGGATCACACCCTGGGCTGAAGGCGACGCTAAACCACTGAGCCACCAGGGCTGCCCTGTATTTTGAAATTTCAAGTCACTTTAAAGGAAGCCGGGAGATTTTTATATTTAAGGCAGTGGGGGGTGCCTGGGTGGCTCAGTCGGTTATATGTCTGCTTTTGTTTGGCTCAGGTCTTGATCTCTGGGTTCTAGGATCAAGCCCCACTCTGGCTTCCTGCTCAGTGGGCTGTCTGCTTCTCCCTCTCCCTCTGCTCCTCCCCACCCTGTTTGTACTCTCTCTCAAATAAATTTTTAAAATCTTAAAAAAAAAAAAAAAAGAGGGCAGTGTTTCCTTGTAGGCATTGAGAAAGGGTGATTAATAATAATTATAGCTAACTTTTCCTGAGTGTTTATAACCTACCAGACATTGTGCCAAGTGCCTACACTCACCAAGTCCACACAATGAGCTTGGAAAGTAGGCATTTTTACATTCCCATTTTATGAATGGGAAGATTGAGGCCAGGGGAGTGAGCAATCACTAAAGCATGGGGAGGGCCACCAACAGGAGTCAGAGCCTTCAGTGGAGGGACACAGCCAACTCACATGGCCTTATTTCTTAGCACTCTGAATCCTACTGGCACCTCCCGTTGGCTACACTCCACAGGAAGCCAGAGGACAAACAAGGGAATCGCTATAGCGTAACCTACAGTGGTACAGAGCAGGGTAAAGATGGAGAATAGGTCTGGAGGGGCCATGTTTTATGTTTCCAGAGCATGTGTATGTGTCCTAACTAGATGCTACCATGTTTTTAAATATAAAAGTATCACACTGCAAGTATTCATTGCAACTCGCTTTTTTCTCCTCACATTTTGTTTTCCAGATTTATGTATGTTGATACAGGTAGCTTTATTTTAGTTCATTTTCTCTGCTGGTTAGCATTCCATCAGAGTAAAATAGCTTCACTTATTGGTATAAATTTACCTATTGGTAGATATTTAGAATGTTGCCCATCTTTTGCTCTTACAAATAAAACTACAATAAATATTCTTAGACTTTCTTTCCTACATAAGTGAGAGTCTCTCTCCAGGCCAGATGCTCCTAAAAGTGGAGTTGCTGGGTCACAGGACATGGATATGGACACGCATACCCAACGTTTCCAAACAGTGCTAAATTTATCTTCAAAGTGGCTGTACCAGTGTTTGGTTCCCCCAACTCCAAGAGGTTTCTGTCACATCCCTGGCCTGTCCCTCATTTGAAGGGACTTTCTTTGTCTTTCTGACAGCTATCAAACTTTTCTCTCCTGGATGTTTTACTTATATTGCCCCAATAATTCAAAATGAGGACCTCTCCAACCAATCTCTTTTGTGGGGATAAGCATTTTGCCTTCTCATGCTATACCTCTTCATCTTCCAAGCCTAGATTTCTAGAATTCCAAAAGGCCTTTCCTCTCTCATCTGAGACAGTAACACATGAAAAGCGCTTTGGATTTCTGGTAGCCTCTCGGGGCTGTGGGCATTATCACTGGAGACTGGAGAATGACTTTTGTTCACTCTGTGTGATATCTGTCCTTCCCCAGAGGCAAAGAGTGACAGCAGCCTGATGGGCATAGAGCTGAGGGCAACAGTGGTAGCCACAATACACAAACATCATGGGGAAGAAAATGTAAACCTGTCTACTTTCCAAAATATTGCCACATTTCCTAGAGCTGTTCATTGAACCATTGGGCGTGCTGGGACCGGTGATATGTTATCCATAAACCCTTCTAACATCTTGTAAAGTAGGGTCACTTCATTCAACAGATCCTTCTTGTGCTCCTCCTAAGGGCCAGGCTTTGTTAGGCCCTGGGAATTCAGTGACATACAAAACAGACCTGGTCCCTGCTTGGTGGTGGTGCTCATCATCTGTATCAGTTTGTCAGGCCGGCTGTGACCAAAGACCCACACTGGGGTGGAGGCGGGGGTGTCTTAAATAACAGAAACTCGTTTTCTCACAGTTCTGGGGGATGGAAGATCAAGATCAAGATGTCCACAACGTCGGTTCTTCGGAGGCCTCTTGGGCTTGCAGCTGGCTGTCTTCTCCCTGTGTCCTTGCAGTGTTTTCTGTCTTTAATCTCTTTCTCTGAGGACCCGCTGAATTCAATGAGAGCTTGCCCCTATGACCTCATTTACGTTCATTGCCTCTTTAAAGATCCTAACTCCAAATGACCTATCTCCATTCTGAGGTCCTGAGAGTGAGGAATGCAACATATATGAATGGAAGTGGGATGGGAACAGAATTCAGCCCTTAACACTCTCTGAATGGGAGAAGCAGGCATTAATCCTACTGTTACAAAGATATGGAAGATTATAGTTGTGTTCCCCGGGGAGCCAGGAGAGTCAGTACCAGGAGATTTGGCTGAAAGGCTTCTAGGAAGCCTTCACTGAGCAAGTGACCTTTGGGCTGAGACCTGAAAGAAGAGTGGGAGTTCGGCAGGGAAAGAGGGAACAGGAGGTCAAGCAGAGGGAACAAGATGTACCAAGATGGCAGTACCCTGCAGGGCATTGGGGAAATGGAAAGGTAGCCAGATTGTTGGAGGGAGCACCCCTAAGGATGGTGAAGCTTTGCATCAGCTAACAATCACCTGGGCACCCCTTAACGACACAGATCCTATGCCTTACATCAGGCCTACTGAATCTGAATCACCAAGGGAGGGGGCTCAGGAACCTGCATTCTTTCCCACTGCCCAGGTTTTTTTTATTTTGAAAAGTATCAAACTTTCAGAGAAATGGAAAGCAAAGTACAAGGAACACTTGGATGGCCTTCACCTTGATTCACCAATGCTGAACATTTTGGCACATTTCTTCCTTTCTTTCTTCCTCATTCGCCCTCTGCTCTGCAGGAATCCCCTAAGGATGAGGAAAGGACCTTTCCTCCATGCCACAATACCGTGACCCCATCTCAGAGTATTAACATTGATTCAGTAATGGCATCTAATAGACAAACAAGACTTAAATTCTCAATGGTCTGCAAAATTTCTTTTATAGCTCTTTACTTGTTTAATCCAGGATCCAATCAAGGTCCACACTTTTTTTTTTAAGATTTTATTTATTTATTTATTTATTTATTTATTTATTTATTTATTTATTTATTTAACAGAGTGAGAGAGAGAGAGCACAAGCAGGGGGAGCAGCCTCCTTGCTGAGGAGGGAGCTTGAACCCCTGGGGCTCAATCCCAGGACTGTGGGATCACAATCTGACCCAAAGGCAGATGTTTAACTGACTGAACAACCCAGGTGCCCCAAGGTCCATGCTTTATATATATTTTTTGTTATATCCCTTTAATCTCTTTTAATCTAGAATAACTCCCCACCTTTAAAAAAAAAAAACGTTAACTTTTTAAAAGAGAGCCTAGGCTCATGGAATGCCCCACATTCTAGATTTATCTCAATTTTCCTCATGATTAAAATCAGGTTAAGTATTTTTGGCAAAAATATGACATAGATGATGTAGAGCACATCATATTACATCACATCAGGGTATGCACACAATGTCAGGTTGTCTCATTCTTGATGGTGCTGAGTTTGATCATTTGGCTAAGATGGGGACTTCTGGATCTCTCCCTTGTAAAGGTACATGTTCACCTCTTTAATCAGTACATAATTTGGGACATGATCGTTTTAACCATATGAATATTCTGTTATCCTGCAACTTTTTACTCAGTAGCTCTAGCATCTGTTTATGAACCTTCCCTCTTCAATTATGTTACTATATTGGTGACTACACAGTGGGACCTGCATTTTTAATAAGTGCCCCAGGTGATTCTTTTACTCAGGAAATGTGGTAAACCCTGCTTAAGGCAAGGTAAGAGATACTGGAGATGAGATGTCACCATCCTGGCAGTTGGAGGCATTAGCTAAGATCTATTGTTCTTTAGAAACAGTTAAAATGCATATCCTGAAGCCCTATACTACACCAAAGAATGAAGAAGGGGTGCAAAAGACAGACCTGAGAAGCAGCACTTTAGGGGATCCCTGGGTGGCGCAGCGGTTTGGCGCCTGCCTTTGGCCCAGGGCGCGATCCTGGAGACCCGGGATCGAATCCCACATCGGGCTCCTGGGGCATGGAGCCTCCTTCTCCCTCTGCCTGTGTCTCTGCCTCTCTCTCTGTGTGTGACTATCATAAATAAATAAAAATTAAAAAAAAAAAAGAGAAGCAGCACTTTAACATCCTCTTCTTCCCCTTCCCCTGGGTTAATTCAGTGCTTCCCAAACTTTGAGAAACACAGACTTAGGGGGTGAGCCTTAGCCTGGCTGCAACACTGCATTTTGAACTCACCTGGGGAGTTTTTGTGATCTGTGTGAACATGTGTGTGTTTAAATGTAGGAGCCCCACTGCCAGAATCTGATTCAGATGGCTTGGGGTAGAGCCTGGGCATCTACCTTTTCCAGAGCTCCCCCCGTGATTCCAACATACTGCCAGGTTGAAAGCCATTGGGTTCCAAGGATTCTCTAAACTGAATATAAAAATGAAAACCCATCTAACCCCTCTCTTAGTCACCCTGAAACTCACAGTGTCACAGGCCTGAGCTCACCTGCTAGCAGAAAACATCTGGCACTCCCTCCACACCTCTATTGGGCTCCCACTATGTGCAAACATTTCTGACTGTGCTCTTTGGGAAGCTTACAAAACAGGTCAAAGATAGGTCATTTCCCTCAAAAGCATGAGGACGTGGGAAAAAATACACAAACACATGCAAGTATTGTACAAAAGGAGTTTCACAGACCAGGAAACTGACACTCTGGAAGGGGAAATGACCACCCAGCAAGTTCACGGTGGAGCCAGGACTCTTACCCAGCATGCCCTTCTACCACTCTGGCTCATTTTCCTCTGAGCCTGTGCTGCCTTCTCTGCACTTCTTGCACCTCTTGCACTTCTGTTGGTTGGGCCTGGCTCGCAGTCAACACTTTCACCAGCCACCTAGCAAGGCTCAACTGGGGGCCAGGCATCAGACTCAGTATTTGTTAAATGAATGTAGCCAGCCCAACACCTGCCCTCTGGCTGGCATTAAGAACCAGGGGCTCAGATAACCTTGAAAATGAATCCCTTTGAGCTTATTAGTTCATTTTCCCACAGACTCAGGAATCTCTGTCTCTTTCCTCTCCTGGAATCCTTACTTCACGTCAAAGCAACTATATAATGCACCCCAGTTCTACCTTCTGTGTAATTTATATGTAACTATGAGTTCACTTGAGCACAGTTGACTAACCAAAATTATTGTAGATATTTAATTCTGTGTTTGTAGAAACACCAATTTTGCAGATTTTATATGTTGGAGCCAATCCACTTAGTTTTGGGTCCTCCAACATTTGCAGTCTATTAGAATGCTCATTGGCCTTGGAATGTACCCTAAAGTCTCACAGACTGTAGGTGAGCTCAAGATAAAGGGTAGGCCTTTCCTACCTGGGGACAGGAGATAAGCTTGGAGGACATAGTCAGGGTTGCTTTCAAAGGATCAGCTAAACCACAGTTTAGCTTCTTTTGGTGAAAACTTTAATGTGATACAATTCATATACCATACAATCCACCCACTTGAAGTGTACGATTCAGTAGATTCTGGTATATTCATCGTCAGGCAACCGATCACCACATCAGTTTTAAAACATTTTCATCACCCCAAAAGGAATCCTTTATCAATCATGCTACACTTGCTCCCAAACCCTGTCCCAACTCCTAACATCCACTGATATACTTTCTGTCTCTAGATATTTGTCTGTTCTGGACATTTCATACCAGTGGAATCATACAATATGTGGTCTGTGTCTGGCTTCTTTCACGTAGCACAGTGTTTTCCAGGTTTCTCCATGCTGTGGCATGGGTCAGTATTCCATTCCTTTGGATGGCCAAATAACATGGTATTGTGTGAATATACCACATTTTATTTATCCATTCATCATTTGATAGACATTTGGGTTGTTTCCACTTTGGGGCTTGTATGAAGAACTCTACTGTGAAGGCTTGTGTACAAGTTTGTGTGGATGTGTACTTTTATTTCTTTTGGGTACGTACCTACCAGTGGAATTTCTGGATCATCTGGCAGTGCTGTGTTTAACATTGTGAGGAACTGGCAGACTGTTTTTATTTTATTTTATTTATTTTTATTTTTATTTTTTTTTTGACGGCAGACTGTTTTTAAAAGCAACTACACCATTTTACATTTCCACCAGTGATGTATGAAGTTTCTCATTTCTTCACATCATTGCCAACACTTGTTATTGCCTTTTTGATTATAGCCATCCTGTTAAGTTTGAAGCTGTACCTCATTGTGGTTTTGATTTGCATTTCCTTAATGGCTAATGATGTTGAGTATCTCCTCATGTACTTACTGGCCATTTATGTATCTTTGGAGAAATATCTATTTAGATTCTTTGTCAATTTCTTAATTGAGTTATCTGCCTTCTTATTGCGTTGTAAGAGTTTCTTATATATTCTGTGTATAGGACCTTAACAGATACATGATTTGCAAATATTTCCTCCCATCTTGTGGGTTATTAGTTTGCTTGGGCTGCTGTAACAAAAATACTACATTCTGGGTGGCTTAAAGAACAGAAATTTCTTTCTCACAGTCCTATAGGCTAGAAGTCCAAGATTAAGGTGTCTGCCAATTTGGTTTCTTCCAAGGTTTCTCTCCTTGTTTTGTAGATAGCCATCTCCTCCATGTGTCTTCACAGGGTCTTCCCTCTATGAATATATCCCATATGTCTTTTCCTCCTCTTATAAGGATACTAGTCATACTAGATTCAGGCCCCACCCTAAGGGCCTTGGTTTAACTTAATCGCCTCTTTAGAGAACTTGTTTCCAAATACAGTTACATTCTGAGGTACTGGGGGTTGGGACTTCCACATGTGAATTTGTAGGGGGAGGGATACATTCAGCCCATTAACAGTTATCTTTTCACTTTCTTGATGGTGTCCCAACTTTTGTAGCGCAAAAATTTTGTGTTTTTTTTTATTTTGATCAAGTCTGACTTATCTATTTTTTTCTGCGTTGCTTGGGCTTTAGGTGCCATATCTAAGAAACCATTGATTAATCCATGGTCACAACTCAAGCTGATCTTTTCTCTTTTCTTCTGTTAAGACTTTATTTATTTATTTGAGAGAGGGAGAGAGCAGAGTGTGAGAGAGCATGAGCAGGGGAAGTGGCAGAGGGAGAGGGAGAAGCTGGCTCCTCACTAAACAGGGACTTGACTTGAGGCTCGATTCCAAGACCGTGGGATCATGACTTGAGCTGAAGGCAGATGCTTAACCAAATGAGCCACCCAGATGTCCCACAATTCATGCTATATTTTCTTATGAGTGTTTCACAGTTTTAACTCTGACATGGCAGTCTGGTATGTTTTGAGTTAATTTCTGTAGTGGTGTGAGGTAGGGATCCTACCTCATTCTTTTGCATGTGGACATCCATTTGTCCCAGCACCATTTGTTGAAAAGACTTTTGTTCCTCATTAAGTTGTGTTCTCATTCTTGTTAAAAACCAATTAATTGTAAGTGTAAGGGTTTATATCTGCACTCTCAGTTTTATTCCATTGATCAGTGTATCTGTCCTTATACCCATACTGCTCTGTCTTGGGCAGTCAAGACAGCTGCTCTGTCTGTAGCTGTGCAGTAAGTTTTAAAATCTGGAAGTGTGAGTCCTCCACCTTATTCGAAATGCACTTGAACTTTTGGTATCAAATATGGGGAGAGGTGTGAATGAACAGTACAGCATGGGGATTTGGGCCCATCCTCAAGGCTTCATGTCAGGAACACAAGCTCCAAGTTTGACACCTGCCTTGGAGAGATGGATTCCCGCCCTCTCAGCCCACAGTTCCTCATGACAAATTGAAGAAAGCATTCTGCAGAGAACAATGATCCCCTCGGGTTATTTTAAACATCACTTTATGTCTTCCCTACCTGCTCTGTTCCCTAATTGCTCTCACTGAAGCAGTGTCATTCACAGCTGGATTATTAATGAACTAAGAGGGAGCCCAGAGAGTGAATGAGGGAGGGGGCTTTCAGAGGATTTGGGGGGCCTGAGGGCCTGGGACAGTGCCAGCCCTGAGGTTTTCACTTCCCCAAGAAAGGCTACTGAGTTTCCTTAGCCAACAGGAAATCACTGAACTCAGGTTATACTGCCCACCTCAAAAGAACATTGCAAGTGTGTAATGACCCAGAGGAATTCTTCAAACCAGACTGCTGGGAGTTGAAATAACTGTGCACCACCCCAAAACTCCCTAAACTTAAACCTTGTCTGCACACCCGCTGGCTGGCCCTGGGCTGCCTAGGGCTCTAAGCTGAGGCTGAGAAAGCTCAGGAAACAAGGCCCTTTGTGGAGAAGAGAATTCTATTGTTCAGGGAGTGTGGATTCCAGAGAATGTTTTGGTATGGGTTTTTTCCCTTTGTTAACTTTCTCTTCTCTTCCTGGGGGGTGGGAAGAGGAGTAGGGCCCTCTCCACAGCAACTTAAAAATAGTTAAATCCATTGTCCTGTTAAAACAAAACAAAACAAAACAAAACAAAACAAAACAAAAAAGAAGATGGTGTTCAGAGGGCTGTCTGGGGCCTTCAGCCCAGGAAAGAGGCTCCAGCTCAAGGACAGAAGCCACCTCGGAGTGTTTTGCCTTTCATTTTTACCATCACATCGCCCCTGCCGGCATCCTGCACACCTCAGACAGTGACAGACGTCAGCAGAGGTACGACCGCTTTCTTCCTCTTCAGCTTCACTTCCTTTCTTTTCAGAAAGAGGAAATGATAGGAGGCCACGCTGCAAACCACAGCCCCCAAGCTCCCTCTAATCTCTCCCCTCTCTCCTGCTGGGGAACCTGCCCTCCCGCAAACCCGTCCCCAGGGCAAGGCCTCGTCGGGCTCCCTGACGGCCAAGGAAGCCTTCAGATTCAGGCTGCGCAGGCCGTGGAGGCAGGAGAACGGACTTTCTGGCACGGGCACTAATTGTGTGCGACCCGGGCAGGTACTGTCCCCTCTGGGCTTCACGAGGCCCTTCCGTTGAATGGGAGCAAGAAGACAGCCCCGGGCTTCCTCCTTGCGTGCTGGGGGGCAGCGAGGGGGGGCCCACGTGGAGGGGGAGCCCGGCGGGGAGCCCGGCCGCGTCCCTCGGGGGCCCCTCCGCCCGGGGCGCGGGCACCAGGGCTGGCTCCGGCTGCGCGTGCCCACCCGCCTCCCGCGAGCGTGCGCCCCGCCCACGGGGAGGAGCCGAGGGGCGGCGCCGGGGCTGGCGGCCGGGCTCAGCCGGCTTCTGTCGCCGCTCGGGCAGCTGCGGCTCGGCTCGGGGACCGACCGGCGGAGCCAGGGCCGGAGCCGCTCGGGGCCGGGCCAGGGCGAGCCGGTGAGTTCCCCGGCGGCGCCGCCCCTCCCCGGCTGGAGCCGGCGGGAAGGGGTCCCGGGCGCGGAGGTCTGGCGGGGGCGATGGGGCGCGTGGGCCGGGCGGGCGGGCGGCCGGGGGCGGGGGGAGGGGGCCCCGGGACGGCGGGCGCGGGGAGCGCAGGCCGGGGGCGGGCGGGGCAGGGCAGGGCAGGGCAGGGGCAGGGGCGTCCTCCGGCGAGACGGGCGGGGGCGCGTCGGCGGGCTGTGCCTGCGGCCGCCGCGGCCCGATCTTGGGGCAGCCCCTGGGATTCCGGCTGCTTCTGCCCGGGCGCGGGCAGCATCCCACAGCCCCGGCGCCCGCCTCGGGGCCCGGCATGGGGGCGCCGCCCCCTCGCGTGGTGGCGCCGGGTCCCCGCAGGGAGCGCTCGTGCCCGGGCGGGAAAGGTCCTCAGGGCAGGCGTCCCCGCGTGCGGACCCCCCGCCGCCCGCCCCCGCCGACTGCCCCGCGGGACCCGGGAGACCCCGCGCTCCCCTTGCCCGCGAGAGGCGCGCCCGGCCTCCCCAGGGGGCCGCCGTGCGCGGGCTGCTGCCCCCCGCGCCAGGAGCGCGCCTCTCCTCCCGAGTCCCGCACCCCGGCTCCGGCGGAGGAGCGCCCCCGAGCGCCTGGGATGGGTAGCCCGCCCCGAGAGGTCGCGCAGAGGGGGCTCCCCAAGGTCACCCGGAGCGCCCAGGTGGAGCTGCCCGGACCGCCCCGAGCGGAGAGCAGGGAGGGGAGGCGCCCGCTGCCCGCCTCCTTCCCCGATGCAGACTCCCCCCCCCCCTCCCCCGGACCCGGGTCCTCGGGAGCTGCTGCTGATGCAGCTCCCAGCCCCGCGCGAGCGGATGATCGAGCCTGGGCGAGCTTTGAATCCGGTGCTGCCGGGAGGGCCGCGCGCAAAGCCTGGGACCCGGCGCGCCGGGCAGCTCGGGAGCGGGCAGGGAGGTGGCTGCATAAGCGCTTCTCAGAACCGAAAGCCGAGCGGCTTGCGCGCCCATGTGATTGGGTTCCACATAATGGGCCCCTGTTCTCGGCCACAAGCGCCCACCAGCTCCCCGCGGCCCCGGGCACCAGGTGCCGCCTCTGAATCGCCCTCTGTGCAGGCGGGACCCAGGGCCCCGGGGTACCAGGCGCCCTTTCCCGAAGGGCTCTCTCGGGAAGGGGCCTGTCGTTAGCCGCTTGAACCCGCGTGGTACTTTCCTGTGTGCCCTGCCATTTCCTGAGGCCGCTGAGACACCGGGGAAAACCCTCCATCTGGGAGGCCTCCCCCTAGGCTGGTAATAAAGCTTCTTAGCTCACCGCTCCACTGGAGGGCAAGACACTTGGCCCCTGGGAACCTCCGTCGCCTCTAGGAAATGGGGCTACTATGACCAGGCAGGGGGCAGGGGTGGTGAGGGGACCCGTGTGAAATGCTTGGCACAGGGGAGCAGGGTAGGAGGAATGCTCCTAGGTAAATACTGGGGCCTTTCATAATGGTTTTGAGTGGTGCGTGTCTCCTCTTTCAGGCAGGAGCAGAGTCCCGTGAGTCCCGGTGGGTGGTTCTTCTGGGGCTGGGGGAGTTTCCACATCTTCCCTCAGCTCTGGTCATAGCTCCAGCCTGCAGGCGACTTGTGGGCCCTTGTGGGCCGGGGTGAGTCCTTTCAGCTCCCTGCCTGCTCCCAGGGTGGTCCCACACATCTCCCCCCACCCCTTCTCTCCCACCGGCCACCAGGAAGTTGCAGGCAAGATGTCACCCAGGCTACTCTGGACGTTCAACTTTACACCTTGTCAGCTGAAGTCTACCCAACACTGTCTCTCACCCCGAAACCTTTCTGACCCCTCTCCTGGTCCCAGCCTCTGGAGAGTCTCCTTCAGGAAGACCAGCCGATCTTTCCTGTCCCTCTCTCAGTCTCCACCCACTGGGAGATTCACCTACCTGCATGTTCTCTGGTTAGTGCATCAGGGCTCCTTGCATCCCGGTGCTCTCTGGACCTGCCCTGCATGCATGGAAGGACACGCAGGCAGGGCCAATGTCTGCTCAGACTTCATTCTGGTACTTACTGCTGGAGTGAAGGTTAAATTCTAATCTAGCTGCTAAGTCTGTTTGGGAACCTGAGTGACAGGGGGAAGAGGTGACTGACACAAGAAGGTGGGATTTCCCCCAAGGCAGGAACCTTTCTGCAGAGTCCATTTGGATTCTTTGGAAATTAGGGCCTCAGATTCTTCTCAAAATCAGCTCCATCCCCAGAGTGACCTTTCTCTGGCCAACAGAGATTGCAGCTAGCCTGGTTTTGCAGATAGCAGAAGTCACATTCCTGGATTCATGAGCTATGCTTGGACCCTCAGGAACCCCACCGAACCTTGCCCCCTCCCCCCAACTAGCTATCCCAGCCTGCACCCAGGACTCAAACCATTTGGTGTAGAGGGGGTCCCATATGGCGTTTTTCCAGCAGAGGCCAGGACAGCCTTCTCTCCTTGAGCACGTCTTAGAGACTGGTCTCAAGGACAGATTGGATGATGCCTTCGATGCCTCCTACAGAAAGCTACAGGATATGGAAAGCAAGGGCACTAGACAATAGCTCTATAATTCAAAGCTCTGTGACGCTAGGTAGATTATTTACTCTGAGTCCCGGTTTTCTCATCTGTAAAATGGGAGCAATAATGATGTCTACTTTGTGGGGTTGTGAGGGTTCTGTGAGGCCGTAATGCATAGAAAGTGCTTAGTGCAGCACCCAGCGTGGGCAGGAATGCAGGAAACGGTTATTGTCACCGGCACCACTATTTCCTCCTTTGCGCTAGCCTGTCAGAGGTCCTGCTGCCTCCAGCCTGGGGGAGTCAGACCCCTTCTGCCCCTTGCTCTCAGGACAGGGAAAGCCTGTTGGCTAGGTGAGGCCTGTCTCCTGGGAACTGGGGTGCGGCATGGGCCCGTCCCCAGGAAGTCTGTGAGTTAGCCTCTGTCATCTGAATTAGCCTCTGTCGTCGACTGCCATTTTTCAGGATTTGTGGATTCATTCAATAGATGTTGATCCATTCTAGACCTTGTGCTTAGCACAGGCTTTCAAGATGAATCAAGCAGCTCTCAAGGCTCCCTCTGTGAGGGAAACAGGCAGCAAGGACAGTGTGGGATAACAGCTTCATGGGTAAGAAGAGGAGTGGAGAATAGAGTGCTGGATGGACAGGGGGCCTTGGGCCAACAAGCCCAGGTCACTTCACTCCCAAATCTGCCACCCTGCTGCCGGGTGGTGACGGGCAGATGCCTGGCTGAAAAACTCAGCTCAGGGCCTTTTAGATATTAGTCAGAGCTTTGCACATGTTAGTTGCTATTATTACTAGTCTACGATGACCAAGAACAGGTGGACAAACTTTGCTGTGGGAGCACAGTTGAGGCCTTCAGAGACAGTTTTCCAGGTGGTGGGTAGCGGAGCGGGGGACAGGCTAGTAGAGAGAGCAGCTTGCACGAGAGCACAGGGGCTGGAAAGTGCGTGGTGTCTCTGAGAGCTGGGGGCAGGAGTGGCAGTTGGGACATCGTCACTGTGGGGCATGATGGAAGCAGGGGTGGCAGGCAAAGCCAGGGAGGTGGACAGAGGCCATCCTCTGGGATGCCAACATGTCCCAAATGATTAAACGCTTGCTGACCCGAAACAGGCATCCTGTGGCCTGGGGAGGGTTGTCTGACTACACACCCGAGAAAGTCTAGGATTAACTTCTGCAAGGGAGAAACGGCTGGCCCTGGCTCGTCTGCTAATATGTTAACTGTCCCTTCTTCCTCCTACCGGGAAGGCAGGGAGACCTCCCTCCCCCCACTTCTTCTGGAGATGCTTTTCCTACTTCCGCACCTGTTTCTCTCTTCTTGGGACTCAGTTTCTTGTCTGAAGGGAGGGGATGTGGGTGGAGGAAGTGTCACGATCTGGCTCCTTATTGATGATAATATTGTACCAAGTGCTTTCCTGGATGCAGGTACTGTCCAAGGTCTTTGCTTGCATTGCCGTGGAATGCTTATAGTGACTTACTGGAGTGGATGCATTTATCTCCGTTGCACAGAAGGGGTCACTGAGGCTTGAGGGTGAGGTTATTTGCTAAAGGGCATGCAGCTCATAAGTAGCAGGAACTCGTGTGTGTGTGTGGGGGGGGGCGGGGGGGTCTCCAGGGCTGCTATGTGCTGTCCTGTACCACTTCACTCATGCTCCTTCTGAATATCTAAAGCTGACTGCAGAACATCTGGCTTCTTTCACTGTGTACACTTGGATGCTGGGCAGTAGGCACCCTGGAGATGGGGTCACAGTGGGGTATGCTCTAGGTACCTGGGCACTGCCCTATTCTCTCCTTGCCCTGATTTTTGGGGCCTCCTGTGTGCAGGCGCATGGCAAAGGGGAGGAGGTGTTCTTGCACATCTCAGTTCAGGGCGACATTCCTCCGCCCTCCGCCCTGCAGGGTCCCACAAATGAGCCTTGAGGCAGGCAGTTTACAGCTTGATTGATATGGCAGGTGGCATTTGAGTTCCACCATGACCCCAAGGAAGGAATGAGTCTTTTAGGATGGCTAGTCAGAGCATCATATGACCCTACCTGTTTTCAGAAGGCAAAGGCTCAAATTTCCTTTTCCAGTGGCTGCAAACTCTAGGGCCAGGGTTCAAATCCCAGGTCTGCCTTCCACTGGCTTCGGGGCCTTGGGCAATTTCTTCACTCCCTTGAGCCTCAATTTCTTGATCTGAAAATACAGATCATACACACACACACACACACACACACACACACACACACAAAAGTCCAGAGTTCTCATAAGATTTGTAATCATACAAAGAATATCTGGCTTCCATGTCATAGATAACGTTGGTATAATATCCACAATGTTGACCTCCATGATACTTTTTGTGATGATATGGTTATTTGTGATCATTATTCTTTTAATCTGTCTTATCCACTAGACCAGTGGTTCTCAGCTGGGAGCAGTTTGGCCCCCAGGAGTCCTTTGGAAATATCTGGAGACACTTTTTGGTTGTAACAACTGGGGAGGTACTGAGAGGGCAAGGAGGGTGCTACTGGCATCTAGTGGGTACAGGCCAGGAATGCTGCTAGATTTCTTACATTGGACAGGGTGGCCCCTCACCACCAAGAATTACCCGATCCCAAATGTCGATACTGCTGAGCCTGAGAAAAGTTACACAGGACTGTGAGCCCCATGAGGTCAGTGATTATGCCTAATTCATTCAGCTCTGTGTCCCCAGCTGCCCAGCATGAAGCTCGGTACACGGGAGACAATCGATATGCATTATAGGGATGAATGAGGACTTGGAAGGCCTTGTGTCCTTTGGAGTCCCCGAGGTTTGGCTTGTAGGACATTTTGAATGGGCAGAAGAGATTTAGATGAACTTGAATGATAAACGGCCAATTGATAATTCAGGCCAAAGAAATTCAGACCAAGCTATTTTCCTTCCCAGGCAGGTGCTGGGGGGCGCCCCACTGCTCATTGCTGCGGTCGCCAGTGCATTTTGGTCATGTGGATACAGGACCCACCTTTATCTGGACAAGCAGGCCAGGGCAGGGGAATGTAGGTGCTGACAAGGAAAACGCCCTGTCAGCTGGGCCCTTGGGATTTGCCAAGCTGGGGCACAGCTGCTCTTGCCTTCCTGTTTTTCCCTTTCTGGTGGAATGAAGGAAACCCACTGAATGGCTATTTTTCCACTGACATTTACAGCAATGTGATAGGCCTTGGATTAATGAGGTCAAGCTCCAGTGTGAAATCTGCCCGATAACTTGAAGCCTGGCCAACAGGAAGACATGGCTTGTTTTCTTTGGGCCATTTGATGTCTTTGGATGGCTTTGGCCAGGGAAGCAGGGGTCACAACTCCGTGCAAAAGAAGAGAATGTCTTATGTGCTAGAATTATAGAGGCTGGAGTTGTCTCTTTTTCAGTTTATTGGGAAGGTCTATTTTACTGTGGACTTAGAAATAAGTAAGTGGTTTAAACAGAGGTTCACCGTGAGCCCCTGCTGCCCACCGAGTATGGATCTGGGCTAGGAAAGCCTATTTTCCTGGGGCTCTCTGGGAGTTTGAAGGAAAAGATCGGGCCCAAAGGGTGCTTGGACAGGTTAGAGGAGCACATTAGTTAGAACTTATGCTGATGGGGAAGGGATGTTGGACATGTGCCTCAGACTTGCTCACAAATTATCTTGGAGTTCCTGTAAAATGTGGAATCTCATTCAGTAGACCTGAGTCCTGCGACTCTGCATTTCTAACCAGCTCCCAAGAGGATGAGCCATTCTGTTGCTGGTGGTTTGTGAACTGTACTTCGAGCAGCAAAGGGTCTACAGGTGAGGGGGCCCTGGTGTACCCACACAAACACAGATGCATTCAGCCTGTTAGGCCTGTCGGCCCAGCCATCTGCTCTGCTGGCTGGCTCTCAGAGGCACATGTTTATTGCTTCCCTTCTCTGTGTGCCCAGACCTGGGACCAAACATGAAAGCAAGGCTGCTTGTTCCCAAGAGCAGGAACAGGTGTGAGGGACATCTAGTGCTTCCAGAACTGTGCATCCAGGGACACAATGTTCCTGGGTCACCTGATCACCTGGGGCTTGTTAAACATACAGATTCCCAGGCCCTAGCCCTACCCATCTGTATCAGAACCGGCTGGGCCCTCGGAATCTGTATTTTTAAAAAGTGGGCCAAGCGATGCTGATTCACAGCCAGGCTGGTGGAGGGGAAGCCAGGAGGAAGCAGTGGCAGCGTGTGGAAGTGCATCGCTCAGCAGGCGCAGTATGGAAGGTTGTAGAGTTGTGTACTGCTCCATGGCACCCGGCTGAGGGAGGGGCCAAAACCTAGCCTGCTCCGCTTGCCAAGCTCTGCACCCTGCAGGGTTGCATCTGTCTGGAAGGAAGGACACCTTTTTCTTAATAGTAATAATAATTGTCAACATTTGGTACTTACTATGAGCCAAGCACTGTTTATTTAACCCTTTTAGTCTTCCTAGGAGGTGGCATTACTGCTACCCTGATATCACTGCTAAGGAAAGTGAGGTGCAGAGAGGTTCAGTGGCTTGCCCCAGGTCACCTAGCCATTAAGTGCAGGAGTCAGGATTTGAATACTGGACATCTGGCTTCACTGTTCTTGCACTTAAATCATTACACTCTCTGGTTTTTCTTTGGGCAAAAATGCTGATGTGCTTCGCCCGGGCTGTCCTGACTCTGAGGGAGTGCCTTTTTCGATTTCTTTCCCAGGTTGGGGAAAGGCTCACAGTGACCTTGGCTGCTTCTGGAGTCAGACCCGGGTTTGATCCCCACCTCTACTACTTCCTATAATCTTGAGGAAGTTACTTGCTTAACCTCACTGAGCCTCAATCCTCCATGTGTGTAAAATAGGAATACTAAGATCATGAGATGATGTGATTAACACTTTAGCTCCGCACACAGGATGCACTTGATGCATATCAGCAATACTTATTACTGTAGTATCAGTAAAGTCGGCCCCAGGGAGCATAGACAGCTTCAGAGTAGAGGGGATAGGTGTGCAGAGCCCTGTGTCATTTACGTCCTTGGAGGCCGAGCTGGGTTACTTTGTTCACCCAGGTTACTTACTTAGTCTGTGACTTACCTAGGCATCCCTCACCCATGTCCGTGCCAGCCTGGTGGGTTCTCAGAATTCCTTGGCTCCCAGACAGATTCAGAGTCTCAATCAGAACTGGCTTTACTTCCTCTCTTCTGAGAGCAAGTAAAAGGCACGCATGCTCACACTTATTTTCTCCAGGGCTCTTGGCCCATCTCAATGACTGATCTCCAAGGCTCCTTTCTGGAACTCTGTAGACATCATTGGCTCCCCCCTGACCTGGACAGAGAACCAGTGTTGCCTTACATACATTGCCTGTTGCCTTATAAAGAAATAGGGAAGATTTTCTCCTGGATTTCATTAGTTTTCTTCTTCTACATATAAATTCAAGCTTTTCTTTTCTTTTTTTTTAAGATTTTATTTATTTATTCATAAGAGACAGAAAGAGAAAGAGACATAGGCAGAGGGAGAAGCAGGCTCCTTGCGGGGAGCCTGATACGGGACTCGATCCCAGGACCTTGGGATCATGACCTGAGTCGAAGCAGAAGCTCAACCTCTGAGCCACCCAGACGCCCTCAAGCTTTTGTTTTCTTATTGCTGTATTTTATGCTTTTGAGTTATAAAAAGAATACAAAATCATTATTAACATCCAAGTAGTACAGAAATGTGGAAAACAGAGTAAAATGTCCCCAGCCATCATCCCCAGCTACTCATTTCTTTTCCCCAGAAGAATCCCTGGATGTTTTTTTTTTTTTTAAATCTTTCCATAAATTTCTTATATATGTACAAACCCATGTTCACTTATGGATCCATCCCTATTTCTCTTTGACATGCCTCTACGGCGCTCTTGTTGAAACTTCCTTTCTCAGTTGATTTATCTTAGCACATGTCAACACATAGAGATACATACCTCAGTCTTCAGGTCCATGTGGTATTGCAGTAATAAACATTTGTCATGATGGATTTTCTAGTTCCTTGTGACAGCTAAGATTGTTTCCATTTTTTTCCTACTACAACTACTGTGCTGCAGCACCCCCCTGGTGCAGCGTATCTCTGTACACTGGCACGATGTTATCCCTATGGAAATTTACCTGTGATTTAAACTATGATGGGTATCGTCAAATTGTCCTCTCAAGAGGGCAGACCGCTTTCGATTCCATCAACAGTGTGTGCGAATGCCTCTTTCCCCACCCCCTTCTCCAACACCTTATTATTAAGTAAGCAAATTTGATTTTTGCCAGTCTGATAAGAATAAACTGGAAAGAATGTTTCTGAGTCAGGTGCCACATTAATTCCGATTTTATAACCTTTTAGACTGTGCCTACACAAGGATTGTTAAATATTCAAGAACTACATTTTACTTGGCCTTATGCTTGGAATTAGAGATATAAAATTAAATGAAGCCAGTTTCTGCCCTCAAGTTGATCCCTGTCTCCCGGAGAAAGCAGACACGTGGAAAAATAAAATAAAAACAAAGCAGTGTGGTTCAAGTGTGCCAGAGGAATGCATAAGCTAAACTAACTTCTGCTTGATAAATTCTATCTTCATGAATATCACAGCCCTCATTATCCATCACTCACACCTGGGCAAATATGTACATTAGTCCAGAAACAACAAGGGAGCAGAAAGCTGGATTTGAACACCCACAACCCTGGCGCTCACAGAGGCTGGCCATGCATGGCTGTGCGTGGAGAAATAGGTGTTTCGATCAAGAGGTGAGATCCAGACGGTGCCCGCTGTAGAGCAGATGCACAGAAGAGCTGTTCAGTGAATGAGAGGAGGTCAGAGATGTCCCTGTCTCGTGAAGGGGCCTCCTACTCAAAGAGAACTAGAAAGGGGTGTGATGGCCTGATCTACCCACCTGTGGGAGCCACGCTGTAGCTGCACATTTTCTTTGGGCCACTGTCCCAATAGCTCTTCATTTGCTTGGATAGCTTAAGATCAACACAAGGCAGGGAACAGTCGAGAAGATCTGAAACCCCACTGTGGCATCATTTTACAACAGATCACCCAAGCGGGGGCACACAGAGCCTGTTGGAGGGCATGCAGAGTTGAAAAGAGACCGGGAAGCCCCTGTGCTGCTCCTCATGGAAGGCAAGGCCGGGGCCTGGGAGGCATGTCCTGGGTTGGGCCCTCAGTGTTCCCTCACATCATTCCCGCACATCCCCCATCAGCCAGATCTGTTTCGTCTGATTTAATTCTCCAGCGCTGGTTCCAAGCCAGGATCACTCCTTCATAGGCCATGGATGGAATAAACTCAGTGAATTTTCGGTCTTTGGAACTATCCTGTCCACCGGCCCCCAGGGAATAGTTACTACGTGCTGGGGTGGCTGTGTGGTGGGATGTACCGGTGAATGATGTCCATCCCTTGCCTTTGGAGCATTTGGTCCAAGGGAAGAGGCAGATCTGAAACAGTTACTACAGAGTGTTGGGCGCAGCAGGGGAGAGGTGGTCACATGCCTTGGAGCTGGAAAGGAGGCGAAAGAAACCCATTAGGCACAGGGCAGATAAAGAACGATCCGGAGGGAAGAAAAGGAGCATTGAGACAATATTGTGTAAATGAGACAAGGCGAGTGTTGAGCACCGTGCCTATAAGGGATGGTGGATATCATCATCCCAGCACTCGCACCAGGTCTCAAAGAACAAGGAGTTTGCTGGTTAGAGGGAAAGATGGGTATTGCCACCCCATAGAACAGAATGAATGAAGAGGAGGAGGAGGGGGTGTGTGGTGCAGTGAACATTGTGTGGACTTTGTGGCAGAGGAATCTAAGTCTGTGTCCCAGCTCTGGTTCTGCCATTTTCTAGTTGTGGCTTTGGGCTGTCAAGATGAGCCTCCATTTCTTAATCTGTCTACTAGGGATAATCATATCTGTTTTTAAAGGCTGCTTGTGGGGATTAAAGTTAATCTGTGTGTGGTAGCTGGCACTTAGCAGAGTCTCAGCATATGGAGGCTGCCATTGTGGAAACATGAAGCCATCAATCTGGTTCAGTGTAGCTGGAAAATTGAGTGTTAGGGGGTTGGGGATGGGGAAGGAGGTTGGGCTGGCCAGAGATAAAGCTAAAACATCAAGGCCAGATACCGGATGGGCTGAGCTGTGAGGCTGAGGAGTTTAGACCTGACTCTGGAGACAATGGGGAGGCATTAAAGCCTTCCTTACAAGGGAAATCCTACAGGATCAGACCTAGTTTCAGAATGAACGCTCCACTGGTGGGGTGCGTGGTGGGTTGGAAGGTAAAGAATGGAGGTGAGGGCACCACTTTGGGAAATGCTGCATTCCATGATCCTGTCTTGGCAACCCCCATGGCTCACATTAGCCTAGTAGAAGTTCTAGTAAGTCCTGCAGCCAAGCACTTCCTGGAGAGGCAGGTTAGGGCAGCGGGTAAGAGTATGGGCTTCCGTGTCAAGGCCAATGTGGATGTGAATCCTAGCCCTGTTGCTTACTGACTGTGTAAACTTGGCAATTACTTAACCCCACTGAGCTGTAGTTGACCTTTCTACAAAATGAGGATTAAGAGTACCTTCCTCCTAGGCTTGTTGTGCTGATAAATGTGATGGTGTAGATAAAGCATGCAGCTTAGCTCTAGGAATTCAGTAAGTGCTCAACAAAAATTGATAGTTAGAATTTTTAAAATTATGTATTTGACAATGGAACCTTTTCTCCATCTAATACCTATTAACCATCCCTAGAGCTACTGGTGTTCTACAGAAAACATCTTGCTTTAGACTTTTCTGGAGAAAAAGCAGCACTTTTCACTCCAAGAAATTGTAAGGAGCATCGCCAAGTTCTAACACAGTGATTCTTGGATGTACACATTAGACTCAACTGGGGAGCTTTTAAAAAATGTCAATGCCTGGCTATACCCGAAACCAATGAAACTAGAGGTGGGGCCCACATATCAGTTTTTTTTTCTAATTTTAATGATTTATTAAGGTAAAACAAATATAGGAAAGTACGTAAACCTTAGGTGAATGAATCTTTCACAAACTGAACATGTTCATGTAGCCCATGTCCTGATCAAAAACCAGAATATTACCAGTACTCTGGCAGCCTCTTTTTATGTACCTTTCCAGAAGCTCTTCCACCCCAAAACCATGATCTTGATGAATTTTAGATGAATTTTGCCTCTTATTGCATTTCACATCTGCAGAATCATATAGTATGCTTTGTTCTGTGTGCTTGGCTTAGTATACCGTAATTCTCTTCTAGACTATTTTTGGGGAGCATTTCAAATAGTTTGTACACATCAGCACAATTACAAATAGTGCTATTAACATCCTTATAAATGCCTTTTGGTGAATGTATATATAAATTTCTGTTGGGTATATTTCTAGGAATAAAATTGCTAGATTAAAGCTGCTGAGCAGTTTTAAAAAGTGGTTGTACCAATTTATATCCCCAGAGTATAAGAATTCTTGCCAATAATTGCTATTTTCTGTCTTAATTTTTTTGGCCATTCTGGTGGGATATATACTAGTCTTGCTCTGTGATCTTAATCTATGTTCCTAGCATCTCCTGGTGATTCCAACGTGTAGCCAAGTTTGCGAACCTCTTTCCTTTTTTTTTTTTTAAGATTTTATTTATTTATTTATTTATTTATTTATTTATTTATTTATTTATGAGAGAGAGAGAATGAGCCAGGGGAGAAGGAGAGGGAGAAGCAGACTCCTTGCTGGGCAGGGAGCCCACTGTGGGGCTGGATCCCAGGACCAAAGGCAGACACTTAACTGAGTTAGCCACCCAGGGGCCCCTGCAAACCTCTTTCCTAACAGGTTTTGGAAAAGCAAAACACCTTTTAGTGGAACTAGATAAAGAAGTATTACGGTGGCCAATGCCTCCCCATCAACTCCCTCAGACATATGTACCAGATATTTTTATAGACCTAATCTGTGTAATCAACCAGTGGAGGGTGCTTTTGCTGTGGAAGGAGAGTGGGGAGGTGCACCAAGCCTGATAGCCTGCCCTTCCTTCCTGTGTGCTTGATGTGGGGTACCATCACGAATGATCTGGAAGCTGGAAAGAGGCTATGGAGGGACTTCACTCTCCTCTTCCAATTTAAGACCTGAAAGAGAAGGGGAGGACTTGAGGAGTGGCTTGTGGTCTATACAGATGTTGTCAGATGTAAGATCTGGTCTTTGGGACCAGAGTTTAAGATTTTGTGTTGTGTTTTTCCTCAAAGCTTGCCCAGTACCAGGCACTTGGAAGATACTCCACATATGGTCACTAAAATCAATAGGAGAGAGAACTACATGACTGTCCCAAGTGGAAAGGACAACTCACATGGATGCAGAGAAAGACATTGGTGGGGATTTAGCAGATCTGATAGCTCTGCATCTCTTTGTAGTGTCTGTGCTGTGGCTGCGACTTTCTATCTGCTCATTTGTTTTCCCTTATGCCCTTGAGCAAAGTTACAATAACTGCTTTAAATCCTTATCTGTTAACTCCAACATCTGGGGCATTTTGGGGGTAGATCTCTGTTGATTGCCTTTCCTCTTGCTTTTGGGTCCCTTTTTCCTGTTTTTATAATTTTTTCTAGTAAGTTTGGTTTACATTCTGAACATTGTGAGTTAGACTTGTAGAGACGGTTGGTTTTATTCTGTTCCTCAGAATAGTCATGATTTCTTTGTTTCATCAGGCAGTTAAGGTTGACCAAACTCAAACTCTGAACTCAATTTCCCCTGTGTAGGCAACAGCCAAAATCTTTGCTCAGTTCCTTTGGCCTTAGTTGAGTTGCTGGGAATCTGTCCCATAAATGTACCATTCAGGAAGATTTGGGTGGAACTTAAACTCAGAATTTGGGGCTACTGTTCTATGGCTGTTTTCTGAGATCCCTTTCCTAACTTTCCAGGCGTAGTTACTGAATTCTGCCCTTTAATTGCTCAGAGCGTAAGAGTGAAGTTGTAGCCACCATGCACATTAATTGGGGCCTGTCCTTGGGGAAAACTATAAAAACATGGAAGTCACCCTTTCTTTCTTTCGAGTGTTGACTACCCTGTATTTTCCATATGCTTGTAATTGAACTAATCCAGTGCCTTCCAATAGGGTGTGTGTGTGTGTGTGTGGCTTATAATAGTTATATATGAGAGGGTAGGTCCAGTAAGAGCCTCTCTGTCATTACTAAAAGTAGAACCGTTCTGATCAATGGTTTGGTTCATTAAAGGACCCTCAGAGACCCCTTACTTTACTGCCTAGCACAGAGTAGATGGCAGTAAATCTTTGTTTATTGAACAAATGCATGAGGCTGTAAATAAAAAAAGTGAAAGTGAATAAGCTTGGGGAGGCGGGGAGGATACCTGGATGACACCAGGTATCAAGTAGGGAGGGTGTTCGGTAATTTGCTGGAGAGAATGGTTGAGTGGAGGATTGCAATAATATTAGGGCCCCAGACAGCTGAGGGTAGAAGACCACAGTGGCTCACAGAGTGAACCTGAGTTTTCAACATGAGGAGACACTCAGTTGTGACAGTAACATCACTGTCATGGGATTGAGGCTATGGCTTACGGAGAACTTACCATGTTCAGTGGAAATAAAGCTGGTCAGAGGGGAAGCAGAGGTAAGTCTGCAGCTCTGTCGACCCAAGAGGAGCCGAGGGGAGGGAATCAAAGTGAAGGAACTCTGGCTAAAGATCAAAGAGCAGAGGAGCCGAAGTACTGCAGAGGCAGTCCGCTGCAGCTTGCTCCTCTCTGCATGGTGACCTGGGAGGTCACAGACCCAGTATGAAGAGACTTCAAAGACCACACAATGCACGGAAATGTCATTTACCAAAACTCGGAGCATCTGGATACTTCCTGACTGATTCTACTTCATTTCATCTCTCAGAGAGTAGAGGAGAGAGGACAGTCGCTGGTATGAATCTGTCTCAGGAGCCACTGGGTGAAGTAAAAATGAGAAAGTGCCTACCAAGAGCTGAGCCCACAGGGGTTTGCAAGGCAGGTTTTATGAAATTTAAGGGTGAAATTACAGTTGACCCTTGAACAACACAGGTTTTAACTGCAGGGGTCCACACAGCCATGGATTTTTTCCCATACGGTGCAGTCCTGTAAATGTATTTTCTCTTATGACTCTTATTAACATGTTCTCTCTAGCTTACTTTATTGCAAGGATGCAGTATATAATACATATAACATATGAAAGATGTGTTTATATTATGTTAGCAGTAAGGCTTCTGGTCAACAGTGGGCTATGACTAGTTACATTTTTGGAGAGTCAAAAGGAATATGTGGATTTTCAGCGGTGTGGGGGTCGGCATTCCTAACCACTGCATTGTTCAAGAGTCAACTGTACATGTATTTCCTGTCTCAGCCTCCAAAAGTAATGATGGCTCCAAAAGTCAGGGAAGTTATGGCTTTAATCAGTTATCCTCACTCTGCATAGATTTTGTTTTTCCTCTTTCATGGGTTCCTCTTCTTGCTACCAGTCAAACTTCCGTGGGCCATCTTCCCTGTCTGACATTTTTTTTTCTTTTCTTTTCAAGTAGGGAAGATATTAAAAATACTACACTGTCATGGCAGGCATAGGCCAATCAGAAGAGAGGCTGGCTTCAACAACCAGAATATTAGCCCTTCTTACAAGTTCCTTACTTCTGAGTGTGTGTTTTCTGCTCTTTGAAATGGGACAGGGTTGACACCAGGGTCCCAGAGCTGTTACGTGGAAAGAGCCTGACATGTGAAAGGTATGCCGTGGGTTGAAGCTGCCCTTATTACCCTGCACTCTTTCTTTGGGTTAATTTCGTCTACACATTATATAACTTTTCTGATGCTACTCCTTAGTTTCATTAAGTCTATGTTGTTGTTTTTTAAGATTTTATTTAATTACTTTAGAGATAGAATGTGACTCGGTGGTGGGGAGCAGAGGGAGAGGGACAAGCAGACTCTGTGTGGAGCTGGCGCAGGGCTCTATCCCAGGACTCTGAGATCACAACCTGAGCAGAAACCAAGAGCTGGATGCCCAACTGACTGAGCCACGCCGGTGCCCCACATTAGGGCTATGTTCTACTCTATACCGACTTCTGCAAGTATTTGTTCTACTATAGATTCAGCTGTCTAGTTTTTTTAGTCAAATGCCCTCCCATCTCCCTGATTACTTATACCAGGTATTATCGGAAATCTTGCATTTCACGAGGATGATCTGTTAAAGCAGTTGAGATTCTTTTAGGGTTGTTCCTAGTTCTTCTCCTTCTTTTATGTACATAGACTTAGGAGTTAAGTGGACCTCCGTTCACATCCCAGCTCCACTGCTTACTGGCTGTGCAGCTCAAGGTGTCCGCTCTCTGCCTTGCTCTTCCTTCCTCCAGTATGGGACTTTCTCCTTCAAGTTCAGCACTCTGCTTTTTACTGTCCTCACTTCTTTGGAATATTCTCTAAACCTCAGCAAACAAACAATATGAAAAAACTCTTTAAAATTCCCATCCCTGCTATTTCCAATTGCCCCAGAATACCCCTGGCCCAAGGAGGTAGAGAGAGCTTGCTAGTTTCTGAAGCGGAGAGAGGGGTCTTGTTAGGAAGCAGACCGTGGTTGCCTTCCTCCTTTATGTTGGCAGTGGTGTGGGACCCACAATGCTTAGAAGAGATGAGAAAGCAATCCCAGGCTGGTAGTAGTGCCTTTGCCCCCCACCCCCTTCAAGAATGGACACCATCCAGTTACCAGGGGAATGTGTATCTCCCACTCACCAGGGACAGAGCTGAGCCAGGTGGCAGTCAGCTGCCATTCTTTGCTTGAGCTGGCTCCACATACTGCTTCCTAGAATCCAGATCTAGTCAATTTAAGGGGATGGAGTGATGAAGTATAGTTCTTCCTTTTATCCCCTTGAAGTTATTAGAGAATAGAGTGAGTTATTAGAGAAATTCCTACTGGAACCTCAAATAGTCTTGATTCTTGTCTATCATGGAGGCCATGGTGATTTTTATATTGTTGTTTGGATGATATATTGGGCTTTGAGGTGTCCTTCTACTCAATCTGATAAGTCTCTAGATGTTTGTGTTTAAGACTAGAGGATTTTGAACAATGGGGCAAACGCAAGTGTTGAAATCCAAGGTTAGGCAAACATGATGTAGAGCAGAGTTGCATGCTCAGTATACATGCAAGCCACTGCCCACTGCTTTATCCATGGCAGACATTACTAACCAGCCACACCACTCATTCCTCCTGTTGTGAGACACGGCCCCAGAACCCCTCCCTGTCACAGTGCTCCAAGTACCCATCACCAACCTAAGAGTTGGTGCCACACAGGAAAGCTTGGCCCCAGATGTCATGCGGAAAAGAGGGAGACAGAGGATCCAGAGGCCACTCCGGGCCTAGCCAGTGTGAATGGCCATCCCCTTTTAATAAATGCGTAATCCGGGAGGGCATTTTTGTGGCCACAGGTGGCCTCCTTTAGAAAATGATCCTTCCAGCTGCAAAGGGAGTTTTTTTCTCTCCCTGCAAAGAGAGGGGGTGGACCACACTCCCTCAAGCCTGGAGAAACAGTATGTGTAATTTGACTCCTTGTCTCCCCGGGCTCAGCTGTTACATAAGATTCTTTAGAAGCCTGGCTGTTGGGTGTAGCACCGTGACTAACTAGTGTTCCTAGACCTCATGTCAGCTCTGTGTGTGCCCCATCCTTGGCACTTTCCCTCTGGCCCCTGCAGCCTCCCCCACGCTTGACATTCTTATTGACAAGCATGTGGGCCTCTCTGTGGGTTCAGGTTCTCGGGGAGAAGTTCAGCATGAAAGACTGATGTGTTCCTGGGTTTTCTCTCACCTGTTTGAGCTGTGGTTTCCTTTGAAGTTTTCTTGGAGCTGAGCCTGAGAAAGCATTCTCACTGTCATAGGCAGAATGAACTCAAAACATCATCCATCAGTATCTACTTGGAATGGCCCTTAAAGGCTATCCAGCCGGGTGGTTACCGGGTCCCAGGCTGTAAATATACGTGATGGAGTACTTGCTCCTAACCCAGGTGATCTGTCTGCCAGACCAGGATTGGGGTTCATGGGCCAATCCCACCCACCAGCCCGCCTGGGTGGTAGGACCTTCTCTCTCAGCAGCCTCATGAGTGGCCTTGCAGTTCCTGGTGTTGGGGACCCCAGCATTGTGCCATGGCTGGGCTTTGTTCAGCTGTCAGTGTTAGACAGTTTTTCCTCATGCCAGGCTGATCCTACCTCTCATTTTGCTTGTATATGATCCCGACTCTGCCCTCTAGAGACTTAGAAAATAGCTCATGGCTTTTGTTAAGGCCTGGTCCTAGACTGCCTATATGGCCCAGTCAGTTCAGTCAGAGGTCCCCTGAGCTGTTACTACCCCAGTGCTGGACATGATTCTTTTCCTGAGAAGGTTCAAGTTGTACTGATTATTTGATCCTTTCTTGTTCTTCTTGAACCTGTGGGTTTTGAATCCTGACACCCTCCCCTGTCCGGATCCCCCTCAAAGTCTTGCCAAATTGGGTCATAGTAAATGGGCTTCAAGAGACAGTGACAAGTCAGGGCCAAGCCCAAGGCCACCACTTAGAAGCCTGAATGAAGGAGCACAGCTGGGAGAGGCAGACTCGAGGGGCAGGCCCTTGGGGATGTGAGTCCCACAGCAGATTTAAAGCCAGAATGTCTGTCTAGATGACTGTGTTGGAAGTCAAGAAGATATTTTCAGCAGGGGTAGGAGAGTGAGTCCATAAAATTCTGGGAGGATGGGCTTGAGGGTGACAAGACTCATTTCTAACTCAGATATTTGAAGTACCAAAGGCCCCAGAAATCTCTTTGCTCATGAGTACGACATTTTTATACTAGGGCAGGGGGATAATGCTGTTATCCAGAGAAGCGTGTTGTGGGAGGGTGGGAGTGTCCATCCTTTGGGAGAGAAAGTGGGTCCTGAGTAAGATTCAGGGAGGAGGGAAGGCCAGAGCTGTTTATTGTGTTTTCCTCTTCCCCTCGTGCTCAGCGGCTCAGGAAGCACGAGGCGAAAGCGCTCATGGTCTTCCTCTAGACTGCTGCCAATATTGTGTGGAGAAGAATAGCTGAAGAACGAGAAAAAAATCTTAACATTTTCCTTTAACAGTGTGAACTTTGAGACACTGTCTGACTCATGTTTTAAAGACTCTTCAATTAGAATTCACCTTCCTCCGTGTTGTTTTTCTCAAGGCACTAGGCTCCAGTCCAAGGATGTGTCAACCAGCTGCTCCCCTGGGGTCGAGGAGTCCCAGGGCCCACCCCCTTTCTCCCATCTCAGGGGGCAGGGCTGTGACTGGACATAGCTTTGGTTTTCTCACCCTTGCTTGAGGCTGGCCTTCAGCATGGGGGGCGGGGACTGGAGGCATCTAGTGCCTTGCCCCAGCAAGAGGCCACTCACCTTGCTTCAAGGCTCCTTATGGGGTTCCCATTCCTACAGACCGAAGAGCAGCATTGCTGTCTGGGTGGGTACTTCTGGCTACGGGGAGCCTAAATTCAGTTCAGCTGGCTTGGATAATAAAGGGGATTTTGTTGGTTTGGATGACCAAAGCCCAGAAGCTCCTGAGTTAAAGGACCCCATTTCTCCTCCTCTGATCCCCAAGTATTGGCTTCATCCAAAGGCTGGCTTCCAGCTGCAACTGGGGTGCATGCTTCCACGTTAGAGGCAATGGGGAGAGAGAGCTACTGAGTGGGATGGTTTAGGTCATGTGCCTCCCCCACCCAATCACCGTGGCTGGGCTTAGGTTCTGGCCAATCGAGGCCCAGCACAGAGTAATACTCCCGGAGCTACAAAGCAAACTGTGTCTTTCAATGGACCCATGCCTTTCTTCCTTTTCTTGCCACCCCAGCGGCATATCATTGCCCAACAACACTTCTGTAATGGTCTTCCCTTCATTTTCCAGGAGGAGGGGGTTCTATAGTGTCCTCCCCAGTCCCTCCTCCACCCCCAGCATGCTTCCTCACCCTTTTCCTCCAAGGCTCAGCTTTCTGGAGGGCATTCCCTGCTTCCCTAGATGTTCACTGACTCGGTTTCTCACTCAGCAGACAGCAAGGATGAGCGGATGCACCAAGAGGAGTCAAGCTCAGACTTTGCAGACAGGAACCAGAGGCTGAATCAAGGCTCACCCCAAATGCCTGTCCTGGCCCACTGAGGTCAAGTGGCTTGGCCTCAGACTTCCTCCTGCCCACAATCAGGGTATTTTGTTTCATCTACCTGACCTCATACAGTCACTTATGGGAAAATTAAGTACCCTGATCTATTTCCCCTTCCTTCTGATTTCTCTTCTCATATCACACACACACTTCCTGGATAATCTCACCTCAACCTGGCCTCTGCTGACTGCTTCCACACCTGCCTTGGCCCCTCCCCTGACGTGCAGCCCCCTGTGCCCAGTGCTCGGAGGGATGGCCTGTATGGATGTTCCGACAAAACACTGGGCTCAGTATCTCTCAATGGAGCTGGTTTTCCTCCAAGCGAGGTCCTCCTTGGGGATCCCCTTTAAGTGTTGATGATGTCGTAGCTCCCCCAGTCCTCACAGTTTGGGCCATGTCCCCATCACCATCCAGGGCTTCCTCTGGAAGTGTGGATAGGTGCACCCAGGTCTCAGAGAGGTCCAGGCCACAACCCAGAGGAGCCAGGACTTCTGTGGGCTGCCCCAGCACAGGCAAGTGCCCTGTCTTGGGGGCCGCCCAGCTGCTGTGTTAGCAGCACGATGACAATTCTTTAATTAGACCAAGCCGGGTTTTCTCGGACGGGGGTGGGAGGAGGTGTGTGGGTCTATTGGGGGAAACTAGGTCACCTGAAAACCAGCAGCCAAGAGGGAGCTGTCCTGGAGCCCCAGCTTCAGGGAACCCAGAGGGGTGAGACAGGAGGGGCTGGCAGGGAGAGCAGAGTCAGAGGAAAATGTGCTCTGGCCCCTTTTATTGGCCCTGGGGAGGCGTTGTCCTCACCTCGCTCCAGGGGGGCTGGGCAACTGCCCTTAATTCCTTTCTCCCAGAGCAAACTGCCCGAGCCAAGGAGGGCATTGCGGTGAATGCCTTCTGTCTGCCTAGGGCCTGTTACCCTGGGGCCCAGGGAGGGAGTACTGCCCTGGGAAGCAGACCTGTGGTTTGAGCAACTGCTCAGTCCCCGTATTCTTGGAGCATGTTACCTTATGCCTCTGTTTTGTCATCCATCCAATGGTCAGAGACTGTGCCTGTCTTCCACCCTGCTATACCCCTAGCCCTTAGTACAGTCCTGGCACGTGATAGATGCCCAATAAACATCTGTCAGATGAAATAATGAGTTCATATGAGCGCTTCTCTTATAGAATTGCCACTGAGGATCAGTAGCCAGGTGGATTTCCCCAATGCCAATCAATTACAATTTTTGCCAACATTAAATCCCATCATTATTTCTTTTTTTTTGGCTATCACCTTGCTAGTTTTCCACTGATGTAGGTTTATTTAAAAAGGAAATTTTATATCACCACCACAAGCAAACAGTAACTGTGAAAACAAATCCACAGAAAGCAAAATGATGTTTTTGCATTCTATCCCAAAAGCCATCGCTTGCCCAAGGCTGTGAGCTTGAAGCCTGCCTTCTCTTTGTTTATGAGGGAGACTGACATGGTTATAAGGATGGGATGTTTAAGGACTGTTAGTACCCAACTGACACTTTCTTCTAGGGAAAATCCGATAGATTAAAAAAGAAGTGAAGAACATAACTTGCTCTGTGATTTCATGTTATGGTAGATCTTGTTGCATGCTTTTGAAAATTCCCTTGGAGTGGGTTCTCTTTCCACACTTAAGGAAACACTTGGCCGAGATGACGGCTGAGGAGTCCTTAGAAAAGGATTAAGGGCTTTAATTAACATGGTAAGTGATTGGTATGCTTATTCTTATCTTTGGTCTTGGCAGGGTTTGGGTACCTCCCACTTAGTAGGTGATCAGTAAACAGTGGTGCAAAAAGGAGTAACTGAATACAGAATGTTAGGGCCAAAAGCCATCTTACACAATACTCAGGCCAACCTGGCAAAAGTGGAAACAATGTTCTCCAGCGAGCAATGGAAAATCTGCCACCACTTGAGACCACAAGCGTCTTGCAGAATTGCTTGCTGGGCTGCTCTGGAGGATGGGTGTCTGTCTTCCAGGTACACAGACTGCTCCCTCTTCAATGGGGAGATACATAGACTCTCTTCTCTTTCTTTCCGGACCTTTGGAAATCACTGTCTGGTTCTGCCTCAGACAGGACTCGAGAACTCAGGTGACCGACGACAGGAGCTAGCAAGTGATGCCAATTAGTGAAGGAGGTCGAGTGGGGTAATGGGGGGGGGGGGTACTGTCCCCACCTGAACGGGACAGTCCTGCTCCCTATCTGCAGATTGTTGCCACATGAGCCCGGTGTGGCCAGGTGCTGAGATGGCCTAAGAAAACCTGAAAATCTGATTTTGGATATTAAAGCTTCAAGTTTTAAATGTTAGCAATAACATTACAGTATTATAAAAACATGATGTGGTCCAAAACCCAACCGACGAACCAGCTAAACTTGATGTGATGATGTGGACCAGGGGGCTTCCTGGTTAAGTCTGGCCCCAAGCCACAAACTGCTCACCACTGCCTCCAAAGAATTCTGTTTTCTGGGCTGAGCAGCCTCATCCTCCTCAAGCTGTTTGTGGGTATGGGTTCCTAGAATTCCCTCCATGGTGATCAGTCCTTCTGCCAGCCTTTGAACATTGGCAAGCTCCCTCTCAGCCCATGACTGTCCTTTACATCTGGCAAACTCCTATTCACCATTTAGGATTCAAATCAGTTGTCCCCTACTCTGGAGAGCTTTAATCATGGCCTCAGACAGACTGGCCCTTCCATGTAGGGTAAATTGCTTAATCTCTCTGGGCCTCAATTTCCTTATCTGGGAAATGGGGATGATGATAGTACCTACTTAGATTGTCAAGAGGATTCAAAGAATTTGTAGATCCACTGATAGACAGACAGACTGGGGTTTCCTAGAAGGCACAGCTAGTCCCTGATCCATCTGTGAATCAGGCCTTGTCACAGAGCAGGGGTTCGTTTTTTAAAAAATTTTATTTAGTTATTCATGAGACACACACACAGAGAGAGAGAGAGGCAGAGACATAGAGGGAGAAGCAGGCTCCATGTGGGAGCCTAATGTGGGACTCCATCCCAGGACCTCAGGATCACGACCTGAGCCAAAGGCAGGTGCTCAACCGCTGAGCCACCCAGGTGTCCCAGAGCAGGTGTTCATTAAATGTTAGATCACTTGAGGAAGTGGGGAGAAGTAAATATATGACCCACTAGCTCCCAGTGAGGTCTGACCATCACAGTATGATGTGGTTGTGAATTCGATTCTTCCGAACTCCTTACTTTTTAAAAAGACAACCAAACATCTGTCTAAATGGCCAAAATGCAAACGTAGTGACAACACCAAATGCTAACAGAAACTGGATCATTCATACATTGCTGGTGGGAACAAAAAATGGTACAGTCACTCTGGAAAACAGAATTTGACAGTTTTTTTTTTTTATAAAACTAATCATATAATTACTAAATGATCCAGCAGTTGTACTCTTGGGCATTTACTCCAAAGGCGTGAAAGCTTATATTTACATGAAGCCTGCGCATAAATATAATAGCCCACACTGGAAACAGCCCGGACATTCTTCAGTGAGTGAATGGTTAAGCAAACTGTGGTATATCCACACAGTGGAATACTATGCAGCAAGAAAGAGGAATGGACTAGGGATACACTCAACAACTTGGATGAATCTCAAGGCACTGATGCTGAGTGAAAAAGTCAATCGCAAAAGGTGACCAACTGTCTGATTCTATTTATGTAACATTTTTGAAGTGACATAATTTTAGAGATGGGGATCAGTTGATTGTCAAGGGCAAGGACCCGAATGCTTTGAGATGGGGGTTAGGGAATCCTTGTGTGGTGGAACTGTTTGTGTCTTGACTGTGGTGGTGGACACATGAACCTACACATATGATGAGATTGTGTAAAACTAAGTAACACACATACAAAGGAGTACCTGTAAAACCAGAGAATTTGGAGTAGACTGATAGGTTGTATCAATATCAGGTTCCTGGTTATGATATTGACTATAGTTTTGCAGGATGTTATCATTGGGATAAACTAGGTAAAGGTTGCATATTATTTGCTACAACTGCGGGTGAATCTACCATTATCGCAAAATAAAAAGTTTAATTGATTAATTTAAAAAGCATTGCAAGGTATCCACAACAAAACAAAATAAAAAGCAACTAAAGGCTTGTTTTTTTGATGAGCCTTGCCTTCGGCTTATGTTTACTTTTGACGTCAGATTCTCTCAGACCCTGAGGACCTTTGCCCTCTGAGCATGGCCAAGCCAACCCCTTCCCCATTTGCTTGTCAACCCTCCAGTCTCAGAGCTGGGAGGGACCTGAGGAACAATCTGACCCAACCTGAGCTCCCAGGGGTCCGGGCTAAGACTGAATCCTGGTTGTTAACCCCTGGAGGATGGACAGTCCAGGGGTGAAGCAGGGAACCCATAAGATCAGCAATGACTTCTTGAAGCCCAGGACTGTCCTGACCCCTCTGGATCAGCAGCCATTTCCACATTACCCAAAGGCAGATCTGTATCAGTCTTCCTCTCTCTTGTCCAACACCCCGCAACTCTCCACCAGCCTTGCCTGTGGGCTCCCAGATGGGCTGTGTTTACATGTCCCTGCTCTTCTCCCTTCAAGCTGTTTCTCTCTGCTATTAGGTATATAACTTTTTTGGTCAGCTCTTTTTATTCCTGTCAATTCTGGGAGGTGGAGAAAAAAATTTTACAGGTGGGAAAACAGGCTTAAAGTGGTTCAAGTAATTGTTCTAAGACTCTTCCCCCGTGTGTCTGAGAGCACATAGGGTCTGTGCTGAATGAAGATAGGGACCAGTTGGCACCAGATTGAAATTTTATTGACTTCATGTCTTCCAGGAATCTAGGAGAGCACAAAGTGTGATTTAAAAAAATTTTTTTAAGGTAATCCAAAGAGGAAAACTTCAACTAAGATTTTATAGGTCCTAGTAGTTTAGCAATTACCAGACTTTTTGGTCTTAGGACTCCTTTATACTCTTTTTTTTTTTTTAAGATTTTATTTATTTGTCATGAGAGATACAGAGAGAAAAAGAAAGGCAGAAACGTAGGCAGAGGGAGAAGCAGCCTCCATGCAGAGAGCCCCATGTAGAATTTGATCCTGGGATTTCCAGGATCATGCTCTGAGTCAAAGGCAGATGCTTGACCGCTGAGCCACACGGGCGTCCCCTCCTTTATACTCTTAAAATGAAGGATGCCCAAGAGCTTTTGTTTATGTGGATGATATCTGTCAATATTTACCATGTAATAAATTAATACTGAGAAATTTAAAATATGGTATTAATTCCTTTAAAAATAACAGTAAATCCCGTATATGACAATATAACAAGCCCCTGATATGTTATACCAATATAACAACCTTATATGGAATAACAATGTAAGCCCCCCCAGTTAATAATTATGTGGCAGGATGGAGGTGTTAGCTAAGGCTACCGTGGCAACCGTACTGCAATAGATAAGTTTATCAGATCAACACTTTGTACGCCTGAGGCTTACCCAATGTTATAGGTCCATTCTATCTCAATAAAAAAGAGAAAGAAAGAGAAAGAAAGAAAGAAAGAAAGAAAGAAAGAAAGAAAGAAAGAAAGAAAGAAAGAAAGAAAGAAAGAAAGAAAGAAAAAGAAAATGTAATAGCTAAAGCAAGTGTTTGGAACACGGGGCGAGTGTCACCCACAGATGGGGGTTTTGAGCCTGACCGTGTGTGCATCTGTGTCTCTCTCCCCGCACAGGCCCCACCATGAGGCCCCAGCCCGGCAGGAGCCCCCGCGCCCCCCTGGCCCCCGGCGCCCCGCGCTAGCCCCCCGCCCGCCAAGGCCATGGCCAGCCACGTGGACCTGCTGACCGAGCTGCAGCTGCTGGAGAAGGTGCCCACGCTGGAGCGGCTGCGCGCTGCCCAGAAGCGCCGGGCCCAGCAGCTGAAGAAGTGGGCCCAGTATGAGCAGGACCTGCAGCACCGCAAGCGCAAGCACGAGCGGAAGCGCAGCGCGGGCGGCCGAAGGAAGAAGGTGTCCTTCGAGGCCAGCGTGGCCCTGCTGGAGGCCTCCCTGAGGAACGACGCCGAGGAAGGTAGGCCCCTCTGCTCCCGATCGTCCGCGGCAGGTGGTCTCCGGTGCCCCCTGCCCCTGCCCTGGGGGGCGGGGAGGGTGCCGGCTGGGCCTGGCCCTGTCCCCATCCCCATCCCTGGTCCAGGTGGCCCCCGCGCGTCCTAGGAAGGAAAGGTGCATCCCCAGGCGGGGCTCTGAATCGATCTTCGCCTTTTTTTTTTTTTTTTTTAAATAAAAACCCCAGCCTTTGGCTAATGAACACTAATTTTCCTTGCTGCCAATGAGTGTCCACCGACATCCCACTTCCTGCGCATTACTCTTCTAGATGTGGTGGACAAATTGGTTCCGGTCTTGCACCTCCAAGAGCTCACTGCTCAGAGGAGCTGGCATTTCTTAGGCCCCGGCTCTGTGCCAGACCAGCCGCGCTGGTCGCTGAGTGTGCTGTTGGGTCTTCTGGGCCTTGGCAGCGGATCTGGAGGGTGTAGAGTGTGGTTAGTAGCGCAGGCCTGCTCTTAGACTGCCCTCCCTTAGGAAACCGGTGTGTCGGTTATTCCCAGTGTGGTTCTGGCCAGTAGGCAAGTCCCTTGGGCTCCCTGTACCTTAGTTTCCTCCCCTGTAAAATGGGGATAGACAGTAGCATCCACCTCAGGGGCTTGCTGTGAGTATTAAATTAGGTAATACCCCTGGGCAGCCGGGGTGGCTCAGTGGTTTAGTGCTGCCTTTAGCCCAGGGTGTGGTCCTGGAGACCCAGGATCAAGTCCCACGTCGGGCTCCCTGCATGGAGCCTGCTTCTCCCTCTGCCTGTGTGTCTGCCTCTCTCTCTCTGTGTCTCTCATGAATAAATAAATTGAATCTTTAAAAAAAAATTAGGTAGTACCCCTAAGTTATTGGACATGCCTGGTCCCTCCTACCGTGTGAGTGTGTTTTACTTTATTATATTATTACTGTATTTTATTTCATTATATTTATAGAATGAATATTTTTATATACATATTTGTATATATAACGTTTGTATAACATTTATATATATGTAATTGTTTATATTAGAGCATCCATAAAGTTTTGAAACAGAAGAATGTATATGCAATGTTGCCTAGGACATTTTACTCTATTAAAGTGAATTAATAAATAAACAGGAGCACATATACACACTCAAAATCTGTTTCCAGATTTTATGGATACCCAGTACTTGTTACATTTTATTCAATTATGTTATTATATGTTTCTCAATCTAGATCTATGATACCCCAAAGGCAGGCATAATAAGCACCCATTTTACAAATGGGGAAACTGAGACCCAGAGAGGTTCAGAACCTTGACCAAGGTGGCAGAGCTGGGACCAGAAGCCACAAGATCCAAGCTCTTGTCACTGACCTCATGGCCTTGTAGGTTTGTTTCCTGTTATGGGAATGGTTATGGGATGGAGGATCCATGATTTGACCAAAGCTCCCTTCTCTGAGCATGCTCTGGGGGGGTCTGAGGTTTGAGTATGTGTCCTGTGTTCCCCTCAGCAGTCTCCAGTCCCCTCCCTGTATAGGAGTCCTTCCTGGCTGTCCCCGGAGAGGCCTGGCTAGCCGTGTTTGCAGGGTCCCTCTGGCCTCCTGCCTCCGCACACCCTCCAGACATGCGGTGCTAATGCAGTCGTTGAGAGAGAGATGGCACTTACTGCACTAGAGGGTGTTGGGTTTTATGCACATTGCTCCTCAGGGTCTAGCTGCCTCTGAGAAGCACGGTTCCCCTTCTGCCCTGGTTACGGAGAGCTCTGGGAACTGAGCAGAACCGTTCCCAGAACTACTCAGCTGGAAACAGCGCAGCTGAGAGCCTGGGGTGAGCGGCCCCCCGGGAGAGGCAAGCAGTGTCGGGCTCGGGGGCCGGCCCTGCGAGACTCCTTCCCACAGGAGACTTGCTGGGTGACGTGCAGACCCAGCCCGCTCAGTGGGCGGCACATCAGTGATGTCTAATTTGGGTCGTGGGCGGCGGTTCATCAGCTCTTCTTTTGCCACTCATCTTTTCCTCCCTCCTTCCCTGACAAAGCCCGGTTCCCCTCCCTGAAGGGACTCTGAGCTGGCTGACAGCTGCTCCGGAACATCGGCGCCTCCCCAGCCCCAGCGTGGGCCCCACACCCTCACAGCCTCCCACACGTGCTGGTGAGAGGGGGTGCCGGGTGGGGCCAGGACCGCAGGCCCCCTCGGCCTTGGCGTGGGACCTAGAGTGGCTTGTTTCATCCCCCCGGGTCCAGTTTCTTAATCCGTAAGATGGAGTTTTGCACCTTGTCTTTAAGGGGCGTGGCAAGAATTAGACAAGACCCCAAAGGTGACAGCTCTTTGAGAAGTGACCCTGAATGCTGCATCAGAATGGTGACCATTTTAGCACACTTTTCATATGTATTTTTTTTTTTTTACAGACTTTGTTTTTAAGAGCCCAAATATACACACACACATTCTCTGATGAGGGACTTAATCCCAGGACCCCGGGATCATGACCTGAGCCAAAGGCAGATGCTCAACCACTGAGCCACCCAGGCGCCCCGGGTGGTGACCTTTTTAACACCCTTTTCCTATGAATTTTTTTTTTTTTTGGACAGACTTTGTTTTTTAAGTGCTCCAATATACACAAACACATCTTGTGAAAATCAACACAGAAGCGTACAGAGTAAAAAGTCACTCCCTCCATGCCTTCTTTCTATTTGATGTGTTTCCTTCCAGGCATTTTTCTTATTTGCCTGTGTTTTTGTCAACTTGAAGAAACAGAGAGTCTAGCTGGAGTTTTTAATTTTTGTTTTGTTTTTACGTAAGTGATGACATGCTGGATGCAATGTTCTGCAGTTTTTTTTTTTTTCCTTCACCCAACAGTAGATCTTGGAGGTGTTTTCATGCCAGTACCATGGAGTAATACAGCTGTGGTCTTCTCTTTAAGTGCTGTGTAGTATTCCATAGTATGGATGCAGCAGAGATTATGAACTAGTTCCTCAGTGATGGGCATGAAGTTTTTTTTTTTTTAAAGATTTTTATTTATTTATTCATGAGAGACACACACAGAGAGACAGAGAGAGAGAGAGGCAGAGACACAGGCAGAGGGAGAAGCAGGCTCCATGCAGGCAGCCCGATGTGGGACTTGATCCTGGATCTCCAGGATCACGCCCTGGGCTGAAGGCAGCGCTAAACCGCTGAGCCACCTGGGCTGCCCGGCATGGAGGTTTTTTCAGTAGTTTTGCTTTTGCCCAAATGAACCTTTTGTGCACACAGGTAGATACAGATGTGGGAAAATGGAAGTGTTGGATGCTAGGGTACGTGTATTAAATTTGAATGAGAAAGGTGCTGCCCCCCTCAGCTGGTCCCTGGCTCAGGACAGCCAAGTGAGGGTGGAGGGCCAGAGCACTGTGTGCTGTGCGGGGTGGGTAGGGGGGAGGTCCCCCTGTAGTCCACAGGTGGCTGGGTTTGGGCAGGGTGTGAAGCTCCCATCAGTGAGCAGGCAGTGTGGCCGGGCTTCGCTCAGCTCCCTGGCAGCATGACAGCCCGCTGCTCCCAGCTGGCGGGGATGGTTTCTGTGTGCTGGCGGAGCTGGTGTTGGGGAGGCTGCAGGGGCGTTAGCTCGCAGCGGGATGGGAATGGGGGTGGCAGCTCCCCCGCTCCCTTGAGCTCACAGCAGTGGCTGAGTCAACCTCCTCCACCTGCCAGGGCAATGTGAGTCGACCCAGAGAAAGGCAGAGCTGGAGAGGGACTCATTGTATTTCCTTCTCTGGCTCTGCGTTGTCTTCGCGCTGACATCCGGGCACCAGGGTCCCTCTTTGGCCTTGGACCTGCCTGAACCCCACCCTCTGTGCCCACTGCCGAGCATCAGCCCATGCTCCAGCCATCTCCAGCTCCGACTGCCTCCCACATGCTCTGCGTTCTCCTACCTCCCTGCTTTGGTATATGCAGTTTCCTCTGTCTGGAACACTCTTTCTCCTGACTCCTATAACCCTAGGGGTTGGATCTTGAGTGACCTTCTTGGGGAGCTATCTGCGAGCCTTTTCTGCACCCCACCCCATCACTAGTTAGAGCAATAACTCAGGACACAGCTGACGTTTACCGAGAGGCAGTGCAGTGTCGTGGGGAGGAGCACGGACTCCAGAGTTAGTTCTCCAGGATTCAAATCCCAGCTCTGCCATGTACTAGCTGTGCAACCTTGGGAAAGTTACCAGACTTCTTAGGGCCTCAGTTTCCCCATCTGTGAAAATGAGGATAGGATAATACAGCTGCCTCAGAAAGTTGCTGTGGGGTTAAATTGAGTTTATGGATTTGGAGTGGTATGGGAAGGAGTAGATTTAAGTGCTAGAAATCGTTGCTATTTTGCATTATCTATGATCTACACTTACATAATTTGTTACTAGTGTACACACAAATTATCTTTACTGTTATTTATTGAATGCTTACTTTGTATCAAAAGTTACTTCCTTTAATCCTCACTACAACCCTCTGAAGTAGAGAGTCAAAACTCATTTTTCAAAACCAGCTCTGTTGGCGTTTCGTTTACATATCCCAAAATTTGCCCACTTTAAGTGTGCAATCCAATGATCTTCAGTAAATTTACAGAGCTGTACACCCATCACCACAACCCAGTTTTTGAAGGTTCGGTCACCCCCCAAGGAAACTTTATACCCATTTGTAGTCATTCCTGGTTCCCACCCCACCCCCATCCCTAGCAACCACTAATCTGTTTTCTGCCTCCATACCTTTGCATTTTCTGGAATGTTCCACTTACATGGGTTCATCCAATATTTTGTGATTGACCTCTTTCATTTAGAATAATGTTTCCCAAGTGCGTTCAGGTTGTGGCATGTGTCAGGACTTCATTTCTTTTATTGCCCTATAGTATTCCATTGTATAGATATGCCACATTTTGTTTATCCATTCACATTTGGATTGCTTCCATTTTGGGTTATGATGATTAATGCTGCTAAGAACATTTGTATGCAAGTCTTTGTGTGGACATATGTTTTTATTTCTCCTGGGTGGTTACTTAGGAATGGAATTGCTGGGTCATATGGCAAATTTGTGTTTAACATTTAGGAACCTAACCTGTTTTCCAAAATAGCTACACCATTTTGTATTCTCAAACCTCATTTTACAGATGAAGACATCAAAGTTCTGAGAGTCTATGCCACCTGCCAAAAATCTCACAGGTTTTTGGTGTCAAGCCTGGGACTCAAACCCACATCTGATGTCTCCAAAGCCTGTGCCTGTGCCTGTGCTCCCTACAGGGAGCCTGATGTGGAACTCGATCCTGGTACTCCAGGATCATGCTCTGAGCTGAAGGCAAACGCCCAACTGCTGTGCCACCCAGGTGTCCCCAAAGCCTGTGCTTTTAACTGCCAGGCAGTCCTGGCACCTCCTGCTTTTGATTTTCCCTAGGAAATAAGAGAGCCACTCACTTGTGGTTCTGATATGTGTCTCTTGGGGCCTGAAAGGCTCACTGCTTCTATTAGCCTTTTAGGCCCTTGGTACGGGGGAGGGGAGGGTGATGCCCCCTCATCCACAGCCAGCCTTGGTTCAAATCAGCAACATTTGTTAAGTTGTCAGGGCTTCTGTTCTTTCAGAACGTGCAGGGTTTTCTTTATGGAAACTGTTCACATTCCCAAAAAAGTTTGAGTGATTCTTCTATAGCCTAATTTTAACTCTTCAACTGTTATTCTCATGGTAAAGTTTTTCAAACTTTTTTTTTAAGCAGTGGAAACTTTTCTGTATGTGAAATTATGCAGAAACTCAGTATGTAAAAAGAGTGAAAGAGCTATTCTGGCTGAGGCTGTATAGGGTGGGGGCTGTGGCTACTGGACCCTCACTCACCACCCACCCTGCAGAACACAGGTGCATGGCAGTCACGGGGGCTCTGTATGTCGTGCTTAAACCGTCAACTCATCCAAAGGAAACATAGGTCTGACTTCTGCTTTTGATGATTTTGAAAAGGGAAGTTTCTTTTCTCTTAGTTATAAAAATCATTCATCCTTGTTGTAGAAAGTTGCTAAAATACAGAAAAAAAAACCATTAAGAAAATAAAATCACAGGCACCCCCCCTTGAACAGCAACAACTACTGATAATATTTTGGTCTTCTATTACTCAAGGTCCTAGTAGGAAAGAAATGGTGCCCTCACATGGGGTAATTTGAGAAAAGTTTAATAAAAGGCTAGTTTCCAAAGAGCTTAGGGCAATAGTCCTCAACATTTTTGGTCTCAGGGCCCCTTTATATGATTAAAAACTGAGAACTCTTTTTTTAAAAGATTTTATTTATTTATTCATGAGAGACACAGAGAGAGGCATAGATATAGGCAGAGGGAGAAGCAGGCTCCCTGAGGGAGCCTGAGGGGAGCCTGATGTAGGACTAGATCCCAGGACCCCAGGGTCATGACCTGAGCCAAAGGCAGATGCTCAACCACTGGGCCATCCAGGTGCCCCCAAAACTGAGAACTCTTAAGAGCTTTTGTTTAACTGGGTTCTTTATTGATATTTATCATATTAGGCTGAGGAATTAAAATAAATATGTACTCTTAAAACATAAAAATAAAACTATTATCTGTTGTATTAGTTATCTATTGCTGCATAGTGGATGGGCTCAACATTTAGCAACTTAAAACAATAGACATTTATTGTCTCACACAATTTCTGTGGGTCAAGAATCCAGGGGCAACTTGGTCTGGGTGGCCGTAGCTCAGGATGTCTCCTAAGGTTGCAATCACCTCATGGTTTAATGGGGCTGGAGTATCCGCCTCCAAGATGACATAGTCAACGTGGCTCTTGACTAGGAGGCCTCAGAGTCTTGCCATATGAGCCTCTTCATAGGCCCACTTGAGTGTCTTCTGAACATGGTAGCCGGCTTTCTTCAGAGCGAGTGATCCAAGAGATAGAGTAAGGACGAAACCACGATGCTTTTTATGACCTAGACTTTCAAGTCATATATCATCACTTCTGACATATTCTGTTTGTTAGAAGTGATTCACTAAGTCTAGCTCACACTCAGTGGGAGAGGAATTAGGCTCCACCTCTGGAAGGGAGGAGAATTTGTGGGCCTGTTCTAAAACTGCCACGCATGGTAATATAAATATTTTTATGAAAATACTAATATTTTTCAAAACAAAAAAAATAGAGTGGTTTTGTTTTATACTTTTGTAAATCTTTAGGAGGTTGGGCTTAAAAGAAGATAGCTGGATTCTCTTATCTGCTTCTGCGTTCAATATGTTGCGATATGTTATTTTGGTTAAAGTAAATGAAGAAACTCTTAACTCACATAGATAATGTCGCTGGAAAAGAGAGGAATGTTTTAATTGCCTTTTCAGATAATTGTGGATATTCTTTGATATTGCAACCAGATTCAACAGATGGTAGCTTCTTAAAGATTAATCCCAACGTGGAATCCGAAACCATATTGATTTTTAGCTTTTTTTACTTTGTTACATTAAAATCTATTGGTGGTCTTGCATTTTGAAAGGTTCTTTTAGCCATGCCTACTTTTAAAAAAGTGATGTATTATCTGTTAGAAAAATACTAGTTCACTTTTTAAAAATATTGTGCCCAAAACACAAACAACAAAAGGAAAAATAAACAAGTGGGACTGTATCAAACCAAAAGCTTCTGCACAGCGAAAGGAACAGTCAGCAAAAAAAAAAAACTATAGGGTGGGAGAAAGTATTTGCAAACTGTATATCAGATAGGGGGTTAATGTCCAAAATATATAAGGAATTCATACAGCTCAATAGCAAAAAAACAAATGATCCAATTAAAAATGGGCAGAGTACCTGATGTTTTCCCAAAGAAGACATACAGAGGGCCAACAGGTATATGAAAAGATGCTCAACATCACCAATAATTAGAGAAATGCAGATCAAAGCCACAGTGAATTATCTATCACCTCATTTAGGACATGGAAGAAACTTGATGGCTTCTTTCCTGTAGTAATAGCAAGGTAGATGGAGCAAAGAACGCAAACCAAGAGAAAACCCTGGGATGCCTCAGTAGCTACATGTTGAGCCAAGAAGAGAAGACCAACAATCACCTGCCAGCGTGGAAGAAAGACTACTAGGGCGATGTGGCATGTCAGAAGCCTAGGGAAGGAGACATTTTTAGAACAAAGGTCTGTCAGCTGAGCCAAATGTGGCTTAGAGGTGGACGGTTTTATATTGTCTTTTTTTTTTATATTGTCTTAATATAGTCTTTGCAAAGGAGATTTTTTAAAGATATGATGAATATTTAATGTATGTAAATATCTTTACTATCATTAATGTCTTTGTAATTTACACTGTCCCTGCTTCTGTGGTTTATATTTTCTTGCCATATCTGTGAAATGGTTTGTTTTTTTTTTGAAATGTTTTTTTTTTGTATATTTTTTTATTGGAGTTCAATTTGCCAACATATAGCACTTGTCGGGATGAGCAAAAGAGATTTTTTTTTTAATTTTTATTTTATTTATTTTTTAATAAAATAATTTTTATTGGTGTTCAATTTACCAACATACAGAATAACACCCAGTGCTCATCCCGTCAAGTGTCCCCCTCAGTGTGAGCAAAAGAGATTTTTTTTTTAAAAGAGATTTTTAATGACGACTTCCTAGTCCCCTGTCTGAATGTACCATTATTACATAATGTACCATTATTTACATAACCACTCCCCTATGATTGGATTTTCAGGTTGTTCCCCATTTTTGCTACTGCAAATTATGCCACGGTGATTATCACTGTATTTGGTTACAGCTTTGATTATTTACTTGGGTAGATTCCTCAAGGCTAATAAACATCTGCAAGCAAGGCTTTGGCAGAAACTGCTTATCCCTCCCATCCTGTGTGCCAGGCCCACCTCACCTCTGCCTTGCTCATCGACACTTCTCGATGACACAGAAGGCATACCTTTGCTGATAGATTCAATATATGAAAGATAATCTTGTTGTCTTAATTTACATATAACGAAGAAGCTTAGGGTTGAATACCTATTCGTAATCTTGCTGGGCATTCATTTCTTTATTTCTCTGAGTTGTCAATTTTTTTGGTCCATTTTTTCTATTAGTTTCTTTTTCTTATTGATTTCAATGAGTGGGTAATATTTGCATGAGAGAAAGGGAGGAGGAGAGACAGAGCATGAAAATGCAGAGGAGTATGTGGGTTATTGTCATGTATGGTGCACATGCTCTCTGCAGAGTGTGTGTGCGTACGTGCTGTATGTGTCTGTCTACTTTACCATTCTGTTTATAGATCATTTTTATGTAGTTAAATTTAATGATATTCTCTTTTCTCCTCCTTCATTATTTTGTCCTTTGCTTTTATCCCTCTAAAACAGGAGCCACAAACCTATGACTTGGAGGCCAAATCTTGTCACCCTCTGCTTTTGTAAATAAAGCTTTATTGGAATACAGCCACACCTAATCATTTATCTATGGCTGCCTTTACACTGCAGCAACAGGGTTGGGTAGTTCATCAAAGATGAAAATATTTACTCTTGCCCTTTACAGAAAAAGTTTGCTGACCTTTGCTCCAAAGTGTCTCCTCATCTGGTGATGCATATTAACCTACATGCTCTTCTAGATTTTTGTGGCCTTATGTAAATAAATTAAACATGTAGTTCTTCTGGAATTCACTTTAGCGTGAGGTAGTCAATGAAAATCTGTCTATCTCCATTTTGTTTCCGAAGCATTTTCAGTTGTCCTGTCTCTTTCTCTCCCTGTGAGCTTGCGATGCCATGCTCATCCTCTCGAGCCTCATCTGAGAAGAAGGGTAACTTTCTGAGCTGTTTATTGTGTTCCCACAATCTGTTTCTCTGCCAGTTCCACACTGTTTTGATCCCAGCTTTCTACTGTGGCTTAATGTATGATAGAATGAGTCCTTCCTCAAATTGCTCTTCTTCTACAAATGTTTTTGGTTATTTTCAGCTGTTCACGTAATACTTAAGAACTTTTGGTCAGGTTTCCCTCCAGAGCTCAAAAATAGATTCCTCCGAAATTGATTAATATTATAAATGGGTGTAGAGTTTTGGTTTTACAAGATGACAAGAATTCTAGAGATGGAGATGGAGGTTGGACAGCTATCATCATTATGAACATATTTAATACCACTGAACAGTACTCTTAAAAGTAATTAAGATGGTAAGTTTATGTGTATTTTATCACAATAAAAAAATGAAAAAAAAAAAAACCAAAACCCCACCAAAGCCACCCCCAGGAATTTAGCCAGGGATTGAAGGGAAGGGAAAAAGGGAAGTTATTGTCTCACGGGTATAGAGCTTCAGTTTGGAAAAGATTAAAAAAGCTGTAGATGGATGGTGGTGATGGTTGCACAACAGTGTAATTGTACTTAGTGCCACTGAACTAACTGTACAGTAAAAAGTGGCTAATATGATAAATTGTATCTCCTGTATATTTTACCACAATTTTAAAAAAGATTTTATTTATTCATGAGAGACACAGAAAGAGGCAGAGACACAGGCAGAGGGAGGAGAAGCAGGCTCCATGCAGGGAGCCTGATGTGGGACTCGATCCCAGGAATCCGGGATCACACCCTGAGCCAAAGGCAGACGCTCAACCGCTGAGCCACCCAGGCATCCCTTTTACCACAATTTAAAAATTAATTTGGGCCAAACTAATATCCTTGTCATGAGCTTTTCTAAGCAGGCAAATGATACATGTCTCTACTGAGCAAGTATTCCTTTATGTCCTTTGGGAAAACTAGAGGGGTTTTGTTGTTGTTTTCCTGTAGGGTTTTTTTGTTATTGTTGTTTAGTTTTGTTTTGTTTTACCATATAAGTTCTGTTTATTTCTTGAAAAGAAGGCTTTTAGTTTTCATATATTAATTTTGTAGAAAGCCATTTTATGGTCTCATTTTTTTCAGTAGGTTCTTTTGGGTCTTTCGTGTAGAAAGTAACATTATTTGCAGATGATAAGGTTGTCTGCTCATTCTAGTGTCATGCCCATAGCCTATCCTCCCACCTCTTCTCTCTAGGCTAACAACTCCGGTTCCTTTTCCTGACTTTTATAAGATGTGACTTTGAAATTCGTAAACATGCTTTCCTTTTTCTATAGCTTTCCTAAAGCCTGGCCTGGCTCCCCCTAGGGTGAATGGAATTGTCAGTTTCCTCATTCTGGTTGAGTTTGTCTATTAGTATGGCCCAAATTTCCATTGGCTTTTTGGGCAGCCACTGTTGACTCACCTGGAGTTTATAGGAAATTAAAACCCCCAAGTGGGTGTCCTGTTAGTGAACTTACATCTTTCCCAGCCTCTTCTTATGCAAGCGATTAAAAAAACAAAAAAACCCAAACGACTGTTTGTGAAGTATGTCCTTCATACGGAAAAGGGCACAACTGGTTCCACTTTCATGTGTCGCATATGCCTACGTAACCAGTACTCACTCGGATTGAGAAACAGAACATCACTGGCCCCCCAGAAGCCTTCCTGGACACACAGGTAATTTTCAGCACTGAACTTGAGACACTAAATTTATCTTGTCGAATTTTGAGCCCATTATCCACCTGCTCAAATAATTTGGACTTTGAATGATGTAGTGAGATTTCTGTATTACCACGGCCAGGAAATCCAACTCAAACTAACTTAAGCACATGTGGATATGGGGGGCTACCAAGAAGTGTCTCCAAGTAGATCACTGTGGAGTTACTCCTCCCAAAACACATGGCCTGACACTTGGAGATATGTTGTGCCTGCCCCAACAGAAATTGGGATGTGGTTACCAGAAGGAGGGACAATTGGTGATGGGCAGGCCATGATTAAATATGACCATCTCAGATGAAATATTCATCAGCAGTTTCTATTCCGTGCCATTCACAGATGCAATCGACATTTGCCTTCTACTCCAGAGTTGCTCAGTAGAACTTTTTCTGATGATGGAAATGCACTGTCCATTATGGTAGTTGCTAATCACATGTGGATCTTGAGCACATAAAATGTGACTAGGAGACTAAGGAACTGAAGTTTTTATTTTACTTAATTAAAATCATTTAAGTAGTCACCTGTGACTAGTTAGAGGCACTGTATCAGAAAACACAGTCCTGAATCCTATCCAAATACCTGATAAAAATGTTGAATCTGTTCACTGAAAGAGCCTCTGAGTTCTTTGGCCAAAGACAGAGCCTAGGGCACAACCCCAAAGGCCCCTCTATATTAATGTATCCAATCAGTCATTACCTATTAGGGATAGTTGTTCAATTGAAATGAATTTAACTATACTGTTTTTGTAGTTGGTATGTGGGAATAGCAAGAGTCTCCACTATAAAAAAAAGAGCCTTCCTGTCCTACATAAACTTGGAAGAAATTTTCTCTCTGAAGATTAAATTAAAACAAAACATGTAAGGGATCAGGGAAGAATCTCATGCAGGGACATTCATGGAACACAGTCTGGACATCTTCAGACTAGCACTGGTGGTTCAGTAGTGAACAGGAGACTGGGTCAGGCTATAATGGAGCTCACAGTCTAGCAAAGTCAGTTTGAAGACAGCACAGTATTAATATGCTGAAGAGTGGATAATGTTATAAAGAGAGCCTTGTCAAGAACAGATGCCTAGAAAAAGGAGGCTAGGAGATCATTGATGAGCAAGGCCATCTAAATGCTGTCCAGGGGAGAGGACAATGTGAACAATGACTTTGAAGATTACATCCCCTTGCTAAGGGCATTGTGATTATGGAAAAAGAGACTTCAACCCATCTTGACATAATGCCATTAACTGTGATGATTATGTACGTCCTTGCTATCCTCTGATTATAGCTTGGCTTCCCAGTTATTCCTACAGGTGCAGAATGAGTTGACCATGGTTAAGTGAATTTCTGGTGTACAAGATAATTCCTTTTCTCAAGTGAAATTGCATTGTGGCTTTATTCAGCAGCCTCCTATGTTCAGATTGTATGGGACTACTCTTGGCAAAGAAACCACTTGTGATAGGTAAACCATGGTCAATCATGGTGAACCATGGTCAGTCACCAGGAGGATGCCATCTTGGGGGACACAGCCAACTGGAACTCTCCTGGAACCTCCTAACCCAAAACACCATGACATTCCCCATGTAAGGAAATATGTGAGAGGCCTGTCAAATGCTCACTGGAGTCCAGACAATCCCTACCTTTAACATTTCTCAGTCTAACGACCTTGTTGAGATTGTTGAGATATTTGGGATGTGACTTATTCTTGCTTGGCTTCTAACAACTACTGTTTCCTTTTTAATGGAGTGAGAAGATGGTCAGTATTTCTGTCAGAGGAACTCAGAGGCTCTTTCAATGAACAAATCCTAAGCCCTTCTAAAACAATCACCAAGGCCAAAGTCATTAAATAACCCTGTGGAGGAAGGCTGGGGTTTAGCAAATGGAAGACTGTTCCAGAATCTGCTCAAAGTATTAAATTGTCTAGTATATCCATCCATCCTGTGTTTGTGCCAACAAACAGAACTGACCCCACCTCCCCATCATCTGTTGGCCACATCTGATGGAGGCTGTTGTGTCCAGAGGAGAGGAGAAAACCAAGAGATGAGATACAAAATCTAAGTCAGAGAGAGTGAAATGGTACATTCGTTCTTTACACATGGAAAGCTAAACGAAGCCCAAATCTTGATGGAGGAGTCATCAAGAGTCATCCCCTTCAAGAGAAACCTGAGGACACAGGCCTTTTGGCGTAAGGATCCCCCAATTCCCTGGTCACCAAAAAAGTAGTAATGGCAATTCTCCAGGTGAGTCATCCCCAAGAACTGTGTTGGATTGGCTGCCTATTTTTGCATAACAAACCACCCTGAAACACGTAGTGGCTTAAAACAACTTACTTCTCAATGGATTGGCTAGGCACTTCTGCTGGTCTTCCCTGGGCTTAGTACGAGGTTGCAGTGATTTGTTGGGTCAGCCAGTGTCTAGGCTCAGCTGGGATGGCTGGGATTCTCTCTCCATGTGATTTTTTTTTTTTAATTTATGATGATAGTCACAGAGAGAGAGAGAGAGAGAGAGAGAGAGAGAGAGGCAGAGACACAGGAGGAGGGAGAAGCAGGCTCCATGCACTGGGAGCCTGACATGGGATTCGATCCCGGGTCTCCAGGATCGCGCCCTGGGCCAAAGGCAGGCGCTAAACCGCTGCGCCACCCAGGGATCCCTCCATGTGATCTTTTATGCTGAGCTTCCTCCAGCACGGTGGGCTGTGGGTTCCAAGAAGGCAAGCTCCAGTGCATAAGCATGTATCAGGCCTCTGTCTGCATCATGTTTGCTGATGGCTCATTGGCCAAAGTAAGTCACATGGCCAAGCTCAGCATCGATACAAGAGGAGTCTACACATGCCTTTCAGTACCCATGCCCATGGGTAGAATTCTAGCAATCCAGTGCAATAACCCTGGGCATATTGTTTTGGTCGAATGCTGTGATTGGCTGTTGATGTACCTGCAATGTCTGGGATTGTACCAGGTGGGCCAAACCCTGTGGATCCCTGGACCCTGTGTTGAGCGTGCGAAGTATGTGATTTGCATTGACTCCAAAACCATGTGGCAGTCAGAATTCAGCACCGGGGAATGGTTCTTATGCTTATTTAATTTTATTGCTTATTAACTGCATAGCCATGACAGTGATTTATGTGATTTCATAATATTATGTTGAACCCTCCGTAATTGGGGTTAAAGTCTGGATCAATGTTGAAACAGAAGCAGGAACAGAAAAATAATCATCAGCCAGATGGAATGGATTATTAGTTCACAAATGCAGCATGTTCAATAGATAAAATCTTTCAAAACATTGATGGCATAGGGAAAGCCGAATCAAAGGAGGCCCTTGGTGGAAAGGTTGGGAAACTTTGCAGAGAGATGACGGACTTTGAGAGTTAGCATGGAGTCAGACAAAACTAAGTTTTAATCTCCATTTTATGGCCTTTGGTGAATGACTTAATCTCTTTGTGCATAGATTCCTCATCTGTAAAGTGGAGAGAATAGTGACTATGGGGGTGGGAACAAGTGAAGATTCACAGAAATAAAGTCTGGCCAGCAAATATAGCCAGGGTGGCTGTTACTATAATCTTCCACTAGCCTCAGTTATAGTGGGCCAGCAGCAAGGTTAACATCTCTTCTGTTTTCTTTCTAATCCTTCTTCCACTCACCCTCACTGCCAAAAACTACCCCATTTCCTCTATCTCCATTTACTCAGTGCCAGCCTAGTCATTCATATAAGAGTATCCTGATTGTAGTCATTTACACTTTAGTATGAAAATGAAAACATTGTTTACAGCAATTTTCATCGCAAGCCAGTGGGAAATGAAAGGTTTTGGCCACCCCACATGATCTAACACACTTCAAGTCTGCTTGCATTAGGGAGCCCTTTCAGACTCCCTAAAGTGAAAGAACTAGCTCCCTGAAGAACTTCTGTCAGACTGTTAACTGAGACTGTAGAACTCAAGGTGCCTGGGATCTCCTGGTTTCCATGTGTCATCTCTCAAGGGAGCCACAAATACATGTTTTGTTTGGTCTGGGCCATTTGAATGTTCCAACCCCATCTATAATTATAATAGCTCTTTGGAAGGACCCTAATTAGCATCTAAAGTGGCTTTCCCTAACCTTTTGGAGTTAATATGATCCATTCCCTTGTCATTAAAAGAAATACCTTAGGTTATTTCACAAAACTTCTCCTAAGTTCCTTGGCACCTAACATTTTGTCAAAGAGACATGGTGGCCAACCTTCCTCTGAATGGGCAAGATTTCTACATAGTCATTCCTTCCGGCTCATGACTTTCTTCTTCATTTGCTGCCCACGGATACTCAAAATAACTTGTTTTCTGGCAAGCCTGGGATGAGATTCCTTATGATTTAATCAGATCCATAATGAAACTCTCCTGGCTTTTAGAAGAGAACATCCCAAACTGCAGGGATGGTATGGGCAGTGCCCTGGTGAGGGGGAGGAGCCTCTTGTCTTAGCATCACATCTGGAACTGGGAGAGCTGCTGCAGGGCCATGCTGCCCAACCCACCAGGGTCCTCCAGGGTGCCTGGGACTCCTGGCTCTGCCTGGCATGTTCCATGCCCTATACCATGTGGGCTTTGCCTTTCCACTCCCAGTAGCCCAGACCAAAGGCCTCAAAGAGAATGAGCAGGAAACATTCCATCTCTAAGCATCAGCTGCTTTGTCCAGGAAGACATCATTTCCTGCAGAGATATGTATATATAGACCAGGACAGATTTGTCCTGACTAAAGCCAAGATTCCCTTGATTGTTCCAAACTGGTGTTAACTCTAGATAATATGAAGATGCAAGAGAAGCTGGGGAGTTGCAGAGTAGCTGGGCGATGAGTGATCATCTGAGTGGGTGACACAGAGTTGGATAGTGAAGGAACAGCTAAGGTAATGGGAAAGTAGCTGGCAAGAGGGAGTAGCTGGGCAATAAGGGACTACCTGGAGAGAAAGAGTATCTGGGCAATGAAGGACTAGCTGGAGAATAGAAGAGTAACTGGATAATGAAAGTAAGGCACAGGTGGAAGTTACTGCAGTGGGACAGTAGAAGAGTCCCAGACCTGGAGTAGGGGCCATTCCGCCCTGCTCCAAGCACCTCCATTTTGCCACTTTCTTAGGTCTTGCTGGTGAGAAACAAACTGTGTCTAAGTTTGTCTCTGTTAGCTTGATCTAGACTGCTGTAAACTAGTGGGGTGAGGCTCTCTGGGTTTAAGGCTGGTATGTGGGTGCAATGTGTCTGCGTGAGTTTCTTCCCCTTAGGGAGGGGCTCTCTCTTCTCTCAGCTCCTCTGAGGATGGGTGATGCCTGCCCAATGTCCCAGATCTGAACCCCCACTGGCCCATCAGACTCATCATCTGGTCTGCCTGTTTTCACTGGACACTATGTGCCAGGCACTGTGCTCTGAGTATTTCTGTGCATCGTCTCATTTCAGCCTGTTGACAGCTCCATAAAATATTATTGGTAGCCCCACCTATCAGGTAGGTGGATAAACTGAGGCTTAGAAAGGTCTAGTCCCTTGCCCAGATGAGAAGCAGAGAGAGCACTGTCTGTACTCTACGCCTTATGCCACAGTCATGGATTATACCCACGTGGAGCATTTTTCCCTCTTCAAAAGCCCAGTCCTCCCCCATTCACCCTCTAAGAGCACTTAGCAAGGTCTGATCCAGAAGTGAGGGCTCAGGTGGAGTATTGTGTGTGAGTGAGGAGCCTGAGAAAGAAGCTAGGTGCCCGTGGCTCCCACCTGCGGGTGGGTGCAGCCGCCTGTTAGCTGTGTTCCAAAGCCATTCCCAACGAGGTCTGTTAGATAAAGTCACAATTTAGAACCAGTCTTCCCCAGGGCGTACCCACCACTGGCAATCAGACCTCATTTGCACTTAGACATTTATAGTCTGTGGTGAATTTCCATCATCTGCATAGGCTGAGACATAGGAATAGAAAGCTCCTGGGCTTGGGAAGTTTGTCCTTCTCTCTTCTGTCCTTCCCAGCATGTCTTGGGACAGATGCCATGTTAAGGGTCATGCCCAGCTGACACTCTCAAAAACATTTTCTGACGCTAGGTGCTTGCAAAACATTATATGGCAATAGTCTTAGGCTTCAGAAAATTGTTTTAATTCAAGAAAGATTTACATTTGGGTCCCGGAGAGCCTGACTGTTCTCCTTATTTCATGAAAGCAATGCAATCTCGTTGTCATAGGTGACGTGGTGCCTTATTGAATAAGCTGCTGATTCCAAGATAAGCCATTCACTCCAGAGGCTCTTGGTTGGTAAAATTGTTTTTCACTAAGAGAAGCTTAAGGTTAAGCTCTAATTAATGGAGGGGGTTGGATTTTATACAGATAGATCAGTAAGTAGGTTTGAGGACATGTCAAATACACCATCTTTGTCTCTGCAGCTGAAAATATATTCATAAAGCCCACACAACTCTGGAGATTTCTTAAAACTCCATTTTTGGCAAGTATATTCTGGTCTTGGTGTGCTCTGGCTAATAAACAGCTTCTGACTCATGGCACTCAGTGACTGATGATTGCCTTGACCGAGGTGTCTCCCAGGGCATAGCTAATGGGAGCCAAAATCCCCCAAGTCTTTCCTGGGTGACCATGGCTTGCGGACCTCAGCCAGGCACTAGGGCTCTGTCTGAAGCAGCCTGAGCTGTCATAGCAAAATACAATAGACCAGGTGGCTTAAACAAAAAACAAAAACAAAAAAAATTATTTCCCATGTTTCTGGAGGCTGAAAGTCTAAGATCAAGGTACCAGCGTGGTTGGTTTCTGGTGAGAATCATCCTCCTGGTTTACAGATGGCCTCCTTTTCACTGTGCCCTTACAAGGAAGAAGAAGAGGGAGAAGGAGAGGGGGAGAGGGAGAGAGGGAGAGAGTGAGGGAGGGAGAGAGGGAGAGAGAGAGAGAGAGACACCCTCTGGTGACTCTTCTTATAAGGCCACTAATCCCATCACAAAGGCCCCACTCTCATGACCTCATCTAAATTCCATCTAAACATTAAACCTAATGACCTCCTAAAGGCACCATCTCCAAAGACCATCACATTGAGGATTAGGGTTTCAGTATATATATTCAGTCCACAGCAGGCACTATGTGTTATCAGGCCAGAGGGCCAGCTTGATGTTGGCTGGGGGAGGGAGGATGTCCTTGCAATCTGGAGAAGCTAGTAGGGAGTCTCCGGGGAAGACACAAAGGCAGCCTAAGGCTAGAAGGGTATTCCCAAGGGCTGGCTATATCGATTGGCTATGTTGTTTGGAAGAGCTCTGGGGTCCCCAGATCCTGGCAGACTCAGTATAGATCATTTCTGGAGGAGAATCCTGGTGTTTGAAAACTTTCTGGCAGAGAGGAATTCCATCTCTCCTGGGGCCTTCACTAGGATGACTTACATAGTGGGGCTAGGACATCATGGAACTGGCTGGGCATCTCTCTCTCCATGTGGCCTTGACATAGTCCAACTTCTTATGTGGTAGCTCAGGGGTCCCAGAGCTCGTGATTCAGGATCCAGGAAGTCAGTCAAAGCTGCCTATATCTTGAGGCCTGGAACAGTTACAAAGTCTACTCAGATTTAAGAAGGGATGAAGACTCTACCTCCAGAGGGCAGGAGTTTGATGGTCATAATTTGTGGCCATCTTTATTCTATGACCAGATGCTAATTGCTGTGACATTTTGAAGTTTATCTCTTGCTCACGAAACTGTCCAACCTGGGTATTCATGGGTTACCTAGGGCTGGAGTTGCAGGTAGGAAATGGGGAATGACAGCTGGTGGGCATGGGGTTTCTTTTTGGGGTGCTGAAATGTCCTACAATGGATTGTGGTGATGGTTGTACGATTCTGAAAAGTTCTCTTGAGTAACGCCTTCATGCAGACCCTGTACCCAGGCTCCTTCCATCTTATGGCCCCACCCTCTAGATCCACATCATCCCGTAGAAATAATTATATTTCAAGCCACATAATGTAATTTTAAATGTCCTACTAGCCACATTCAAAGAGGTGAAAATAAACAGGTGAAATTAATTTTAACAAATTATTAATACATTTAATAATATTGTATTCAACCCATTATATCCAAAATATTATTTCAACATGCCATCAGTATAAAAACTTATTAATGAAATATCTTACATTCTAAGGATTTTTAATAGAAGCCTTTGAAATCCAGTGTGTTGACACATCATATGTCAATTCAGATTGGACCCATTTCAGATGCCCATGGCCACAGACAGCTTGTAGCCACCATATTGGGAAGCACAGCTCTAGATGCCCAGGTGTTGTCCATTCAGCCCGGGAATGGAGAGTGTGTGGGGACTGCAAGAGAGGCTTCCACAGGGTTCTACCTGTGCCACTCCTGCCCATATTCCTCGGACCAGGACCCAGACTGTGGTCCTACCTTTACAAAGTAGATAAGGACAGATCTTCTAGCTATGGGCCCAGGAGGATAAGCAAACAGGGTTTGGTGAACACATACTAGCTTCAGTCCTAGTAGCCAACAATTTCTGGAGTACCTGCTGTGTGCTGGTGGTCTTGGTCAGCAGCCTTTGCTTAGGTATTGAGTGTGAGGAAGCTTTGCTTTGTATACTGTTGCCCTTGACTCATAGTCCATACTGCTTATGGTGGCATCCAACTTAGTAACACTTGCTATGTGCCAGACATTTAAAGTGCTTCATAAATAGCCACCAATCCTGAATCCTCCTGACAACCTTACAAGAGGTTCTGTTATTACCCTATTTCTGTAATTGTGGAAACACATGCACAGAGAGGTAAAGTAGTTTGCCCAAAGTCACACAGCTAGTTAGTGGCAGACCTGGGAACTGAACTCACCTTCTGGCTTGTGCCCTAAACTCCACACTAAGCTTCCCCCCCTTTGCAGCAATCAGAGGTCAATGTGGGACACGGGGGGTCATGGTACTTCTTCAGGCCGTAAGGACCTCCTACACCTCTCACAAGAGACCTTCCAGGACCTGGGTGGGCTGTGGCCCCAGAGCAGTGCCAGGGGCACCGTTGCTGTGTTCTCTCAGTGGGAAGATGGTATTGACAGCTTTTGCAGGGAGACAGAGGAGAGGATTGGAACACAGCGGCACCCAGTCAGTGCACCCTGCTTTCCACTCAGTTCCCTGTGCCAGTCTCCTGGCCTTCTCTCCAGTCCTTGCTCTATACTAACCCTCCACCGACAGCCTCTTCACATCTCCCCACTTGTCCACAGTGAGCCAATCCTACCCTCAGCTTGCGAACCCCCCAGCAAGATGGAGGCTTGGCCGGACAGCAGCCATTGCCCCCAGGGTCTCAGGTTACACTCCACTGGAAGTTCAGCTTCAGCCAGCTTCCTTTGATTTATGAAACCGTCCACATCCTCCCCGGGCCTGACTCATCACTGCCTCCTATGGATAAATCCATGAGGCTTGCCCTCATTGCATCCCCACTGGTCAGGCCCCCTGAGCCTTGGGTATCTTCAGAGTCGTAGGCTCTGGCAGCATGATGGTGTTGCGCACTGATCTCTAGGAACTTATAAGCCAGTGTGATTGAGTCACATCTGAATCCAGGGCCCAGTGAAGCCCCAGCAGCCAGGCGGGCCACCATGGGTACATGGTGTGAAATTTTCCCATGAGTCAAGAAGTGGATTAGCAAATGGTGGAGAACAAGGACTTGGCAGTCAGCTAGGTCTGGGGTCCAGCCCTGACTCTCCTATGGGCTCAAGTAAGTCACTACATCTCTCTGAGCCTCACTCTTGCCATCTGTAAGATGGAGACACTGACAGGATGCTGCAGGATTACAATAATTGCAATGCAATAATAATAAATAATAATAATAATAAATGCAAATATATTGACATACATTTATGTCACCTGCATGGGCATACTTTCTGGAACGTAGTGAGCCCCTGAAAAACAAAATCTTTTAGTACCATTAGGATATCCCCAGCATGTATTTGGGCCATGGCTGACGGCTTCTGGTACAGGCCTTGTCTGAGCTTTGGCCCTCAGCCTGGGCCTGTTAGCTGGTAATCTTTAACTCCCAAGATGCCCCTTTTGCCTTCCATTTGGACTTTGGTCTGGTTCATTCACAGGAGCTCAGCAGGTTCTGCTGGCCCTGCCTATGAGCTGGGCTTGCAGCCCCAGAAGCCTTGACCCTGAACCAGCCGTGATACCCCTGGAATTCTGAGCCCGGTGTTATGGGATAACCAGGGGACCCACCTCTCCGGACAGGAGTACATTGCCCATTGGGGTTGGTAGGTGGCCTGAATGCAGGCAGGGTGGGGAGTGTGTGGGGTCTAGACACACCAGCAGAGATGCAGGTGAGAAGTCAGTGCTTCTGGGAGACTCTGAGGGAGTAACAGTCTCTGACCCAGTTTGGGAGCTCTTGGCCCCTGTCGGGGTTGGAGCCGCAGAAATTGATTTGCAGACTGGCACATTCCACTTAATTAGCGTGGCCTCCTTCTGGCTGGGAAAGCACCAGTAAATGGGTTGGGTTGGCCTGAAATCCTGCCAGTAGCCTCAGCCCCAGTCCCACTGGGCTCTCTGTCCCTTGGGCTCTGTCCCCCTAGCCAGGCTGAAATGACCTGAGTTTCCGAGGGTGAGTTTGGAGGGTGAGACAAGTCCTACTCTTGTCCAAGCCCAGGAAAATACCAGGTGCCAACATGGCAAGTACAAGATGGCCGTGGGGACCAGAGGAGGAGAAGCAGAGGCTTCCCCCAGCACACTCTGCCTCCATGCACCTTTCTGCCTGTGCACGACCCTGCCCCAGCTCTGACGTCTCCTAGGGCACCCACCCTGAGCTCTGAACAGTGCTGTGTCCTTCCTAGGCATCACCTGTGTACCCGTAGCGTGGGCTCGACTTCACAGATGAGGAGACAGGCTCAGAGACGTTGTCAACTTGCCCAAAGCTCACACAGCCAGGAAGTAGCAGAGCTGGATTTGGATCGGGTCCATCAGTCTGTATTCTGGCTTCTATGCAATCTTGGTTTGCCTGTGTGCAGAGCCTGTCTCTAACTTGAGGGCAGCATTCAGCATCCGTGTTTCAAAAGCTGCTGAGGTTTGATTCCCGCTCCTGCTTTGGGAGGGAGAGTAATCACACAGGCTATCGGCCCCTAGACCAGAGCAAACCCCAAAGTCTAGGTGTGCAATCCTCTGTGGGCTGAGTGTGTGTGCAAATGGAAGAGGAGACGCCTGTCAGTTCTACCCTTTACTTGCTACGTGAACTTCAGCAGTGAGCTTGATCTCTGAGCCTCTCTCCCTCGTCTGTGAAATGGGAGTAACAGCAGCACGTATCTCATGGTGAGGACGAAATAGGGCAACACACAAAGCGCATGGCACCTAGGAAAGATCCCACAAATGTTGGCAGCAGTCTCACCGTACCCCTGTTGGGGCTGGCTTCTTGGAACCTGGCACCAAGGAGGCTGCTTGCTTTCCCCTCACGCTGTGGATTTCTGGGGTGTGAGGCAGAGAAAGTGTTTTCCCGTGGAGAGGGCACAGCTGGGGATATGGGGCAGCCTGGGTTGGAGGGCGGGCCTCCTGGACCTAGACACAGCTCTCCCTGCTTATGTCAGGAATCAGGGTGTGCCTGTGGAGTTAATGTGCCCCGGAGCCTGGGAACTACTGAGTTTTTAAAATCAGTAGAATTCACATAACATAAAATTAATTGTTTAAGAGTGTACAGGTCAGTGGCATTTAGTACCTTCCCAGTGTTGTGTGATCATCACCCCTACCTAGTTCCAGAACATTTCACCACCCCAAAAGGAAACCTAGTACTCATTCGCAATCACTCCCCGGTTCCCCTCTCCTCAGCCCCTAGTAAACACCAATATGCTTTCGTAATCTATGGATTTACTTAATTGTGGACATTTCATGTAAATGGAATCTTACAATATGTGACTTTTATGTCTGACTTCATTTACCTAGTATAATCCTTTTAAGTTTTATCCATGTTGGAGCGTATGTCAGTACTTCTTTCCTTTTTATGGTTGGATGATAGTCCTTTGAGTGGATATGCCGCATTTTGTCTACCAGTTCATTGGTTGATGGGGAAACTGCTGTTTTGTTGTTTTGTTTTTGTTTTGAAACTGCTTTTTTAAAAAGGGACTTGAGGAGGGGGCAAGGCTGAGCCCAGAGGGACACACACACTGTAGCCCACCCCAAGACAACCCCCCCCCCATCACAGTGATGGGCAAAAGGGCATTAAGGTCGTGGCTCCTCTGGCCTCATCAGTACATTCAACCCAGTGCTGATAGGGAGTGATGGAGAGGGGTTGGTTCCAGGGGGTAGTTAAAGATCCACCAGGCACCCAGCTTGGGAGTCTCCAAAGCACATGGGTCAGACACCAGGCTTTGGAGTGAGACCATCTGGGCTTAAATCCCAGTTCTGCTGCTTGTTAGGTGATCTTGGGCAAACCACTCAACCTCTTTATGCCTCAGTTTCCCTTTTGGCTAAATAGAAATATCACCTACTTAAAAGGATTGTATCAAGGACTAGATGAAGACTTGCTTTAGCACAGTGTCCAGCATAGAGGAAGGTTCCAAAGCATGTTGGCTGTCAGCTGTCATTACTCTTTGGCTATATCAGTTGGCGTTTAGCCATCGACTTGCCGGCGTGTGGGGTTGCTGAGCCCCTGACTCGGCCTGGTCTCTGCCAGGCATCCTCATGGCATGGTTCCATCTATTTTGAGTGGTTATCTTGTTACCATGCATCCCTGTGACTCCTACCAAGGGAAAGGCTGGGGCCCATTTGGCTCAGCCCGGTATATGTGCCTGGCAAGTCTGTATGAATGGCTGCACACCCACACCACCTCTTCCTTCTGTGTCAAGACTCCAAGGCCCTGCCCCAGTGAGCAAAATTCATGCCTTTTTATTTTGAGATGATTTAGGTTCTCATGCAGTTTAAAAAAAAAAAAAAAGATTCCTTCGGCCCTTTGCCCAGTTTACCCCATTGATAACATCTTTTGGAACTATAATATAGTATCAGGATCAGGAAATTGACATTGATACAACTCATCAACCCTGCTCAGTTTTTTTTTTTTTGCCAGTTTTCATGCGTGTGTGTGTGTGTGTGTGTGTGTATTTAGCTCTGCAGTTTTTAAAATCACAGATGGAGTTTAGTGTGACCAACACCACAGTCAAGCTACAGAATTTAAAAATATTTATGACACGTTGAAATGATAATATTTTGGATATAGTAGGTTAAATAAAATATATTATAAAACGTTAAAATTCAGTAACATTAAAATATAGCATTAAGACTAAAATATAGGGACCCCTGGGTGGCTCAGTGGTTGAGCATCTGCCTTTGGCTCAGGGAATGATCCCAGGGTCCTGGGATTGAGTCCTGCAATGGGCTCCCCGCAGGGAGCCTGCTTCTCCTTCTGCTTGTGTCTCTGCCTCTCTCTTTGTGTCTCTCATAAATAAATAAATAAATAAATAAATAAATAAATAAATAAAATCTTTTAAAAAATTAAAATATATTATTAGGATGAAAATATATTGTTATTAAAGCCTATTTATTTTGTAATGTTGCTACCAGAAAATTAAAAAAATACATATGTGGCCCCAGATTGTATTTCTATTGAACAGTGCTGGCCTTGAACATTACCATCCCCCTCCAGAAAGCTTCCTTCTGTACCTCCCCAGCCAGTCCTCTACTCACCCCCTGGCAAGTATTGGTCTGATGTTTTATTTTTTATTTTTTTAACCACTACAGGTTACTTGTTTTGTTTGTTTGTTTGAGATGAAATTCGCTAACTTTTATAAAATTAACTGTTTTCAAGTATATAAGTCAGTGACATTTAGTATGTTCATGGTGTTATGTGACCACCACCTCCATCGAGTTCCAGAACATTTTCTTCCCCCGACAAGGCAGTTCTGTACACACTAAGCAGTCACTTCCCATTCTTCCTTCCCTCCAGCCCCTGGCAACAAGCAATCTCTTTTCTGTCTCTATGGGCTCGCCTATTTTGGTCTTTCTTATAAATGGGGTCCTATGGGAGGTAACCTGAGTCTGGCTTCTTTCACTTAGCACAATGTTTTCAAGGCTTATCCCTATTGTAGCACACATCAGTACTGCATTCCTTTCTGTGACCAAAGTTATGTACACACTTGGATTAAACAGCCTTTTGGCTATTTCTTGGCTATTGTGACTAGTGCTGCTGTGAACACAAGTGTCCATGTATTTGCTTGAGTTCCTGTTTCCAATGATTTGGGGCATGTACCTTGGAGTGGAATTGCTGGATCATATGGTAATTCTGTTTTCATTTTTAGGGAACCGTCAGACTGTTTTCCAGAGCAGCTGCACCATTTTATATTCCTACCAGCGACACATGAGGGTTCCAATTTCTCCACATCCTCGCCAACACTTGTTTTGTCTGCTTTTTGATTACAGCCACCCTAGTGGGTGTGAAATGTACAATTAGTTTTGCTTGTTCTAGAATGTCATTCAAGTGGAATAACAGCATGGGCTCCGGCGCTGGGGGGGGGGGACCTTCCGTCTCTCAGCCTACATGTCAAGTTTGAGGTGTGCAGTTTGAATGCCTGAAATCCCATGTCATGGCCTGCAGAGTACAATGAAGGGGAAAATAAGACTGCTCAAGGCATCGGTGGCAGCTCACCCCTCTTGCCCCTGAAATCCCCTGCTTGTCCACCTCCTTTGGTAGGGGACAAGACAAAAGGGCCATGAGGTGGTTGGGGGGCCAGTTGGGGAAGGTCTCTTTAAGGGCTTTAGGAGACCTAAAGGATGAGAAGGAGCTAGCCGTGTAGAAAGATAGAGGAGGCTAGGCTAGAGGAGAGCATCCTAGCAGAGAAAATCACACAAGCAAGGGCCCTGAGGCAGGGAAAGATACTTCAGTGCTAAGTTGGGAAGGTGCTTGGGAGCATGAGGGCTATGGCTGCAACCTTGTGTTAGCTGTGAGTGGGTCCCAGGGTGTGAAAGACCCCACACTAATGCCAACCTTCTTTCTGGCTCATCTGAGATACTCTGGCTCATCCCAGTGCCTTACAGCCTCTCAAACCAGAGACCTGGGGCAGGGGGGAAGGTGCAGTCAGGAGCACTGAATCCAAGATTCGAGAACACAGCCTTGTAATACCCACAGTAACTCTTGCCCAATCCCCAAGCAGGCCTAGAAACTTGAATCCTCTTGACCTACCTGTACCCTTGTCCTCCCAGGCTCATGGGGGCAGGCCCGGAGGGGAGTGCATGGCTCAGTGCAGTGCTCTCCCCTCACTGGACACCTTGGCACTAAAGCTCCAAGCCCAGAGCCTTAGTCTGGCCAGCCTTCTGAAGCTTCAAGAACAATTTGTCCTGCAAACAGAGTCCTGGCCCCGGATCTGAGTGCACCTGAGCCCCATATACAAGAGGAGAACTGCCCCCAGCTCTGAGTTACATAAAGACATCTTTGGTATTTGGCTTTCTTTGAAATGAAATGGGAAGACCACACACCAACAAGCAGGTATGGGGACTTAAATAGGAGGGAAACTCCCTTAGGGTCATCTCTGGGTCCGTCTGCTTCTGAGGGTTGGTTTCATTCATTTAGCAAATGGTTTTGGCACCTACTTTGTGCCAGGGCTCATGGTGGGAGCACAAGAGCAGATGGCCAATAAACGTTTGTGGGAAGAAGGAGAGGGGAGGAGAGAGAGAGGGAGGAAGGAATGATGGGAGGGAGGGATGGAGGAAGGAGAGAAGGAGAGAAGGAGGCTGGGAGGAGGGAGCGGGGAGGCGGGGCAGGAAGGAGAAAGGACAGACAGGACAGAAATACCCTCATGGAGCTCACATCTGTGCCCATAGTCATGTGACTAAATGCAGTCTAGCTCAGTCCTGGCCAATAGAAGAATAACGTGAGCCACATCCTTAACTTTTAATTTCCTAGTGGCCAAATTAAAGTGGAAAAGAAAGGTGAAATTAACTTGTGTAACACATTCCATTCTCTTTAACTCGATATATCCTTTCAACATGGCATCAGCACAAAAAAAATTAGTGAGACATTTTCCATATCCTCTTGCTTGCTTGCTTGCTTGCTTGCTTTTGGCACAAATCTTCCGAGTCCAGTGGCTTTTACACTCAGTGCATCTCAGTCTGGATCATACACATGTGAAGTGCTCCACAGCCCCACAGGGCTCACGGCACCTCGCAGGCCCCTGCGCAGGGCGACAGGTGCTCTGGTTGAGGTGTGCACTGTCCACTTAAGGTCACTGAAGTCGAGGTCAAGGAAGGCTCTGCTGAGGTGGTGCATTCAGCCTTGTGTTCATTCACTCATTTAATGTTCAGCTTGTGATTACTGAATGCCTCCTGCAGTGGCGTCAGGGCTGGGCAGGGCTTTGGCTGGTGGGAAGAAGGGAACAATATTCCAGACTCAGGGGAGGGCAGATTGCAAGCTGGAGGAGGGTGGAACTGGTATCTGTCTTGCTCACTGATGTGTGTCCGCACCTGGCACACAGTTGGTGCTTGGTGAATATTTGTGGAGGGGAGATGAGGGTGGAGAAATGGGGTATTTGTAGAGCCCAGGAGGGAGACACAGGAAAGAATGATGATGGAGGAGGCTGGAGCATCCGAATCACTGGGAGGGCTTATCAAACCATACATCCAGTAGAGCTGAGGTAGAGCCACAGGATTTACATTTTCAACAAATTCCCTGGTCCTTGTCCTGCTGCTGCTTCTGGGACACACTCTGCAGACCTCTGGGCTCACCCACGGACTCTGTGAAGTCAGTGGGGAGCCATGAGAGGTTTTTGAGCGGGAGAGAAGCACCTCCAGGTCTGCGATTTAGGAAACTGTGGGTGGCTGCTGGGGGCAGAGGATGGCAGTGTCCGCCCCCCCCCCCACTTCTCTCCAGCCAGGTCAGTGGTACCTTTGCTCAGAAAGGTGCCTTAAGACCTGGTCCATTCTCCCATGTAGGGAAGCCTGGGCTGTGCCCTACAAGACAGAGGCCCAGGTGATGCCTGACAGGGGTTTTCAGAACTGGGGGTGCGGTGGGGAATAGAAACCCTTAGTCAGCTGTGGGATTCAGCATAGACTTTCCCTGGTTAACGGAAATCTGACTGACTCGGGGGCGGGGAGGCTCAGGTTGGGGCAGCTGGGCAGCCTGGGCTGGTAGCTGGCTGCTTCTGGCTCAGAGTTTCTCATGAGGTTGTAGTCAGTAGTCACCAGGGCTCCCATCAGCTGAGGCCTTGAGTGGGGCTGTGGGTTCTGATTCCACCACTGCTTGTTCACACAACTGGTGGCAGGAAGCCTCAGCCGTCACTAAGTGGTCTTTGCATAGGGCTTGCCTATGTGTCGTCCCGACGTGGCAGCTGCTTCCCCGAGAGGGAGAGATCCGAGGAGCAAGATGGAGCCCACCCTATCTTTTGTGACCCAGCCCTGGAAGCCACACTCCATCCCATGGTGCCACACACCCGTCAGCCCTAGTCAGTGTGAAGCCTAGGACCAAGGGGTATATGGGCAGCGTTTGGACACTGGCTGCCACACTCAGGCTGCCCTGTGGCCCTGTTTTGTGGTCATCACACAAGATTGCCAAAGGTGCTTACTGCCTGGAGCCACCATTTGGTGGCTTAGAGCTTGAGGACATTCCTGTGGAGGGTTTGTGTGGGGGAGAGCCAGCTAACTCATGCTGTCACTGTTGTTATTGCTATCACCACCATCAGCAGCAGCACTTTATGATCTACCTGTCAGATAACCTGATGAGGTTGTAACTCCTGTTTTTCAGATGGGGGAAACTGAGGCTCAGACAGCAATGACATGCCTGGGCTCAGATCACTGGCTAAGGGGGTCTGCATTCTTAGCCATGACACCTGTGTTTGCATGCCAAGTGCCATGCTTAGGTGGCTTGAGTCTCCCCTGACAGTACGTCCTGGTGTCCTCTCTCCAGAGTGGGAATGATTGTAGCAAAGGCCAGACTAGCCCAATCATCCCTCCGGCTCAGAGGCTGATGCCGAATTAGAAACAGGAAGGTTCTGGGCTGCAGATCCCCAGTTCTTGAGGCCTGGGATCAGGCTTAGCAGCAGCACATGCACTGAAATCATCCTGGCAGACCAAGCATGGCATTCAAATGTAGGGCTCCTAGAATCTTTTACCCAGCTGACTGGTTTGACTCGCTGTGCCTCAGTATCTCCAGTTGTAAAATAGAGTGATCAGAGAGGCTGTCCTGCTCCTGCCCGGGGCTGTAGTGGGTTCAGTGAGCTAATTCCCGCTCAGTGCTAGGCACATAGTAAGTGCCCAGTACATGTTCGCTCTTGCTGTCACCAGCTTGTTAGATGCTGATGTGTTTGCCCTCTGTTCCCACATCTGGCTGAGTCCTGGGGATAGGATGGTTGAGGACAGTCCATTTTCATCTACTACTGGGAGCATCAGCAAATGATTCCCAGGTCTGAGGATCTGAGGTTATTCCCAAGTCCTGGACTTAACTCTGCCTCCAGCTTCGTCCTACCCAAGCCAGGCCTTGCTAAGAGCAGTGGGTTCCAGAAGTTCTGGAAAACCTGCAGTCTTGCTCCTCTTCCGGCCGAGCCAGCTACCCTCTGATCAAAGAGTGGTTTTTCCATGTTCTGCAGCAGAAACGCTCCTGTTCCCCCTGCCCAGCCAGGTGTCCTGGTTTCTGCAGGTTGCACAGGAGGCCATGTGTGCAACAGCTGGGGGAGGTTGAAGGACACGGGCCCCAGGCAGTGGGCCTGGGTGGCAGACAGCTGCCCTGTTAGGAGACAGCTCTGTTCTGATGTGGCCAGGGAGCGGAGTCTGTACCAGAAATGATAAAACCAAACACCAGCACATGAAACCCCCCCAGCCATCAAACAGGAAGCAGGGTCTGGATAAAAATACCTTCCTTCCTGCAGCTGCAGCCCCCACCACCCCGGTTTCAGAAGGTCACGCTCTCGACAGGAAGCTCGGCTGCTGGGGGTGGCTGAGCTAGGGCTGGGGTGGGGTGTACACCGGCGGAGAGAGAGGTGAGGAGCGACAGCAGGCTCTCAGGGCTCTGTGCCCCACATTTCTTGGCAGGTGAAGATACGGAGTCTGATCTGCCCACACCCCTCTTGGCCACGATGCAACGGTCTACCTCGGATGTATATTGATTTCTTCCTCTCCTGCCTAGGACCACGAGGCTTTTATTGTAGGATGGAAATGACTGTGGTTTTCAACATGCTTTGTTAGCTAAAAAGCACTGCACCAGCAATCAGCAAGTTTGCTCTGTAAAGGGCCAGATAAGAAATGTCGTGGGCTGTGTGGGCCATCCCGTCTCTGTTCTGATGGAGGAAGCAGCCAAAAGCAAAGCATAAACAAATGAGCTTGTGTTCCAGTTAAACTTCATTTACAGGCACTGATATTTGGCTTCCATGTAATTTTCATGTGTCATGAAATATGATTCTTCTTTGATTTTTTTCCTCAGTCGTGAAAAAAAAAAAAAAAAAAGAAACCATGCTTAACTTGAAAGCATAGGATCCCTGGGTGGTTCAGTGGTTTGGTGGCTGCCTTCGGCCCAGGGTGTGGTCCTGGAGTCCCAGGATTGAGTCCCACATCAGGCTCCCTGCATGGAGCCTGCTTCTCCCTCTGCCTGTATCTCTGACTCTCTCTCTCTCTCTCTGTCTCTCTCATGAATAAATAAATAAAAATCTTAAACAAAAAAAACTTCCAAGCAGTTCAGAATTACATGACTGAGCCACTGGACCAGAGTTTGCCAACCCCTGCACAATACAATCAAAAGGGTGTTATTCCTGGTTCTATTTAACTTCCTACCCGACACAGGAGTCTCAGCTTCAGCATTTGCTCCACGGGGTCAGCCAGCTTGAGACCTCATTTCTGCCCTAGAAATCTCACCAGAAATGTAGTTTTTACCACTTGGCTATCATTCCATGAAAGGTTTTTTTTTTTTGTTTGTTTTGTTTTGTTTTGTTTTTTTTAGTGAAACTGGAAATTTCTGGTTATGAAGGTAGTACGTATGTATTTTTAAATGCTTGGAAAATTCTGGCCACCATAAAATAAAAATCACTGATAACCACGGTTCCTATCATAATTTTCTTTTTCCAGTGAGCAGTGTGTGCCTGTGTGAAATGCATTTTTCCTTTCCAATTGAGATTGCATTGAATGTACAGTTTTGATCTCTTGTTTTCCATCCTACACTGTGTATCAGCCAATTTCCCACATCATTAAAAATTCCTCAGAGATACAAGCTGCAGAATATTCCATCATATGAATGTTCCATAATTTACCTAATCAGTCTCCAATTGTGTAGACGTTTTGGGTTGCTTCTGGTAATTCTCGACTGTAAACAATGTATCTAAACAATGCTGCTGTGTCCTTGTCCATAAATCTTTTCCTCTACCCCTCCTCTTTTCTTTAGTATGTTTTATGTGCTGCAGATTCCACGGGGAAAAAACTACTTTCGACTTATATACGGACAGTTTTTATTTTACTGGATTTTGTTTTGTGGATTATGTGATTCACAGGGCTTTCTGATGATAACGACTTCATTCTCCCCATCCCAGCACTGACCCCAGCAGCCACCGATCTGCTTTCTGTTTATGATTTCATTTTGAAGTATCGTTTTTTAAAATCAACCTGAAATTGCTTACCTCCTGTTTTGCCCTGAATTCCATTCTGCATCATAGTAACGTTGCCACCCCCGCTTTCTTTGTGTTTGCATTTGGCTGGTTTATATTTGAGCATTCCATTATTTTTAGTTTCTCTGTTGTTTTGTTGGGATGTATCTCTTGTAAGCAGCACAAAGTTGAAGTTTTTTTTTTTTTCTGTTTGACAAGGAAATCTTCACAGCTTTATAGAGGAGGGTAGATGATTTCATTTATTATAGTAGATGGTTGGTCTTTGGTCATCTCGCCGCAGGCTTTGCGACGTTTGTGTTTCTGTGTTCTTTCATTCTGTGACTTTAATGAATACGGTGTTTATTTTCTTTTATCTTTTCCATTGGCACTGAAGGCACAAATTCTGATTTCGGTTTCTCAGATGGTTACCTTTAAATTTTTCAAAAAATCTTTTTTAATTTCCTCAGCCAGACAGGTGGAAGCCCAGGGTGGGATTTACCCCATGTCCTATGCAACACAGTGCTGAGGGAGAACAGCAGGACACAGCACCTTTATTTTTTTTTTTTAAGATTTTATTTATTCATGAGAGAGAGAGAGACAGAGACAGAGACATAGGCAGAGTGAGAAGCAGGCTCCATGCAGGGAGCCCGATGTGGGACTCCATCCCGGGACTCCAGGATCACGCCCCGGGTAAAGGCAGGCGCTAAACCGCTGAGCCACCCAGGGATCCCTGGACACAGCATCTTTAGAAGAAAATTGAGACCCAGGCAAACAGGCATGGGAATGGGCAGGATGTGATTATGGGACAGGAGAGTGGGACCAGGGAAACCAGACAAAATGTTCAAATGGGTAGGTGGGAGCTAGAGGAATTTCTCCTTTCATAGGAAACCTGTTTTCTCTCCCCAAATATTGACAGGAATGGGTTTTGTTCTTGGTTATGTCTGGGTGAGGAAACTCTTGTCACTAGTTATGCTTGAAACCCCAGCTGTGCCTGGAATCAACCACACACTAGAATTGGTTCTCAACACTTGGGCAGATCATGTAAGTTCCCTGTTGGGTGAGTTGATATTAGCACTTAAGTCATAGGACTGTTGTGGGGCTTAACTGGGATGAGACATGTAGCATCTGAGCATAGTGCCTCACACTTGGCAAATATTCAGTAAACGTTAGATATTATTACTATGGCTGTGAAGCTATTTTAGTGTTTATGTGTATTGAGCCCCTGCCTGAAGGGCTGTGAATATTTTTTTCTGTTACTTGCCTGGAGATATGAAATAATTAGACTTTTTTTTTTAATGAGGAGAGAGAAGTAGACAGAGATGTGAGGTGAGAGTAACAGGGTTGGGGAAGCAACAGGAGGAAATCAGGAAGAGGAGTGCAGGGCATTTGGGGAGAGGAAGGCCATTGGGGGAAAAAAGGCCAGTACCTTGGAGAGTTCCCGGGCGGCCAGGGGCGGCCAGACAGAAGGGAGATCAAGTTCCTGCATCTGCAGGGAAGCTGTGGCGAGAGGTACTGGGAGCATTCTGGAAACGGAATTAGTGAAGAACAGGGACCTGGCACAGTTGGGGTCCAATGTGTTCATAAATGGAGTCGGGGAGGTACGAGAGTCATGTTTCTTTCTGGACCAGCAGTACCCTTCACCTTGAGTGTTTGGTGGAGCTTTGGTGCCAGCTTTGGTGGAGACACCTTACAGACCCATGTCTTCTCTTAGGAGATGAGTTAAATGCAGTTCTCCCTCCCTTTGAGGAAATCTAATACAAATATCTGCTGCTACATTAGAAAGTTATTCTTCTCCCACCCCACATTTCAGGAAGATTATGCATTTTTCATGAGCATTGACAGTAGCTTATTTTGCATATAGGTTTCCCTGGCTTCTTTCTGTTTGTTTATTTAGACTTCAGTTTTTGAGAGCAGTTATGGGCTCACAGCAAAAAATGAGGGTAGGTACAGAGATTTTCCATATACCCTCTGGCAACACATATGCATAGTCTCCCCCATCATCAACAACCCCCACCAGAGTGGTACTTTGCTTACCATTGATGAACCAGCACCGACATATCATCATACAAAGACCACGGTTTACATTAGGGCTTGCTCTTGGTGTTACACATTCTGTGGGTTTAGACAAATGTCTAATGATGTGTATCCATCATTACGGTATTGTACAGAGTATTTTCAGTGTCCTAAAAATCGCCTGTGCTCTGCCTTTTCATCCCTCCTCCTCCCCAACTCCTGGCAACCACTGATTTTTTTTTTTTTTACCGTCTCCATAGTTTTGTCTTTTCCAGAACGTCATATAGTTGGAATCATACAATATGTAGCCTTTTGAGATTGGCTTCTTTCACTTTGTAATATGCATTTAAAGTTCTTCCATGTTTTTTCATGATTTGGTAGCTCATTTCTTTTTAGCACGGAATAGTATTCCATTGTCTGAATGTACCATGGTTTGCCGGTTTGCCCATTTCCCTGCTGAAGGACATCTTGGTTACTTCCAAGTGTTGATGATCTTGAGTAAAGCAGTTATATAAACATTTGCATGCACGTTTTTTTTTTAAAAATTGTTTATTTATTTATTCATGAAAGACACAGAGAGAAAGAGAGAGAGAGAGAGAGAGAGAGAGAGACAGGCAGAGGGAGAAGCAGGCTCCATGCAGGCAGCCTGACGTGGGACTGGATCCCGAGTCTCCAGGATCACGCCCTGGGCTGAAGGTGGCGCTAAACCGCTGAGCCACCCAGGCTGCCCGTGTGCAGGTTTTTGTATGGACGTAATGTTCAACTCTTGAGTAGGTAATGGAAAGTGTGATTACTGGATTGTATGGAAAGAGTATGTTTAGTTTTGTAAGAAACCACCAGAATTTTCTGTACTATTTTGCATTCCCCCTAGCAATGGATAAGAGTTGGTTATATTTATGTGGGTCTTTATCTGGGCTCTCTGTTCTGTTCCATTGATTGATCTGTTTGTCTATTCTTTCATCCATACTGTACTATCTTGATTACTGTTGCTTTATAGTAAGTGTTGGGGTCGGGTAATGTCAGTCGTCCAACTTTGTTCTCCTTCAATGTGTTGATGGGTCTTTTGCCTCTTGATATAAACCTTAGAATCAATTTGTCAATATTCATAAAATCAGTTGCTGAGATTTTGATGGAGATTGCATTGAATCTATAGATCAGGCTGGGAAGAACGAGCACTTTGACAATATTGAATATTCCTATCCATGAACATGAAATTTCTCCATTTATTTTTCTTTTATTTCATTCGAGTTTTGTAGTTTTGCCCTAATAGATCAAAAATGCATTTTCTTAGATTTTCCAGGTATGTTTAGTTTTATCCTCTTAGAAGAAATCTTTTATTTCTTAATTCTCTCTACAAATATTTGTTGAGCTCTTACTCTAGGTACTGGATACTCTAGATAAGAAGACAGACAAGATTTGCCTGCATAGAGTTTGCAATGTAAAGGGTCTGCAGTCGCTTTTCCTGCACAGATCTAATACCAGATGTAAGTTACACATGAGCAGAGGCATCTGGGTAGCTGATATGAGTCCTTGTCAACAACTCCTGTCCGGCATGACGATGTGTCCTGGACATGGAGGTTCTAGAAAGGAAAAAATTACAGCTACATGCCTGGCATGCTCTTGGCCAGCTTGTATTCATAGATTTGAAGGTATCAGAGATGCTAAGAGAGAAACTGGCCTTTTTGTGTACGTCAAAGGATGAAAATTCACTCTGATATGGAAATGTCTGTGGCCTGGCGCCTGGGAGCCTTGTTGTCCAGAGGAAGAAGCGTAGAGGATCCTGTGGCCAGTTCAGAGGCTTGGGGAGAGACTCGGCAGGCTCTGTTTACAGCTGCAGTCATCAGATATTGACCAGGAGCCCAAACCATGTCATGGTAGCTAAAAAACTTAAGGTTCCTACTGTGCCGCACCTCCAGAACTTAAGTCTAGTAAAGACACAGACAAATTCAAACACAAATACATTACAACAATAAGCGTTTTGGAGAGGAAACAGAAAGCTCATGAGAAGGAGACCTCACCCAGCCTGGGTGGCGGCTTCACAGAGGAAGTGACATTTCAGCTGAGACATTTAACCCAAGACCTAGTTAAGAATTAACCAGGCGAAGTGAAGGCAGGAAAAGTCAGCCAGAAGGATAGCCCATGAGAAAGGCCCGGAGATTCAAGAGAGAGGGTGGTTGCATGGTCCTGGAAGGGTCTGTGGTGATTAGGAGGTAAGATGCCAGGAGAGGTGGACAGAGTTCAGGTCACACAGGGCCCTAAAGGACCAGGTGGCCATCAGCCTCCTTATTCCTTCTCTTTATATTAAGAATTGAATGTGTACTGTGTATCAGGTGCTGTCCTAGGCACTATGGGTACAGACACGAATGGGACGGATCCAGGCTGGCAGGGGAGTGAGTTCTCAGCAGGATGCTCAAGGTCAGCTTGGAGCCTCTTCCTCTTGTTTTTTTTTTTTTTTTAAATTGAGATATCACTGACATGCCACAAAATTTACCTTCCTAAAGTGTATACTTTTAGTATATTCATAGGGTTGTATTACCTATGAATAGGTAATACATATTACCTATACATACTTACATATTACTACTATCTAATTCCAGAAAATTTTTATCACCCCAAATGAACCCCTGTACCCATTAGCTGTCACACCCCAAGGCCTCTTCCCCTCGGGCCCTGGCAACAATGAATCATTTTCTATCTTTATGGATTTGCTTATCCAGGAAATTTCATATAAATGGAATCATACAATATGTGGCCTTTTGTGTCTGGCTTTTTTCACTTAATGTACTCTTTTCAAGGTTCATCCATGTTGTAGCGTGTGTCAGCATCTCTTTCTTGTGGGTGCGTAATATTCCACGATACGAATAAAGCACATTTTATTTATTTTTTCATCCATTGATGGATATCTGGGTGTTTCCACTTTAGGGCCATTATAAATAATGCTACTATAAACATTTGTGTATGAGTTTTTGTGTGGACGTTTGTGTTTATTCCTCTTGAGTGTATACCTAGGATTGGAATCACTGGATCACAGGCTATCCCTACATTTACTTTTTGAGTCACCACCAGCCTTTTTCCACAGTGGCTGCTCCATTTCACATTCCCACCAGCAATGTACGAGGATTCCGATGTCCTGTCTTCCTTGCCAACACTGTTATTTGTCTGACCCCTTTCTCCAGATGTGCTCTGGAGGGAGGCTATCTGGGGAAGAGTAAGGCCTGGCTCCTGGGGTCTGTGCCTGGGGATGTGACTTTGAGGGAAGCCTGGTCTTCTTCTCCCACCCCCCTACTGCGGCTGAGTCATTGCCCAGGATCCTGGGGTGAACTGCCTGGCAGTGGGACGGGTGACACCAGCCACTGCAGAAGTCACCATCAAATTTGACTTGAGTCTCCACCCCCAACCCCAAGCGGCTGGGCTTCCCTGGAAGCAGCTATTTCTGGCTATTTCTGCTCCAGGGAGGAGCAGTGGTGGGTGGAAAGGTTGAAATTGCTCAGTGGAGTGATTTTGGAGGCTGTGTGCATTGAGGACCCAGGACAACCTTTCCGAGAGCACTGATCCTTCTGGCATCATCGGGGGAGGGGATGGCCCCCTGCAACCCAGAAAGCACCCTGGGGAGGGGGAGAGCCAAAGAGAAGGCGGAGGCACTGGTTTGACCAGGCTGTACCTGCAGGACCCTGTGAGACCCTCAGCAAGGCAGACCTAGGCCTGAGGAAGAGGAGGAGTGGGATCCATATGCGGGTTTTCCACGGAGGGGGAACAGCTTGGGCGGGCAGCTAGCAGAAGGCCAGTGGAGTGCCTGGAATCAGGCAGGAAGGGTCTGCTTAGAATGGAGGTGCAGCAGGAAGACAGACCCAGGAAGCAAGGAAACATTGGTGTTCAGGCTCCTGTGTCAGTCCCAGGACTGCCCCCCATTTGCTACAGGACTCGGGCTCAGTGTGAACCAATGTGCCTCCGCATCTTCATCTGCAAACTGCACTAACCAGATCATGGTGATGACCATCAGTGGCCACTGTCCTTGTTCTTTTTGTTTGTTTAAGATTTTATTTATTTATTTATGAGAGACACAGAGAGAGAGGCAGAGGGAGAAGCAGGCTCCATGTAGGGAACCCGATGCGGGACTTGATCCTAGGTCCCTAGGATCATGCCCTGAGCCGAAGGCATCGCTAAACCACTGAGCCACCCGGGCTGCCCCTGCCACTGTCCTTATTACACTGAACTGTCAGCAATGGTCTTGACTGTTCCAGTTTTTTGTCATCTCTGTGGCTCTCTCCTGCATTCACCCGACTCGTCTTCCTGCTGCCCATGTCCGCTTTCTTGGCCCTTGTTGGGCACCATTTTAGCCAAGTGGGTTACGTGTTCAGCCTCTATAGGCAGCCAACTGGGGTTAGAAATCCTAGTTCTGCTGTCCCCAGACATGCACCCTTGGGCAAGTCATTTCACCTGTTCAAGCCTGAGCCTCAGTTTTCCCATTTGTGAGTTGGGGCAGTAATAGCAGGCAGGTGATAATAGCAGGTCACCAATCCCCATCCTGGACCAGGGGGACTAATGGATGGATAGACAGAGGGCTTAACACAGTGCCCAGCACAGTTAGTGCTGGACCGTACAAAGAACAACCAGAGGTCTCAGGTCTGGGGTCCTGGGAAGACGGGGAATGACGGGTGCCCTGTGCCTTGCCGGGGGATGGGCTGAAGGACTGCTACAGTCAGCTGCCCGGGCTGGCTGCATAGCCTGTAAAGGCTTAGGGAGAGAGGTTTGCTGCTTTATTTCTATGCAAAATCCATATTGTTGCTTTTTGGTTCATGAGTCACACGCCTTGTGGTGTGTCTGCAGGGCTATGCACATGTCCCCACAGTCTTGTGGCCCCCAGAACAGGCAGCTCTGTGGGGGCCCCAGGACATTCTTCCCCTCCTCTTTCCCTTCCTTCCTGTGTTCATTCGCACAATAGATACTGCTTTTGCTAATTTTTATTTTTAAATAAAAATTGTATATATTTAAGGCACACAATAGGATGTTTATATATTTATATGTGTGTGTATATATATATAGAGAGAGAGAAATTATTAATATAGTCAAGCTAATCAACATATTCATCTTCTTATATATAGTTACCTTTTTTTCTGAGATGTTGATCAAAGGATACAGAGTTGTAGTTATATAGGATCTAATGTACAGTATGGTGACTACAGTTAATAATAATAATACTATGTTGACAACTAGAAATTTGCTGAGAGAATAGATTTCAGGTGTTCTTGCTACAATAGATCATTTGGAGCCCCTGCTAGGAGCCAGGCTCCCTCATGGAGCCCAAAAACCTAAACAAAGAATTATATAATTAATATATACTAATTACCCTGTAATTACAAATTGGAAGAGGTGCTGCTGTGAGGCTGATATGCAGAAATGCAAGGTACTATGGGAGAGAGCAACTCAGGCAACTCGACTGAGATTAGGGTGACCGGGAAAGGCCTCTCAGAGGAGGTGACATTTCAGCTGGAATCTGAAGTTTGAAGACGAGTTTACTGGCCCAAGAATGAGAAGACAGAGGGCTCCAGGCACAGGAAACCGGGTGTGTAAAAGCCCAGAGGAGCTCAGTTTTTGTTTTGTCTCATTTTGAGTTCGGAAATGAAAGAAGCCAACGTGATTGACCCAGTCACTGAGGGATTTGGGGAGGGGCAGAGACGGGATCATGCAGTGCCTTGGAGACCGTGGAAAGGTGGGCCTTGTTGCTGAGTGCTGGGTGGAAAAGGAGGTGAGATGGGGAGGGAGGAGGCTACCCCACAAACATGATTGTGCAGGCCACATGGCCGGGTGGTGGCAGCTCAGCCCTGGAGCGCCCCCGGGCATCGTGGGTTGCCCAAGGTCTACCTGCAGTGGTTAGGCACCTCTGTCTGGCTGTCCCGGGCCAGGAGCAGGAACCACACCTGTGATGGTGTGTCACTGACCAGCTCGAGATCCAGGCTATCTGCTCTGCAGGGTGGAATGCGTCAGGTGGCCAAGAACCCCACCAGCTTATCAGCAGTGATTTCTCTCTGCAGAGGCAGCCACCACCCGCTTCCTGCTGAGATGGGCCGGTTCAGCTTCACTCACTACAGCTGGAGATGGAGGGGGAGCAGATGGCCCTGCTTGGCCCAGATTCCAGCCAGATTGCCAGGGAGGTGTGGGCGGAGGGACAGGGCTGGCGCCAGCAGCAGGAATATAGGAGAGGAGGGTGGGAGCCACCTCCTTGCCATCTTAGTGGGACCTTGCTTGTATGGGGGGCAGTGGAGACCACCTCGTTGTGGTTCTTGAACCAGCAGATGCTTGGAGCTCTCTAAAGAGAGAGGGCTCTGCCTTTTACAGCCAGGACAAGAGCTCTTGAGAAACTCAAGATGTCGATGGTTACATCTCCAGTGCCCAGCACCTGGCAGGACCAGGCAGGAGCTTAGCGGTTGTTTTTTATTTCTTTTTTTTTTTTTTTTAATAAATGATGGTAGTAGCTTTCAGGTGTTTTCTTACCTAATCCCCATGGCAACCCCACAAAGGGGCCACTGTTGTGATCCCCATTTTACAGATGAGGACACCGAGGCATAGAGAGGAGGAGTAAACTTGCTTAAAGCCTCAGCTGAACAAATGTGCAAGAACAGATGGCTCTCTGACAAACCGATGGCCAAGCCTGGGAATTGGGGCTTTGGGAGTGGGGAGCTGACCTAAGTGTGGGTGGCAGCCACGTGTGGACACTGCTGGCTAGAGAGGAGAGCATGTTCCTCTTGTGTTGTGCTCCCTGAGCCCTAGTCAAGCACAGAGACACCCCGCAGCCGGGTTCCTCCATGGTGCAAGGCGCTCGGAGAGCAAGAGATGAGCCTGCAGAGGTAGGGAGACGCAACGGCTGCGTATAGCTGAGCGAGCTGCACACTGCACGACTCCAAGGCAAGCCATTCACATAGGCTGTGATGAGAACAACGCGTCCCCCCCCCCAGAATTGTGCCAGGTGGCCACCTCGTAGGTGGTGCCCCACCATGCAGGACCTGGAGACCAGGGGCCAGAGAGTAAATATTTTAGGCTGTGTGGGCCACACAGTCTCTGCTGCACTACTCAACCCTGCTGTTGTAGGGTGAGAGCAGACTGTATGTAAATAAATGCACAGGATGTGTTGCAGTAAACAATACAATCTACGGGAGCAGGTTGCCTTCCAGATTCGGCCGTGTGCCGTAGTTGGCCAACCCCACGGAAGGATTGTGACCTTCATTCTGAGAGCAAGGTGGAACCACGAGAAAAATTTAAACAGGAAGTGGGAGGAGGCAAAGTCGCATTTAACTGGGCCCTGCAAAGATACAACTGTGCCCCCCACCCCACCCCACCCCCCTGCAGTGTTTCTTCTGTCCTGCATGTAGATCCCTGAGCCTGTCTGTCTGCAGGTGGAGGCCTGGCCTGGGACCCAGGGGCTCTGATGCGTGCAGAAGCAGAGGCCACTGCTGTCACTCTCTTGTCACCCTCCTCCCCACACCAGCTGTCAGGGCTCCTGCAGTGCTGGTTCCTGCTCCGGGCCTCAGGGCCAGAGCGGAGCAGCACCGTGGCCAACAGTCTGGCCGTCAGAGTCAGAGGGTCTGATTTCCTCTGCTTGGTTCTGTGTGACGGTGACTGTCCATCTCCTCTTCCCCACAAGGGGGAAATTCCAGACAGGGACCCATGAAAGAAGGCGGTTTGCAGGACCTGGGTGCATAGGGAGGGCTCAGTGAGACGACACTATGGATGTAAGCATCCTTTCCTCGCTGAAGCAGAAGGAGGAAAGCCTGCTCGTGCTCTGGACAGTGGGGTCTTAGCTCCGGTGAGCTGTGTCTGGAGCCAGGCTCCCCACTGGAGCAGAGCACACTAAAAAGGGGCGCTTGGCTCACGCATACCAAGGGCTCTATAGAGATGGGGGTGATTTGTCACACCTCTGGGCTGAAAATAACTACTGGCCATGGGAGTAATTCCCCATCTTGGGCTCCCATGCAGCACAGAGAACACCCCGATAATTACTGCTCACAGACGCTGCTTTTGGCAGCTGGTGTTTAATGTCTGCCTCAAGGAGTGTCTTCTGGACAGGAAGCCTGGTCCACCCTCCACCGCCCACGGGGTTTGAACCCTTGCCTCATGTGAGCAGAACCTTCCCCACACCCATCCTACATGGGAACACAATGGCCACTTGTTACCCTCCCAAAGGCCACCTGCCCAGCCCAGGGCATTCCCTCTGGTCCATGGATGGGCAGGCTAGGCTTCGGCAACCAGTGACCTTGCCATAAATCTTACCCGGCCCTGAGGCCAAGACCAGATACTGGGACATCCTGGGAGTGACTGCAGGCAGTGCCACATATGCCAGATGTGAACCATGGGGGTCACCCCTGCATGGTGGTCTGATTTTCTCAGTGATGGAGAGGCTGTGTCCTTGGGCTGAGCTAGAGGGCTGCTGATTAGGTCAAGGTCCAGGAAGAGTGGCTAAGGGCTTAGCTAGCGTGTGCCAGGCTTTAGGAAAAGCACAGTCGGTGCCAGGTCGCTGTCCTGCCTTTGTGGGGAGGTGCCTTATGGCAGACAGACCCAAAGTCCCTAATTATCCAAACACTTATGTGATTTTAGTTGTGAAAGGCTATAAATGAGATGTATAGGAGCTGTGGGTGTACATAAGAGGGGGAGTGCCCTCATCTGGGGACTTTGAGCTGAGACCTAAGGGTTGAGGAGTGAGGCAGATGTGTGTGTGTGTGTGTGTGTGTGTTTGTGTGTGTGTGTGTTCACATTCATGTGCATATATGTTAGGGATGGATTTAGGAATGGGGCCGGCTGGCTGGCTGGTGGATGGGTGTATGAATGAATGGACACAAGGATAGGTGATTGACTCTTCCAGGCGGTGGGAATGGGTTATGCAAAAACTCAGAGGCCAGAAGATATAAGGTGACTCGCTGACATAAAAAACATTGTGAAAGGTGATTGGAGTTTTAAAAATGAGACTGGAGAGGTAGGTCGGTAGGAGCACTGTTGAGTAAGCTGTGCACTGCACTCACTACTCCAGGGGATGCCAATCTTGCAGATGGCAGTGTGAAGGGCACCCCCTGGATTGTATAAGAAGGAAGTCTTCAGGAGGGATCACATCACGCCAACCTTGTAGGTCTTAGGAAGGGTTTTGGACTTTGTTCCCAGAGCAGTGGGGAGCCATGGACGGTCTAATTTCATTTATAATGCCCCAAAACAACGCTGTCCAATAGAACTTTCCATGAAGATGGAAATGTTCTCTTTCTGCACTTTGTAATATGGTAGCCACGTGCAGCTATTGAGCACTTGAAATATGGGCAGAGTGACTGAGGACATGACTTTTGAATTGTTGTGGATTTATGTTTGAGAAGCTATAACAATAGCCGGATGTGGCTCGTGGTTCCATAGTGGACAGGGCAGCTCCAGAGAATCTGACCGCGTCTTCTACAGACTCCTGCCACTCCCAACCCCCAGTCAGGGGGAGGCGTCACCTCTTGCCAGAGGCTGGTGGAGGCCTCAAGGTCCCCTTCATGTGGATGTCAGTTCACACTCAACCGCGGGCTGTGGTGCCAGGAACGGGGCCTGATGAGGATGGAACCGACGGCTCGTGCCCATCCCCACTGCGCCTGAGACCTCGTCTTTCCCTCTGGCACCTGCTGTGGGTGCTGACTGAGTATTCATCCTGCGGAATGGTGGCCTTCTCACTGCCCTTCCCGGCTTGCTCCCAATTTCCCCACAGCAGCTTCCTTCTCCGTACAGAGGGGAGCTGCCCACACTTGCCTCCCGTGCCTGTTGTAAAGAGTAATCCGGACCTGGGGGAGAGTGGGTCTTACCTGGGCCCCTCACACCTGCACACCTGGTGCATGACGTCACGCTCACTCCTGTCCTCTCTGTTGCAGTACGCTACTTCCTGAAGAATAAGGTCAGCCCTGATCTGTGCAATGAGGACGGACTCACAGCCCTGCACCAGGTAAGGCCAGGCTCGCCAGGGTCCCTGGATCGCTGCTCCCCACCTGAACGCTTACCCATCTCCCTGCTCTTTCTGGTCCAGAGCCCTCAGGGAGGCAGGAGGGAAGGGAAGTCCCAGCTGCCCCATCCGAAAGGCTCTTATCTACTTGGGAAACACGTGTGTCTGTTACAAACCCGCCCGCGGAGCCCTGTGCACAGCGCACACACGGCCTCCAGGGACAGGGGGCCTTTGTCCACTGCATCCTCCCTGCCCAGCAAAAGGCCTGACAGACAAAGCAAGTTTGTTTCGAGCTTGAAGCTTACAAAGCGTGTTTATTCACACCCACCAAGGCATCCATGCACCCTGGTATGAAAGGTGATTGACGGGGAGGCCATGTGACCCACCTTGGGTCACCTACTCTGATCTGTGGCCATGAACCAGGTGCTGTCATGGCACACACCCTCCCCGGGGCGGTGCGATGGGCTAGCCTCCCCTGCTCCCACCTTGACCAGAGACGGGCTGCTCTGGCTGTCACCTCTCAGCTGGACGCTGGGAGAGCCTCCTAGCTGGTCCCCAGCGTTCAGTTGCCCTGCCATGTTTCATTCTTCACGCAGTGGCCGCACGGGTGCTAAGGTCAAAGTCTGATGTTACTCCAAGGACTCTGTGTCTCCCCACAAGGCCCCTCGAGGCCTGGCCCCTGACCAGCTCTCCATGCTTCCTGGCTTTTCTGTTCCTTCCACACACTGGCTCCTCCCCACCGCATTTCTCACGGCATGTGGGTCTGTGCCCTCGTTAGTCCTAGTTGGCGGCAAGAGCCTGAGAGCCTCGCTCTTACAGAGTGCTCTTTCCTTCTGAGCACCCCTCCGGTACCATCTTAGCCATTAGTGTGACCATTTGATGTTGACCTCCCTCTGCCCAGACTCAGCCACGTGAGGGCAGAGCCCAGGTCTCTTGCTCCATTGGTATGTCCTAGAATCTTTCCCCATACTGGCATGCAGTGGGTGCTCAATATGTGCATGCTGACTAAATGAACGCAAGGAAGCCTCCCTGTGCCCTGGCCCGTTTCTGAGCAGGTGGACTTGAATGCAACCTGGCCAGGCTGCCAGACCCCTGAGCTGGTGAGAGCCTCTCTCTGTCCCCAGGACAAGGGCAGGAAGGGATGATGATGACTGGCCACTGCCCCTACCCAGGAGCCCCAGGAGCAAGCCCCACCCCTAGCCATCAGCCCAGTGGCTTCCTATGTGTCCTTTAGGCTGCTTTTCCTGTCCGCAGGGCTTCCCACGTCCACTAATTCTAGCTGTGTGATCTTGGGCAAGTTACCTAAGCTCTCTGTGCCTCACTTTCCTCACCTGTAAAATCAGAATAACAAGTACCCACCTCACTGGGTGGTTGTGAGGGTTAAGTGAAGGCACATAACAGCCCTTCAGGCATCTCCTGACCCTGCAGAAGTATTAGATGGCGTTGTCATTATTAAAATTCGTCAATTGTTGGCGTCTGCTCAGAGCCACTCCACTTCTGTGAAGTGTGGGTTGATCCTCACAACAGCCCTTTGAAATATCATTATCCCCATTTTACAGCTCAGGAAACCGAGGCTCAGGTTGGCACTGTCTGGTAGACTGTTCTCTGATGGCGGGTTGTCCTGTGCGTCTGCAGGGTGCCGGATGGCAGCCCCTAGCCTCATGGGGCTTGGAATATTATTCTGAGGAGTCAATGAGGCAATTCGTGGCCAAAGGTTAGCAAGGGGGGGCTTCCCAGTGGCTCCCCAAAAAGCACTGGCAGCAGTTACTGATAACGTGACAGGCTATTACGGCTGCTGCCCGGCAGTCATGGTCATTACTGTTGTCACCGCAGCTCCATACAACAAAGGAGCACATTGAGAAGCCATCACAGGCCTGGCAAAGGAGTGTGGCTTTTCTCTTCTCGGCAGCAGGGAGTCTTTGGGGTTTGTAAACTGAGACTGATGGGTTGGGGAGGGAGCCCTCTGGGTGGAGGGCGTGGGCAGGGGAGTGCCAGGGACTCGGGGAGAGATGGGGGGCAGAGATGCAGGAGACGGACGGAATCCTTGCCCTGCTAGATTGGATGTGGGAAGTGAGGGGGCGGGACGAGTCATCCAACGGCAGGTGCCATTTCCCGCCTTGGGGAACGTGGGGGAGGAGGCCTGCCCACTCCACCACCTACCACCCCAGCGTGCACCCCACTTTAAGGCTGGTCCAGTCCCTCGGCATCCCTCTCACAAGACTGCAATTCTGGGCGCACAGTCCCCTCCCTTTCAACCTCAGCTCCCTCCCCCATCCTCACGTCTTCTGCTGCTAAGGGTCCCCTGCCTGCAGGGGCTGAGCTGCTCCTCCTACGGACAGGGGCTCCTCAGACCCACCTCCCAACCAGCCTGGGGCCCCTGGCCGGTCCCCACTGCCTCACTCCAGTGCTTTTGGCGCCCTCTGCTGGCCATCCTGTGCCACTGCATGGTTCTCTCAACCACCTGAGACCGCGCCAGGCTTCCTTGGGTCACCTGAACCCCACCTTTCTGGAGAGATGCCCTCAGACCCAGCCAGCCCCACACCAACTGGAGCAGAAAGAGAACCTGGGTCTCTAGCATCATCTGTGCAAACATCTGCTTCTTTCCCACATGTCCTTCTGGTACTGAGCCATTGGCTCTGCTGGGGATGGGGTTGGGCCTCATGGCCCTTTATCTAGGGCCGGGGCTCCCAAAGGTGCCTCTGATTCTTCTTTTTTTTTTTTTAAGATTTTATTTATTTATACTTGAGAGATAGAGAGAGGCAGAGACACAGGCAGAGGGAGAAGCAGGCTCCATGCAGGGAGCCCGACGTGGGACTTGATCCCGGGTCCCCAGGATTACACCCTGGGCCGAAGGCAGGCACCAAACCGCTGAGCCACTCGGGCTGCCCCTCTGACTCTTCTTCTGGCATCCAGTCACTTCTCCCCATGCCCACAGATTCTCCCGTAGGCTCGGCCACCACCATCTCTTAACTGGATGATTTCAACATAGCTTGTCACTGTCCCTCTCCTCCCCCAAAAGTGCTCACACACAGTCTGTTCTCCACATGCACCCAGAGGAAAGATTAAAAAAAAAAAAAAAGACAAACCAAGTCTGATTATGTTACTCTGAATATAATTCTGCAATGTCTCCCATTGCACGAGGACCAAGCCCTTAACTGGATGGGCAGCACTGAGCACAGATCCCTGCGTTGTCCTCTTCTGGCTTCCCCATCCTGCTCTATAAAGTGACTCCCTGTCTTCCTCTTCTGTCCTCGCCTTTCTCTCCCATGGCCCTGGCTTGAGGTCCCTCTGTCCCCTTAGAGTCTTTGATTCACTGTCCTAGGAGTGTGAGGGCTCCAGTGGTTGCCAGAGCTCTCTGTCTCTGGGGGGCTGTAGATGAGCCTTCCCTCTCACCAGGGCTGACCTGTCTGTGGACAGGTGGGTGCACAGACACGGCTGTGTCCTTTCAGGGGCTCTATCAGCGTCCCCACAGCCCTGATGTGGAGGTGGGTTGTTTGAGGAGAAGGCTTGGTTACTTGGGGGCTTCCCCAAGGACTGAACTCCCGGGTCATAAGTTCCCAAGTTGGGGGTGTCAGACTGTGCCCTAGGGCCACACCTTGGAGGTTCCTGCCAAGTAGAGGGACTCCCCCCAACAGCCCCCTCATCCCACCAACACCCACTCCTGCTCCAGCCCGAGCAGCCCTCCTTGAGCTCATTTGTTCTCTAAGTTAGAGTTGTCCGTACAATTTTGTTTGAAGAAAAGTCCTCAGGAATTAAAAAAGAAGATTTTGAAGCCTCATTCAAAATTTTGTTTCATTTCACCAGCACTCGCAAAGCATTTTATTGCTGCCCCTCATGTTTTTTCTGTCTCACTTACATTTTTATCTCGAGTATTATTAACTTACTCATGGGGAAACTGAGGCTTAGAAAGGTTATGTGGCTTGCCCCAGGTCACATGGTATGTAAGTCATGCAGCTGGATTCAGACTCAGACTGTTTGGCTCCACTGTCCTTCTTGTGGCATGTTCCCACGGGGGCCGGGGCCTCTGCCGACACTGACCCTGCCTGTGTCCCCCCTGTTGCCCCCCCCCACAGTGCTGCATCGACAACTTTGAGGAGATTGTCAAGCTGCTGCTGTCCCACGGTGCCAACGTGAATGCCAAGGACAACGAGCTGTGGACGCCCCTGCATGCGGCGGCCACCTGCGGCCACATCAACCTGGTGAAAATCCTCGTTCAGTAGTACGTGGCCCTCTCTCCCCCAGGGGCGCCCCGCTCAGCCTTTGGTGGTCCTCAGCTGGTCTTGTTTTGTCTCTGCCTTCCCTCCCCCTCCTCTCTTCTTTTCCCCTTGGTGCCACTTCCTCTGCCTCTGGTGGTGTGTGCTGTCTCTCTTTCTCCCCACACCCTCCCTCTGCCTCTGTCTCTGTTTCTCTCTCACCTCCTCTGTCCCCTCCCTTGTCCCGTTCCCTTCCTCCCTCCATCTCTGTGTGCCTCTCCCACTCTGCCTCTCTTCATTCTGTGTCCCTTTCATGCTGTTTTCCCCAGAATATTAATTCTGACCACCCTGGCGTTGCGGGGATGATCCTCATTGGTCTTGGTGTGCAATCCCTTTGATGTACTGTCACGTTGAATTTGTTGGGGTTTTGTAGAGGACTTTTGCATCCACATTCATGAGGGATGTGGGTCTGTAGATCATTTCCCGCAGGGGCTTGGTCTGGTTTTGAATCAGGGTCGCTGTCTCCTTTTCTAAATCTCTTTTTCTTTGTGTCTGTGAATCCCTGAGTCTATACTCATCTCCTCTACTCTCTTTACATCGTGTTGAAATTTTTGGTTTCTTTTACTATTAAGAAAAAAAAAAAGGCAGGCATACTTCCTTGGCCTCGCCTCCCAAATACTGTCTACATGCGTTTCCTGCTTTCAGGAGCACCGGGTAGCAATGTTTTTACTAGGAATAAGGCCATTTCTGTCTCTGCCATTCTGATGGGCCTTCCTGCCCTGGAATTACTTCCAGGCTGCTTTGGTTCTGTAAACACATAGAAAAGGCAACATTCAATTTTCAGTGTGTTCGATCGAATTCCTCTGATAATTGGTGAGCACTTGAGCTGGGCACTGGGCACTTAGGGATGCAAAAGTCCTAAGGAATCAGGCAGGAAATGGGGTGATTTCAGTACTAGTATGAGACAGAGCGGGTCCTGGGAGGCCATGGAGAGCATCTGAGTGCAGGGTCAGTCAGGTAGAGTGGCTGAGGGCAGGCGACCTTTTGCAGAGGTCTTGGCAGAGCAGCAGGGGCTGGAGGGTGGGGGAGGGCGACGGAGGCGATAATACTGCTGCCCTGGCTCAGAGCGGTGGATTAGCTTGCCCAAGGGCACCTGGGAGCATGGAGAGGTCTCAGTGGAGGGCCTGAGGACTGACGGCTGGCCCATGGCCGCACCTCTGATGAGAACCTGGTTGTGGCTCAATCTGGCAGGAACATCAGGTGGTCACAGCCTGATCGGTGATGGTGCCCAGAGGGAAAGGGAGTGGTGCCAGCCTGGTGCAGTGGATTCCCAGCGCTGGCCTGTTCTAGGATGCTGTGGGGCGTGGGGCGTGGGTTCAAAATACACAATCCCAGCCCCACCCCCAGAGACTGTTTCAGGAGGGCTGGAGTGCAGTCCAGGGAGCAGCTCTCTATTTCAGTGATGCCTGGGGAATTCTGCAGGGCATCCTAGGACCACACATGGGAACCACTGGGCCAAAAAATCAGGTCCAGCCAGGGAGCCCCAAGTCTGTCCTGTCCCTGTCCAGTCAGTCTTTCGGGAAGGGACTTGGAGACGGTGCAGGGAGAGCTGAAGATGTTCTGCAACTGGACAAAGATTGAAATAGAGCCAGATTTGGCCCTTGACTCTCCCATGTCCTCGCTGTGTGACCTTGGACAAGAGACTGAACTTGTCTGAGTCTTCGTTTCCTCTTGAGTGAGATGGGCCAACAGGAACAACCCGAAAGGACTAGCATGAAGATTAAAGAAGATGATGTGTGTATAAGGCTATTCGTGTTATTTGGATTAGTGTCACCAGGGGGGACGTTGACATTTGTCCCCAAGTGCCTGCCTGCTGGCCCAACAAAGCAGGAAGCTCGGGGAGGTCTGCTGGGACAGCTTCCTGGGAGAAGCTGAATCCTGAAGCTGCCGTCCCGGGGTCCCCAGGGAGGCGGCAGGGTTGGGGGCACTAGGGTGCACAGTGGGGCTGCGAGTGAGAGGATGGAGGGCAGAGGCAGCCAGACCAACCCCTGCCGCTCCTCCCCGGCCCTCACTGTAACCCTCTCTCTGCAGTGGGGCCGACTTACTCGCTGTCAACTCAGACGGGAACATGCCATATGACCTCTGCGAGGATGAGCCCACCCTGGATGTCATCGAGACGTGCATGGCCTACCAGGGTAAGGGCAGGGCGGCACGCCGTGACGTGGGTACAGGTGCACGAGTGAGCTGGCTACGTGCTCGCTTCCTGCCCAGCGCTTAGGAAATGGGACGGGTCCTCACCATTATTGTTATCCCGGTGATTAGCAAGATGAGGACACAAAAGGACCCTGGAAAGCCATGCTGTGCAGAAGGGAGGCATTGTTCTCCTCTGTGTCACCCACACACACGGGTGGCCTCAGCTGGCCCTGTCTCCTCTTCGTCAGCTGTGACAATCCAATTCAATAAACATTCACAAGAAAGATATATTCCCATTTGGGAAAATAATCAAGAGTCAAGAACATTTGCGGGTGCCCGCTCCGTGCCAGGCACCATGCTGGCTGCCAGGGGCCGGGGTAAACAAGCTGTGGGCTGTTCTCAGCTCACAAATGAGCTTCAGAGAGGAAACAAATGTAGCAGAGACCTGCCTGCCCCCACCACCATGGGTACCTATTTCTGAAGGTCTCCCCAGAAAGACATCTCAAATCCAGACCCTTGCCTGCAGTCTGAGGACCAGCCGGGACCCTGCCCTCGAGTTCCTTCCCGGGCCGCTGTGATAACCACCAGGTGGCCTCTCCATTCCCCGGGGCCCCGGGCGCTGCGTGTTCATCTTCTGCAGACATTCTTCGTTTTCGTACGAATCTGGTGAATCTCTGGGCCCCTCTTTAGGGACCGTGTTTTTAAGTGCGGTTTTCACAATCACAGAGTATAAAGAAAACCAATTGTATTAAAATATAGCGACCCTGGCATTTCTAAATGTGTTTCGTAGAAACTTTTTAAATTCACGAAGTAGCAAGATAACATGAAAATACGTGCGGTTTCTGTTGGTGACAGAGCCACAGGCATTGCTGGTTCTGCCGTGGGTTTTACCTACGTCCTCATAGAAGGTAATGCTATTTTCAGTTCAAGGTTAGTGAGAATGAACACATGTAATTTTTTTTCTCCTTTCAAGTTTACAGACCTCCCCCAAATTCTGTCCCAGAATGTTTGATCTAATGGACCATTGTACAGAACATGTCACTTTTGCCTCCTTAAATACCATTTAGTAGCTGCCGGTAACATTTAGACTTTTAGCCAGAGATTCAGGCTATAGAATGTCGGGGTCCGTCCACCTCAGTTTACTTAACTTGCCATTCAAAAGTTTTATACTTGTTCATTCATTCATTCCCATAATGGAAAATCATGAAGCATTGTGCCCTCTGCTGCGGACACAGCCACGGGATGAGGGGAACTAACAGGGCCCCTGGTCAGATAGGTGGTCGGGGAGGTCAGCGAGGGCGGTGATCCCTGCCACACCTGCAGCATGAAGCAGAGCCAGCCATTTGAGCGGTTGGAGGCAGGCAGGTGGATGGTAGGGACTTCTGGTGCAGAGGAACAGAATATGTAACAGCAACCAATACTGTTGTAGAGCTTCCTGGGCGCCAGGCAGGAATGGCCCTTGTTCTGTGGGCCAGTGTGCGGTGTTTGTGTTCGCTGGATCTGGGAGATAAGAACCTATGGGCATGGCAGCGACTCCCTTGCCCGGTGGACCCTGGGGACAGGAGCTGTGCCCTGCCCATCTGCCCTGCTACTCCTCCCTGCATGGGGCCTAGGCCTGGGGTGCTGACTCAGTCCCCCCTTCCCTCCACAGGCATCACCCAAGAGAAAATCAATGAGATGCGGGCGGCTCCTGAGCAGCAGATGATTGCAGACATCCACTGTATGATCGCGGCGGGCCAAGACCTTGACTGGATAGATGCCCAGGGCGCCACACTGGTGAGCAGACGGGCCAGGCGGGGTTGGGGCTGCGGGGTCAGTACCAGAACCAAAACCAGCTGAGGCTGACATGGGCCAGCACTTGGTGGAAATTAAGCTTATACCGTTGGGGCCCATCCGTGGCCTTGAACTTCCTCCAGACTTGCTTTGGGGCCACGGTTGGCCCTGGAATGTGGAGAATTAACAGAGCAGGGCTCAGCCTCTTTGAGAATCTGGCCAGTCTCAGCTGGGGCGGAGAGTCGGGAGCCCTGTTGTCCACCAGCTCTGTCTCCCGGCTCCTCCACCTCACGTTCCAGATGTCCATCTGAGCTCATTATGTTGGCCCCCTCCAGTGGGGTCTCCCATGTATGCAAAGACTGGAGCCACCATCCATCCACTTGCCTGTGCCATCTTGCTTTGCACCTTCCATTCATTCCCCTGCCTTAGGATCTCTTTTCCCACCCCTCCTCCCTGCCTCAGCAGCTTCCCTGAATCTCACCACAACAGCCTCTCTGGGTTCTTTGATGCCCGAGTCCAGACACCGCCAGTCATCCATCCATCCATCCATCGGTTCATTCATCCATCCAGTCACACACACACCTGTGTGCCACATGCTTCCCTAGACCCTGGAGATAGAGAACAATGGAACCCTCTTCTCTCTCAGGTCTGCCCGATTGGCTCCACTCATCCTTTCAGCTCAAGTGCGAGGGATGGGAAACTTTGACCTCTCTTCGTAGACTCTCGTAGCACAATGCAGCCCAGTTATTGGGGAGGGTCTGCTTTTGATGCTCTAAACTGAAAACAGGAACATGGGCTTCAAAGGCCCATGTACTGCACCCCCATCTTCCCGCCGATGGCTGGGCCCTGGCCTAGGCTTGGGGTCCATGCTAGTCATGAGCACTTTTGAGTCTCAGAATCTTGAGCTTACTTGGTAGGGCTCAGCAGTACGAAGATCCCTCATAGCCCCTGGGGCCTGATCTGGTGGCCCAGGTGTCATAACTGGGCTTCTCAGACCATCTGGTTTCTGAGCTCCACCCTCTGTCTCATGCCCTTTTCTATTAACTGGGTCCCTGCTGAGCCCAGCACCCAAAGATAGGGTCACGTAGTGAGACTGAACACTGTAGTATGAGGGCAAAGCCCGGCTGTCCCTGGGCATGGCCCACCCTGGCTGGAGCTCCTTTAGGTCTGTGGCTGGGCCCTCCAGACACATGGCTGGCCCTCTTGGACTGAGGCTGGCCACAGGGTGGCCTATATCACATGGGCCAGGCCCATATGAAGTCTCAGGTCATCCCAGTAGAGTGGGAATACTAATAGTCCCTTCCTCACTGAATGGAGGAATGAATGAGATTTTGCATGTAGGTGCTTGGTATGGATTCTCTAAATTCTCAGTAGATATTAGTGATTCACATTATTATTATTAATGAAATCACTGTCCCAGTCATGCCTTTTTATTCCCAGCCAAGTATGAGGCCGTACAGTTTGTAATGTCTGGCTGGCCCTGCCAGGTGTCATCCTCCACAATTGGAAAACATCACACATTTATAAATCAGATGATTATTTTAATTTTCATGGATGCCTGTACCAGATCACACCCCAGGCTTATTCTGCAAATTGAAAAATAAAGGAGAAACCTCTGTTTGCCAGGACCTTATAGCAACTTTAGCCTAGAACAAGCCAGCATCTGACCATCAAGGCTGTGTCTTGAGGCCATGCCTTCTCTGTCCCACTGCCTGGAGCTTGGTTGCCCCAGACCTCAACCCCCTGCCCAGAGCTCTCTGGTTTCCTCCCAGCCAGCCTTCTGCTGGCCTCCGTGGGCTCTCACCTCTGCCTCCCACCTCGGCTGGGCAGTTGGTTTCTCTTTACCTTGTCTCCTTACTCCTTCACATGGTCCCATGGTGTACCTTGTCATCACTCACGACTCTGAGAATGTTGATCACAAACTGAGGGTCTGTCATGTGCTAAATGCTTTGTGGACTTTCTGGAGATCAAGCAGATGGGACAAGTGAGGTCCGCAGGGTGGGGTCCCATCACCAGAGGCCTGGAATGGTTTCAGGTAGAGGAGTTGTGGCCTCAACATGAGACTTTCCTTTATTGGAGGTACTGGTTGCCAATTGTGTAATGAATGACCCCAAACTTAGCCTCTTGAAGCAATAATAATTATTTATTATCTCACCTGGTTTTCTGTGGTTAGGGAATTGAGAACAGCTTAGCTGGGTGGCTCTGGCTTAGGGTCTCTCATGAGGCTGCAGACATCTGAAGACTTGACCAAGACTGGAAGACCCACTTCCAAAATGGTGCTCTCACATGGCTGGCCAGTTAGTGCTGGCTATCGGCAGGAGGCCTCAGTGTTTCACCTCCTTACGGGCTCTCCTTAGAGCTGCTGAAGGGTCTGTACTACACGACAGCCACTTTATTCTAGAGTGATTGATCCAAGAGAGCAAAAGTTAGAAGCAGTGATGCCTCTAATGACCTCACCTCAGAAATCATACACCACCACTTCACAATGTCCTACTTGTTAGAACTGAGTCACTTGTTCTGGCCCACACTCAAGGCAAGAGGAATTAAACTTCATCTTTAAGGGAAGTATGTCAAAGAATTTGTAGACATTTTGAAACCACCGCATCGGGCCTCTGAAACCCCTTCCTCAGAGCTCAGCACACAGTAGGGACTCAGTAAATGCCGTTGCTCTAGCCACAGGGGCTCTCAGGCCAACCACAGGATGAAGAGTGGCCTTAATAATACTTTGCAACGTGGCTGAATTTCTCCCTCATTCTATCCCATTCTCCTATCCCTGGGAATGAGCTGGGATTTGGGTTGGGAAGAGGGCTGTCCCACTTACAGAAGTGGGACTGGTGCCCATAGGGAATGCTCACTTTCCCCCTGTCCTTCAGCTGCACATAGCTGGAGCCAATGGATACCTGCGGGCAGCTGAGCTCCTCCTGGACCATGGGGTGCGCGTGGACGTGAAAGACTGGGATGGCTGGGAGCCTCTGCATGCGGCTGCCTTCTGGGGACAGGTAACTCTCAGCAGTGGGGTGGTGAGGGTGGGCAGGTGGGACCCACCCACTGTGCTTTGGGCTGGCAGTGGTTCACAAGACCCACTTAAGGTGTGCACTACAGCTAGTTTGTGGGACCGGAAAAGACCTAGAAAGTTTATAAAAACATTTAAGAAGTTGTATCCTAAGAAGATAATAATCACATTTGCCAAATTAGAAAATTCTGTACATTCCTGATAAGCAGTTTCTCCCTTCATTCCCCAGATATAAAAGTCTGATTGCAGCTTTTTTAGCCCCTTCTTAGATACCTGGCAGCTCTAGATTTACAGCTGACTCCTTCTACTATCCCTTGGCATGATCCAGGCATGCTGGAGGAGGTGTCAAGTCCATTGTGTTGCCAGTATTCCTGGCTTCAGGGTGCAGCGCCTTCCTTGGGAACTGGCTTTGCCTCATCATTCTTTATGCCATATGCCGAGAAACCTTGGGCACTCTCTCTACCTCCTAGGCTTTTTGAGCCCAGGGGGAATATGGGCTTCTTCCTGTTGTTGCAGATGCAGATGGCAGAGCTATTGGTGTCCCATGGGGCCAGTCTCAGTGCTAGGACATCCATGGATGAGATGCCAATAGGTAAGTCCAGCATCAAACCTAGTTACACATAGGTACTCATTAATTATTTGGTGAATAGTGTGATGATAGTTGGCCAAATGGTATATTGGTGGGTGGATGGGTCAAAGGATAAATGAATAAATTAATGAAGGGTAGATTAACGTACAGATGGACAGCTGGATGGATGGATAGATAAATGTATGGATGGGTAGATGGATGGATCAGTGAATGGGGGAGGATAGGGGATGAGTCTATGGATGGATGGTTGGGTCAGTGAGTAGGTGGATAGATGACTGGAGGGATTGGATGGATTGAGTGGGTAGGTATATATGATTTGAAATATATATAGAAGTTTTGGCTTGGGTGACACAGAGCATCTGCTTGTTTCTTTTGATACTTCTTATATCACTGACTCCCATTGGAAACTACTGGAGGTGGATGGATCTTTTTGTCATAGCTGAGAGCCTTAGGAGCTGAGACTGTATAGATTCCAGGCTTCCTGTTCTTATTCTCTAAGGATTGGGGTGGCCCAGAAAGTGAGGCCGGCATTGTTTACTGCCCTCCTTGGATGCCCCCAAATATGCTGGGAGTTTTCAATGCATGGGGGTGGCAGCTCCTGTAGCCTGGAGGGCCCTTGGGGGCCACTGGCCCCTGCACTGCTCCCCACAACAGCCTCCTCTACCCCTTCAGACCTGTGTGAGGAGGAGGAATTCAAAGTCTTGCTGTTGGAGCTCAAACACAAGCATGACGTGATCATGAAGTCACAGCTGAGACACAAGTCATCCTTGAGCCGGAGGACATCTAGTGCAGGGAGCCGTGGGTGAGTCAGGGCAGACCAGCCGTGGTCCCCGCGGGGTGCTCCTACCTGTGGTCCCCTGGGCACAGGCCTCCAGCACCTCCTCTCTCCCCTCAGGAAGGTGGTGCGTCGAGCCAGCCTGTCGGACAGGACCAACCTGTACAGGAAAGAGTATGAGGGAGAGGCCATCCTGTGGCAGCAGCGGAGCACCGCAGAGGACCAGCGAACCTCCACCTACAACGGAGATGTCAGGGAGCCCAGGACAGACCAAGAGAATAAGGACCCAGTGAGTGGCTTGGCGCCCTGCCTCAGTGCCAGCTGAGGACTTGGGAGGAGGACATGGCCCCTGCCTGGTCTTGACCTCTTCATCTCGGAGCCTTCAGAGGGCGGGTAGCTGGGCAGCACCCTTACACCAGCTGGATCTCCATTGATGCTGGTGGCTCCCATGGTTAATGAGGCAGTCCTGGGGGTGTGGGAGTCAGAGCTGGGAGCTTTGGCACCCCATATGGTCTCATAACGGACAGGAAGTAACTGCCAAATCTGGTTCTGGGCTTCCCAGAAGAGAGGTTCGGTACAGCAGCCACCCTGGGCACTAAAGGCACTGAACTTTTTTTTGAGGGAGGTGGGGAACAGAACATGACGTTGAGAATTGTGTACATCTGGTTGGAAAAACTTTTTTTGAAAAACGGAGTAGGGTATTGATAGGGGCTCTAAGAAGCCGGGTCCAGTGGTAGCCAGTGGTCTGGGCCTTGGACTGCTTTCTTAGGGGGATGCTGTGTTGGTTTCCGAGGACCGCTGTATCGCATTACCACAAACTCAGTGGCTCAGAACAGAAGTTCTGGAGTTCTGGAGGCCAGAAGTCTAAAATCAACGTGTCACCAGGGTTGCTTTCTTCTGGGGGCTCTGAAAGGGAATCTGTGCCAGGCATCTCCCCCAGTTCCCATGGCTCAGGCATTCCCTGGCTTTTGCTCACGTGACTCCAGTCTCTGCTTCCATCGCCACATGGCCTTCTTCCTTGTGTCTGTGTCTCTGCTTTCTCTTCTTAGAAAGACAGTGGTCACTGGATTAGCGCCCACCCTAATCCAGTATGACTTGGTCTCAATGTATTACATCTGCAAAGACCCTGCCTCCAACAAACGTCGCATTTGGAGGTGTGGGGTGGCCGTGAATTTGGGGAGGGTGCTATTTGACTTGGTATCGGCACACTCAGGTTTCGTGCGTGGCTGCTGTCTTGCGGCTTAGGGGCCAGCCAGTTTGTGGCCAGAGCAGAATTGCTGGGGATGAAAAGGATGAGGCTGACCATCCCAGCAGTGCTCTGCCTTTTTGGAACTGCCACCAACCATGAGCAGCTGACAGCATTTCTAGAGAGTACTGCTCTGGCGGGATGCACACAGACTAGCCCAGCGCACCCGCGTGTCTCAGCGGGACCCTGCTCCCCAGCTGGGACAGAGAGGTCACCTGCAGGCTTTTCATCAGCCCGGGAAGATGCCCACCCAAGGGAATCCAGTCAAAACCCTGGCTGGGGATGGAGCCGGCCCCTTGGAGGCTTTGTTCTTCCTGGTCCCTGAGCTCGGGGGGGTTTGGGGAGAAAAGAGCGCTGTGGACTGAAATCACATCACATTTCAAATGTCTTCCAGCCATGCTTTATTTATCTTCTCTTTGGGAGCGCGCTGAATTTAGGGACAGCACACAAATCTTGCATGGATTTTTCAGTGAACTTTTTATAAATGGGTGGCCTCTGGTGAATGTGTAGAGCACTTCCATCCCCCCAGAAAGCTCCCACGTTCTCTATGGGGGGGGGTCTTCCCACCCCAAGGGTAGCCACTGTTTACCTTTGAGCTGGAAAGGGGTTCCCAAGGCACCTGCATGTGAATGGACCCAGGTGGTGTGAGGTCTTTTGTAGCTGACTGCCTTCCCCACTGTGCAGACCCCTAGCAGTAGTTCATTGCTTTTCATTGCTCTGGAGAGTTCTGTTGTTTAACTGTGTTTAGTTCTGTTGTTTAATTGTAGATGTTCATGTCCATCTTGCTGGACATTTGGGTTGTTCCAAATTCGGGGCTATTTTGAATAAAGCTGCTCAAAACATTCTTATCCATATTTTTCAGTGGGCATAAGCCCTATTTTCTGTAGGATTGCATACTCAGGAATGCAGAATGAGTCATGGGGAGGCTCCTAGAGATATTGCCAAGCAATTTTCCAGGGTGACTGTACTCTCTCTGCTCTCCCCTAAATCCTATTTGAGCTCCTCCTGCCGACCCTCAGTGTGCACTCATCCCTGTTCATCCGAGCCATCCTGGCAGGCTTGCTGTGCTAGCTCACATTTTAAATCTGTATCTCCCTGATGGTGGACAGCATCGAACGCATTTTCATGTACTTATTGGCCGTCTGCTTATCTTCTTATGTGCAGTGTTTGTTCTTTTGCCCCTTGCGGTTGGGTTTTTTCTCTTTTCCCTAGTGATCTGTGGGAGAGACTGAGATTCTTAAAGACATCCGCACAGAAGCAGCTCCTCCTCCACACCTGCCCCTGTGTTTGTTCAGATCTTACAGGCCCAGGACTCTGCCAGAAGTGCTCGTTGGCATGGAAGCCGCATAAATCATTAGCCCTGCAGGGGATGGGGTGGGAGGCAGAGGCCTGAGTTTGTTGTTAACTTCTGTGGTTCCTCATCAAGGCTGTGGTTTGCTTGGGTGTTAGGTAGAAGGCAAACAGAGGGGTTACTTTGCAAAGCAAAGAAGAAGGAAGGGGCTCTGAGCTTCAGGCCAGTCACCTAGTCGTTCAGTCCAACCACAAGGGCAACTGTCAGGGACCAGAGCCCCAGATCCTGGTCTCATCCTGGGAGAAACCAAGGAGATTGCAAGGAACAGCTACAAGGCCTGGAGCGCCTTCCTTTTTCCTACTTACCCCTTTCTAGGCTTTAGGTATTGGCAAGGCTGTGATAGTCTCTAAGGTAGACATTCTCTTTTTTTTTTTTTTTAAAGATTTATTTATTTATTTATTTATTTATTTATTTATTTATTCATTCATTCATTCATTCATTCATTCATTCATTCATTCAGAGAGAGAGACAGGCAGAGAGATAGGCAGAGGGAGAAGCAGGCTCCATGCAGGGAGCCCGACGTGGGACTCGATCCTGGACCTCCAGGATCACGCCCTGGGCTGCAGGCGGCGCTAAACAGCTGTGCCACCAGGGCTGCCCTAAGGGTAGACATTCTCAAAGTGTGGTCCCTGGAGCAGCAGTAGCAGCACCCGGGAACTTGTTAGAAATGTGAATTCTCTGGCCCTATCCCAGATGTACTGAATCATAAACTCTGGGCTCTGAGTTTAACCAGCATCTTGTGTTTTAACTAACCCTCCAGGGGATTCGGATGCACACAAGAATTTGAAAACCACTCATTTAAGGGAGTGTGCTCAGTCTGACCCGCAAGTCGGGTTTCTGCCAAGACTCTATCCGGTTAGCTGACAGGGCTGTTTTGTTCAGCCCTGTACCTACTTTGGCAGAGCTGACTCCCTGGTATGGTACAAAGCTCAGGAATGATCCCAACAGCCTGATCTCTTAAACCAGTGGTTCACAAACTTAACTGTGCAAGAAAATCACCTGGGGAGGTGTTTTTGTTTTTGTTTTTTAAAAAATTCTGATGTCTTGGTTGCTACCCAGACTAATGACATCTGAATCTTTGTGCTTGGGGCCCAGGTATTGTATTTATGTATTTTTTTTAAAAAATTATAGACTTGATTTTTTTGGAGCAGTTGTAGTTTATAGAAAATATGTACGAAGTACATACAGTTTCCACACCACCCCATCATCATGTCCCCTGATTTCCACTGGTATTAACATCTTGCATTAGTGTAGTAGGTATATTATCATTGATTAACAATATTGATACATGATTATTAAGTGAAGTCCATAGTTTACGTTAGGGTTTACCCTTGGTGTTTCACATTCTGTGGATGTTGATGAATGTGTAATGTCATACATCTATTGTTAAAGTTTCATACAGAATACTTTCACTCTCGCTATCCCTCCCTCCCTCCCCTGAGTCCCCTACAACCAGTGATCTTTTTACTGTCTCCATGGTTTTTGCATTTTCCAGGTGTCATAGAGTGGGAATCACACAACATACCCTTTCCAGATTGTCATTGTACATGTGTTTCTAACTCCCCATGGTGATTCTAATGTGCATCCAAAACTGAGAACCAGTGTCTTAGATCCCTGCTAGTCAAATCATTGTCCGGAGATTGTTAGAAACTCTGAAATTCAAGTCCCAACCCAGACCTGGTGATTCAGCATGTGCATTTTAACAAGAGCCACAGGTGACTCATATCCACATTGAGTTAGAGAAGCACTGATTTAGACAATGAAGAATGGTCTTTTCTAGGGCCATTCCAGAAGTAAATAAAATAGATAACAAAAATTCAAACTGAAAAAAAGATGCCCCAAATGTGGCATCATGGCTCTGCCTGAATAGCTCAAAGGAGCCATTTAAAAACAAAAAGAATATGCACACATAAAAGGAAGCTTGCTATGGAAAGTGCCCCTCACCTTACCATGTTCTAACCCAATTGTAGATTTCTTGGAGATCTTTCCAAGAAATGGAGATTCTTGGAATCATGAGTCAGCACAGGAAGATTGCCTTCATTCTTTTTCCCAGATGCAGAACATTCTAGGACAAGTACTTGCCATAATTTACCACCTGCCTAATGGTGACTTTCAGGCTTTTCTCCCCTAAGGGAACATATATCTCTGAAATGAAGTCCTAGAAATTGGCTTGCTGGTGCAAGGTATACATTCTTCCTTAAAAATGAATTTTAGGTGGGGGATGGAGGATGATGTGATACTCTCCTCCAGAGAGATTGTGGCAATTTCGGTACCTGCCTGTTTTCCTACACTCTTGCCGACACTGAGTCATAACACATTTTTAAAATATTTGTCAATGTGATAGGTAAAAAGATTTTGTTGCTTTAATTTTTATGTAATTAATTATGAGTGAGGTTGAATATTTTCTCCCGTGTTTATATGCTATAAACATAATAGCATATGTTTAATAATAACAACATTATTATTATTATTATTATTATTATCATTGCTCTGAGCTACACATCAGTGTCTTTTGTTGTTTTTTTTTCTCTTGCAGAGTTGGGCTTTTTGAAACGGACTCTTAAGAGTTCTTGTTTATTTGGGAAATTAGTCCCTTTTCTGTCACATATGTTGTAGTTTTTAAAATGTGTCTTTGACTTCATTTATGGTGAGTTTTACTGTGCTTTACATTTTTGTGATCACCACATGTAGCTACCTTTTAGTTTCTAGTCTCTGAAAGCTCTTGTTATCCAGGGATTTCTGGGTTAGAATCTCTGCTGTTTGGAGTGGGTATTTGCCGGGAGTACAGAGGAAAGATTGCAAGTGACCAAAAACTCAGCTAAAATCGGTTGACACAAAACAGGATTTTTTCGACTTACGTAGCTGCAGAGTCTGGGACCAGCTGGATCCTGGGGCTCCGAGTGCACCCCTTGGGTTCCCCTTCACGTCAACGTCACTGTCATGCAGACCCTTTGACATGCAGTCTCCTCAGCCTCCCACTTCCATCATTCTCACCACCCTCCAGCTCTGCACAGACAGAACTCTTTCTCGATTATTCTGGCCAAGTCCCAGGGTGGAGTTTCATGGAATCACTTTCAGTCAAGAATCAATTCCTGAGGTACCAGGTGGCTTAGTGGTTGAGCCACTAAGTGGTTGAGTGGTTGAGTCTTTGGCTCAGGTTGTGATCCCGGGATCCTGGGATCGAGTCTCATATCGGGCTCCCTGCATGGAGCCTGCTTCTCCTCTGCCTCTGTCTCTGCCTCTCTCTCTGTGTGTCTCTCATGAATAAATAAAGTCTTAAAAAAAAAAAAAAAAAGAACCAATTCTTGCAGTGAGCATGTAGACTGGCCAGTCCCGGGGGTCATGGTCCAGCCCCTGCAGCAAGGATGGGGATCAGTCCGCTTTACCAGCACACATAGATGGCGAGTCCCCCGAAGCAGAATGGAGGTCCAATCAGCCCAGTTGGGCAAACAGAGGTAGGACAGGCCCAGACAAGAATGCCCTCAGCAGAGATGCAAGTGGGGAGTGGGTTCAGGTCCTCTAACCGGCCGGTAATGTTGTCCTTCTCCCCCTCAGAACCCCCGGCTGGAGAAGCCCGTGCTGCTCTCCGAGTTTTCCACCAAGATCCCACGAAGTGAAATGGATGGGCCTGTTGAGAACGGCCTCCGGGCTCCGGTCAGCACCTACCAGTATGCGCTGTCCAACGGAGACGTCTGGAAAGTGCACGAGGTGCCTGACTACAACATGGCCTATGGCAGCCCCGGCGTGGCCGATGCCACCCCTCCCTGGAGTGGCTACAAGGAACAGAGCCCCCAAACGCTTCTGGAGCTGAAGCGGCAGCGGGCTGCGGCCAAGCTGCTCAGCCACCCGTTCCTGAGCACCCACCTGGGCAGCAGCATGGCCAGGACGGGCGAGAGCAGCAGCGAAGGCAAGGCCCCCTTGATCGGAGGCAGAACTTCCCCGTACAGCAGCAACGGAACGTCGGTATATTACACGGTCACCAGCGGAGACCCCCCGCTCCTGAAGTTCAAGGCCCCCATGGAGGAGATGGAGGAGAAAGTCCATGGTTGCTGCCGCATCTCCTAGTCTCTGTGCGACGGAGGAGAGAGATGCTTCGGGGGAGGGTCTCTGGAATCCAGGCCCACCCAGCAGCCCCAGCTGGGGAGACATCAGAGGGCAGCTTGTGGGGAGGTGGGCTCTGCTTTCCAGAGGAACGCTGACCCCACCTCTCAGCCAGCGGCCCGTAGCATCGCCACTTCCCGCGGTTCTGCTTCTTGCTGCATTGTCTGTCATCAGAAACAAGGCCCATAGTGGCTTCCTGACTCACCCTGCTGTCAGATTTTGGGAGGGGGGGGCTGGGATTCCAGTTCTGTTGTCGGTAAAGGCTTCTCTGGACCAGTACCCGCATATCACATATCAGCGTGTGCACACGCACACACGCACACACACATGCACACGCTCAGCCATGTGTAGGAATGACCCAGCTGGGCTCATGGGAAGCAGGTGGGACTGATCATTTATGGGCTCTTCTCCAAAGGATGGAGGCTGACTCAGTTTCATCACCACTGCCAACGTGGCTTTAGCAGGGAAGGGGGCCTGCTGAGTGGAGACCCACAGTCCTACTCGGAGTCCGGGATTGGGGCCACCATCCACATCCGGAAGGAGCAGGAGGTCTGCTCTTGGATCAGAGGGAGGTATGAACCCACATGGGTCCATGAGATGAGCAGTGGCCTGCTCTCCACAGCGTGGCCCATGCCGGGAGCCAGCTGTGTGACCACCCGGAGGCCGAGGGGGGAGCAACAGGCTCTTCCATCCCTGGAATAATCCAAATCACATTTTACGTTTGGATGGAAGTATCAAAAATTGGAGAGGAGGGGGAATCAAATTGTGTGTCCTGAAGTGCATTTGTTAAAAGAATTCTTGTAGGCTGCAAAACACCAGGTGGGAGGTGACTGAATGCTTCCTTGCTTTCTTTCCTGGAGAGCATCATGATCACTAGTTGACTGGCTGGTGTTGGGAGCACAGAGCTGAGGGAGGAGCTTGCCTTAGAAGGGCTTTCCAGGATGAGGAGGGAGTTGGTGTTAATTACTTCAAGTGCCCTGGGCGATCTTTGTGAATATTCAGGTGGTTTCAGTGCAGCCTCTGTCAGCAGCCTTCCTCAGCCCAAGCCATCAGAGGGAGCAGGGAGGTGAGGGACCGCTGGGACCCCCCACTCCTCTCAGTGTAAATGCGTGGGACCCCTGGCCCAGCTTTGCCTTTTCTGGAATGCTTGGGGAGACAAGTTTGCCAGGTGGCCCTTGTGAGATCCTGCCTGGCCCAGGGACTGCTCCCAGCCTGCTCCTGTGGGAGTGGTGACGCCCCCCGGACTGCAAATCCAAGGTGCCCATGGCCCATAGCCTGCATTACATTCTGGAGAGCAGTGGTGGGGGTGGTTGGGCCTCAGCATGGCCCAGTGGTCTCCCAGACCCTGCCCACCACCTCTCTACTGTAATTTCTCAAGAGCCCCCTTGAAATTGCTGCCCATGAGTTGGGTACTGTCCATAGGCTCAGTCAATCCTACTGGTGTACTTAATAAGCAGTGGGATTATTTCCTGCTCTGTGCACCTTTTATTTGTTCTAAAACTACCTCCTTAGAGCTCTGAAATGGTCCCCTAGGCCCAGATTCTGGGATTTGGGGGACAGCTCTGGGTTCCCTCTAATCTTCTTCCTTCTGAGCCTATGCGAAATTCTCCCTGAGGGGCACCCGGGCCAGGGGGCTGGAGGAGCCTCCCTTGTGCCACAGTTCTAGTAATGGGGTCTGCTGCTTATCAGTTCCAGTCCCCACTGTGGCCTCCATGGCCCCCTAGCCCAGAGAGGGAGTTGGATCCCAGGGGCCCTGGCTGATGCTTTCCCAAGGAGCAGGGCAGCTGGACCAGAGGGCTCAGTGGAGTCACTGTCGACCCAATGGCTCCTGGGTGCAGGGAGGGTCACAGCACCAGCCCCAGCTCCGGGACAGATCTGGTCGAGGGTGGAGGAGCAGCTCAGGAGACTGCAGACAGGTAGGCATGGTGCCTCCCATGTTCCTGGTGTCTGGGACAGACTCTCCATCACGTCAGCCTCGAGCTGCAGCAGGGCAGAGGTGATCCAGAACACACATACTTTTGGCTTTAAAATAGTGTTCAGATTAGACTGACCCTGAATTCCTCTTGAGCCAACATAAGCTGTAAGCAGAAGAGTGCCAAGGGAAGCCATACACTCCTAGGAGGGCGCTGTGCTCAGGAGCTGGAGACTGGAGGCACGTATTACCCACTCTGAGTGCTTGTGGCTGTTCCTTCCTTTCCCCTCACTTGTTGCCTCCTGGGCCATTCATCTCCCATCTAGAAGGCCAGGAATCCCACTGATTCCCTGACAGGAGCCACCTGCAGACTCGGGCATTTTAGCCCTCATTTGCAGCCGGGGTAAGCCATTCCTCATTAGGGCTTCCTGGGGAGCTTTTCCTGTGGGTCTCCTTGATGCCAAGGAACAAGGTGGGGTCACGGTGTTTCATTTATTTGCTCATGTCATTTATTGAGTAGCTGAGACACATCAGGCACTCTGTTAGATTCTGGGGATAACGGAGGAATGAGACAGGCTGAGGAGACTGGGTTTTACAGTTTTCATTCCTTAAGGACCACAGGTATCAGCAGGCCCATTCAATTCATTTGAGACAGAGTGACCTCATCCTGGTCCTGCTTCAATCCAGTTTCTAGCTCCTAGACTCCCTAGAGTACGAAACCCTGGGGCAAGGAAGCTATTGCCATGGCTGACCCTGGATGACATTTGTCATTAAATGCAGATGCTGGGTCTGGAGTTCTAGGGAGACACCATTGCAAGTCTATTTGGAACTTTCCGATATAGCAGCCTTCAGGCCAGTGTCTTTGGGGCATTGTATAATAGCAGTTGGAGGTCAGTATGTAGAAGAACAGTCTGGAATTTGCTGCCAAATGTGTCTCAGGTTGTGAAACTCATTTTTGCTCATTTATCATGGAGTCCTCCTGCCCCACTGATGGCTAATGGGAGGCGAGTAGTTTCTCCCTTAACGCTGAAGGCTTTCCTCGTGTGTCTGCCTCTCCTCCTGGGAAGTGTGGAGCAAGGAGCTGGAAGAAAGCTAGTGAGGTCTACCAGATGCCCAGCTCCCCTTGAGACCAGGTCTGGTGGCAGTTCCTGGCCGATTAAAGGAGGCCACTTCCAGAGCATGTGCCACGTGGCTCACTGTGAGCTCTGGCCTTTGCTCCCCCACTCTGTGCCCCAAAACCACTGAAAATTGGTGGCCATCATGAGATAGTGAGTTTCCAGCCAGTAGCTCAGGGGAGTTGAATAAGCCCAGATCTACTGAAGAGTTCAGGATATAATTCTCCATCAAAGATGTAGCAGTGATTAAACTGCTCTGCACTGTTTGGTCAATTTCACTGGGCTTAGGGACACAAACAAGGGGGTGTCCCTTGTCCTACCCCACCGCAGTTTGCTGGCTTTGTAGTAAGATTTTGGTGATTGATGTCAGATGCCTTTTGATCTTGAGCTCTCTCTCTCTCCCACTTGCTTTCCCAAAGCAGGATACTGGGGCACTTTCAAGAAGTGCAGTTTTTACAAGATACCCAGAAGGACTGTATTTAACTCTTGCTATTGTGGCCTGGGGACAGCCTCCCCCACCCCAGTGCACACAAGAGGAAAGGGTCATGTGGTCAGTGGTTGACTCTGCAGAAGTGACCCCGTTTGCCAGAAGCTGTAGACCTCTCCTTGACAGGAGACTCTTGTTGGCTGGTTCTCCAGAGGGCCTGCTTCCCACGGGCATTGCAAGTGCCGCAGTGCGGGGGCCTGGCTCTGCGCGCTGAGGAAAAGTCTGCAGACCCCCAGCCCTCCGCAATAATTCACCAGACCAGAAGCCACTGATGTACAGAGAACATTTAAGAAAAATGTATTTTATGTGAAAAAAAAGTTAAAACTCTGTATACTGTATCAGCAGCTTTGTGTAAAAATGGCAATCAAGAGAGTCTAATATATTTAAAACTTTTTTAAAAAAAATCCTCGCGGATCTTTGATATTGTATTGAAGTAACTTCCAGTTAGCTCCTTGCCATGTGGCAGTGGTGGGCCTCGATCCAAGACCGTGGCTCGACCACGCCCCAAAGGGGCATGCCCCTGGAGTTGCTTCCAGCTGCCAAGGCCTGTGACAAAATTCACTGTTGAGAGTTTTTAATTAAGATTATTAAATTCCTTTTAATAACACCTGCTAGCGTGGCTGTGGTCATTGCTGTGAGCTCACTTGAATTATGTTGATTTGAATTCACAAAGAAGTGTTCCCTGGGACAGAGGGCAGCGAAGGGCTCCTGGTGCCTGTCCCCACCACAGAACGCTCTGCTGGGAGGCCCCTGCAGCAGAGGGAGCTCTGGGGGCTCAGATGGAGGAAACATCTTTCTGGACTGGGGGGTGGTGAACCCGAGGAATTCAAGAAAAGAAGGGTGGTTGGGAATGACCTTTGCTTTGTCCAATGTTCCCTTTAGAATAACAAGGAGCCCCATAATAACTCATATATATATATATTATTTCACACTTTTTTAAAAAAGATTTTATTTATTCATGAGAGAGAGAGATAGAGGCAGAGACCCAAGCAGAGGGGGAAGCAGGCTCCATGCAGGGAACTTGATGTGGGACTCAATTCCAGGACTCCAAGATCATGTGCTGGGCTGAAGGCAGAAGCTTAACCACTGAGCCACCCAGGCATCCCTGTTTCACACTTTTGAATGTTTGGTGATATATTTCTATGTAGCAGGGCTGCTACTCTCTTCTGTTCTTGGAGTACACCGACCTGCCCTGTCCTCTTCCCCGCCACCCCACCCCAGTCCTTTTCCTCTTGGTAAAATACTGCATACTGCTTCACACTTCTACAACACTACAGCAAGTGAGACTCTGGTTATTCTCACTTTTTACCTCTGGTAATAGAGGCATTGACAAGCTATGTGGTTGCACAGCCCCAGACCATGGGCCGTGTCTTTGTCGTATGCAGAAGTTTGGTGGTGTCTTGCAAGAGGATAGAGATCTGTGTTCTCTTGGATCCGTCTGGATATTGGATGCCAGAGCAGGAACACATGGAAGGCCCTCTTACTTAGGCTTGATAAACTTCACAGATAAGCTGGGGATAGGGAGAGGATGGGAAGAATAGAGGTATCTTTGTAGCAATGGGCATTCATCAATTTTATGTTTATATGTTTATTTTATGTTTCCAAATAATAATCCTAACCTCTTGCATTGATGAAGAAGCACGTCACAGTCGTGCATTTGCTTTCTCATCTACACAAAATGTAGCCTGAAAGCTGACTATTGGATTTAGCGCTGTGGTGAGCTCCTGATGATTTTTTTAAAAAAGATTTTATTCATTTATTCATGACAGACACACAGAGAGAGGCAGAGACATAGGAAGAGGGAGAAGCAGGCTCCATGCAGAGAGCCCGACATGGGACTCGATCCTAGGACCCCAGGATCACACCTGGGCTGAAGGCGGCACTAAACCGCTGGGTCACCGGTGCTGCCCACTGCTGATGATCTTGACAAGAGATTTCAGTTGAGCAGTGGAGGCATAGCCTGTTTGGACCAGTTCAAGAAAGAATGGGAGAAAAACTAGAGACAGCAAGTATAGACAACCGGTTTCAGTTTTTTTTTTTTTTTTTAAAGATTTTATTTATTCATGAGAAACACAGAGAGAGGCAGAGACACAGGCAGAGGGAGAAGCAGGCCACCCTCGGAGAGCGTGATGCTGGATGCAATCCCGATCCCGACCTGAGACAAAGACAGATGCTCAACCTCTGAGCTACCCAGGTGCCCTGAGATCGTTAATTTTTTTAAGGTTTTATTTATTTATTCATGAGAGACACACAGAGAGAGGCAGAGACACAGGCAGAGGGAGAAGCAGGCTCCCTGCAAAGAGCCTGATGTGGGATCCCATCCGGATCCCAGCATCATGCCCTGAACCGAAGTTAGGTGCTCCCTCAACCGCTGATCTTTAATTTTTTTTAATAGTTTTACATATTTCAGGCGTCCCTGAGATCGTGAATTCAAGGCACAGATGGCATGGTTGCATTTTCTTTCCCCCAGCACTCGACAGTGGCCCAGATGCACGTGGAAAGTCGGTGGAGAGTGGGGTTTAGGCGGGGTTGCGGGTATTGCCAGGCCAAAAACCTGATGGAATGAGAAAAGGGAAAGCTACCTGAAGGTGTGATCAGAGGAGAAGGTTTTAGGACGGGCGGGTATTTTCGGAAGGGGTTTCCAAATGACGAAAACGCGGGGGATGCGGCTCCGGGGCGGGGCACACACCCAAGCTCCGAGGGCCCAGGAGCCGCGCGGCCAGCAGGGGGCGCGCTAGGAGGGCGGGGGCCGGGCTCTCCGGCTTCCGTCCCGCCGCCCTGGGCAGCGCCGCCCCTGGGGCTCGGCTGACCCTGCAGAGCTCGGCTCCCCGCGGGCCCGCGGCGGGAACTACTGACGGAGACGGGGCGGGGTCTCCACGTTTCAATCCCACGCGGCGATTCACGCTCGAGAGCCGCCGCCGCCGCCGCCGCCGCCGCCGCCGCCGAGGCGGGGGCGGGGCCAGGCCGCGGGGCAGCCAATGGCAGGTCAGGGGGCGGGGCCGCCGGCACCGACAGCCAATGGGAGGGCCGGGCCGCGGGCCGGTTGGATTCAAAGGCGCGTATAAGGCGGCCCGCGCCGGCGCCCGCCGACCCCGCGCATCCGTCCCGGGCCGCGATGGCTCAGCGCCGCGAGGGCCTGGACGAGCTGCCCGCCAGCTGCCTGTCGCCCTGCGGGCCGCCCAACCCGGCCGAGCTGTACAGCGAGGCGCGGCGCCTGGCGCTCGAGGAGCTGCTGGCGGGCGGCCCCGACGCCTTCGAGGCCTTCCTGCGGCGCGAGCGCCTCGGCCGCTTCCTGAGCCGCGAGGAGGTGCGCGCGGTCCTGCGGGCGGCCGAGGGGCCGGGCCGGGGCGGCGCGGCGGCGGGGCCCGAGGACTCCTTCGGCTCGTCGCTCGACTGCTCGTCCGGCACCTACTTCCCGGAGCAGTCGGACCTGGAGCCGCCGCCGCTGGAGCTCGGCTGGCCCGCCTTCTACCGGGGCGCCTACCGCGGCGCCACGCGCGTCGAGGCGCACTTCCAGCCCCGCGGCGCGGGCTCGGGCGGCCCCCACGGCTGCAAGGACGCGCTGCGCCAGCAGCTCCGCGCCGCGCGGGAGGTGAGCGCCCGCCTCGGGCCCCGGCGCGGGGGGCCCTCTCCGGGGGCCCCCGACTCGCCCCCCGCCCCTTGGCTCACAGGGACATGGGGGAAGCCTCAGCCCGCAGGGACGGGAGCGGCGTCCGAGGTCCAGCTCCCGAGAGCCACATCCCGGGGGGCGGGGGGTGGGGGGGACTAGAACTACTCCCAGTTCTGCATTTCAGTTAAAACCGGAGACCGGATTGCTAATTTTCCTGGCCGGCAGCCAACACCGGATCCCAGCTCCTAAGAGTTGCGTTCCCCAGGGAAGAAGTCCAGAAAGGTCGCACTCAGGACAACCGCGGCGGGCGTTGGCGTTGTCGCCAGCCACAGCTCCGGGTCCTACCCTGTAGAAAGCACACACGTTCCAGCGCTAACCTGAGAAGCCTGCCTCTTTCCCTCCGGCCGTAGGCCAGAGGAGGAATGGCCCTCTCTGTGAACGAGGGGGGCTGCCCCGGTTGGTGGTCTCCTAAAAAGCAGATAACCCTGCTTTGGGTCATCTCTCTTCACAGTGGGTTTTGGTGCTGTTGTCTGGAGTCTTACTGTGGGTGGGGTGGGCGGTCTGACTGCAGCAGGGTGCTGGGGACCCAGGGATCTGGGGGAAAGCGTGCAGCACGCGACGGGGGGGGGGGGGGGGGGCAGGGTGGGTGTGGCCGCAGCGCCTTAGTCCAGAGCCCTGTTCGCTGCCGCCCAGCTTAGCTGCCCACTGGCAGCGCCCATCTTCCTGGCTGTCAACTGTGCCAGGGACACACGGGCAGGTAAAGCCCCAGGCCCCGGGCCTTGGTTACACTCAGCAGGGCACCTGTGGCTTAGGATCTCTGCATCCGGTCTGGGAACAAGCCCTGACTCTCACCAGGGTTCTGTGCTTTTCCTGACGGGGTTGCATTGGGTAGAAGGTAGCCTGGCTTAGTGCCTTGCCTTTGAGGGAGTAGGTGTGGTGGGTAGGCTGAAGGTCCTTTTGACATCGCAGATGCTTGACAAGATTAAAAAGATGGAGAAAGGCACGATGGTGGGGTGAATTTCTAGAGCTCGCTTCCAGGAGGAAAATTTGGGCACTTGGAAGTTAAAAGAATTATGAACAGATCTCCCCGTGAAAGAAGGAGGAATTGCCTTAACCTCTGGCCTAGCTCTACTTTTTATTGGCGGCAAAGGGGCCCTGGGGCTGAGGCCAGAGGGAAAACTCAACTCACGTGCTGGCCTTGGAAGGGGCTCGAGGCTGGTGCTCAGCCTCCCTTTGTTCTGAGGGCATTCTATAATACTGGCATTCCAGGTTAGGACCTCCTGCCCTGTTCTGTGCCGTAGTCTAGCGACATACTCATATCTTTAAGATTCTGTATTTGGAACCTGGGCGATTTTAGTGGAGAAAGGTGGTACGTTACCTTTAAATCTGATTGATACTGATATTTTCAGCATCTCTGCCAGGTGCCACACTGCTTGCTCATTCAGCACCTACTGGGTGTCGGATGCTGTGCCAGGGGCTGGGGCCACAGGTGAAGGGCATGATGCTTGCACTTGAGAGTTGACAGTCTGCTGATGGAATGGGTAAGGAAGTTGCTACAGACGGAAAGAAAGTGTCAGGTGAGGCGGTAACCTTGGAGTTGGGTCTAGAAGGATGCTGGGGGCTTGCCAGGCCAGAGGATAGAGACTGGCCCAGAAGGGTGAAAGGACACAGCAGCCAGGTTCCTCACAGCTGGAGCAGAGAGTATGTGAGCGTTAGTGGTAGAAGAGGAGGCTGAAGGGAGACCAGAGCCAGGGTTTGCCTGCTAAAGAGCAATGGGGAGCCACTGAAGGTTTTGACAGAGGAGTGTCATTAGATTGGTGTCCCTGAACAGTAATTCTGGTGGGGGCATGAGGGAGGATGGGTTAGAGAGGGCTGAGGCTGGTGTCTGGGGTGCTTGTAGGGAAGAGGGCACAAGGACCTACTGATAAGAGGGGGGTGCTAAGGCAGTGCTGGGCGGTTGGGTAGGGGAACAGTTTTAATAACAGGACTTGATCATTCAGTAGCCTGGGAGGGTGTTGAGGAATGGGGTAGGAGAATAGGCAAGGAGAAGACGGGAGAGGCAGAGTTGGGGAGGAGAGAGGTTTTTTAGCTTGGGTGGGCAGCGAGGCCACCAAGTTAGTCTACAGGAGAGAGTGAGACTGAGAGTTGGGACCAGGAGAGGAGTTGGCTTTGAGACATGCTAACCTTGAGGCCTCAGAGACCATCTCCTCTCTGCTCTCTAAATGCTCTCTGCTAAACAATGTTCCAAATAATTCCAGGGTAGGTGCACTTATCTCCACTCCACAGGCGATGGAGCCGAGGCATAGAGAAGTTGCCCCAAGGTCACAAAGCTAGGGAGAGACAGAGCCCGGATGCAAACTGAGGAACGGCAGCCCTTAGCCACTGACAGCCCCCACTTTCCGCCTTGTGCCAAGTGGAGATAAGGCACTGTCTCTGTCCTCAGGTGGACAGGCCCTATGGGGGTCAGAGGTAACTGCTAATCTGGTGGCTCGGCCAGTACTGCAGCTCTGGGTAGAGCTGTGCTTTGTGGACACAGGAGTGGCGCCGTCACTCTGGCCACATCCTTTGATGTACCTGTGGCAGCAAGGACAGTGAGGATGCAGGTCTTAGGCTGGTTCAGGATGAGACGAGAAGCCATTAGGCATCCGTGTCCTGATGGTGAAGGCACCTGCTGGTAGGATTGAGCACTTCTAGTGGGTCAATTTCTGTGCTAACCCCTTTACCAGGATTCTCCCATTTACCCTCTCGCCGCTAGGAGGAGGCCACATTAAGAAGAGACCCGGGGGATCCCTGGGTGGCGCAGTGGTTTAGCGCCTGCCTTTGGCCCAGGGCGCGATCCTGGAGACCCGGGATCGAATCCCATGTCAGGCTCCCGGTGCATGGAGCCTGCTTCTCCCTCTGCCTGTGTCTCTGCCTCTCTCTCTCTCTCTGTGACTATCATAAAAAAATAAAAAAAATTAAAAAAAAAATTAAAAAAAAGAAGAGACCCGGCAGTTAACTTGCCCAAGATCACAGGATTAGTAGGGGACAGATCTGGGCTCCAGCCTGCCTGCCTAGCTCTGGAGTCCGTGCTCATAACCACTGCTCCACACGGACTCCCTGCCATGCGGGAGGATTGGCACCTTGACAAGTTTCATGGCACCCTGACAAGTTTCAACAGGCCGAAGCTTCTTAGCAGTTTCTGAAGATCTGGACATTTTGTTTCCGCGATGCATGTCCTATAATCGGCAAAACGACTAGGGCAGTACTACTTCTGCACTTGTGGGGAAGAAGCCTGGAGTGGTCAGGATGCAGGCACTTGGGAAATGGTAGTGTCTAATCCTAGCTTTGCAGCCCGGACGGCCAGTTTTTGGATCCGTTTCGTCCTCACCCAGCACTCCTGCTGCATGTGGGGTGTCTGGCACAGTTGGCGGGGAGGGGAGAGGCGGGACAGAAGATGGCAAAACCGTTTGGGCGATTCCACCTGCCTTTCCACTCGGCGAGTTCTCGTCCCAGAGTAGGTGTGACTGGGGCTGTGAGTCGGCCAGGCCCTCCATTGGCTCAGTTTCTGTGCGCCTTTCAAAGTTTGGGCATTCCGCCACATGAGTGAGACACGGCGTTTAAAACACGCACGATGTATGTGCAGCGTGGCTTCTGAATGCAGGCTGACTACTGACCCGGTGCTCACTTGAGCTTCACCAAAGCTGGAGGAAATACTGCTTTGCATTTGAGAGCCAAGAGGTTGGCTTCCTAAGGAACGTTTAGAATAATTTGGAGCCGAACAAGATTTTTCCCTGACACACCTACTCTGGAGTCTTTCCCTGTACTCTACTGTGTTAGTTGATGAATCATTTTGTTCTTTGTCTCTGCTGCCATGTGAATTGGTGTGTGGCTGGACTCTGGCCCCTGTGAATCAGGTTGGAGTAGAGACTTTCCCTGGAAGTGCTGCATGCCCTCGATGGGCGATGGGTTTCTGCAGTGGTCCTTGAGGGGTATTTCTGGTTTTGAATGGGAGTTCCTGGGCAAAGCTCATCCTGCCAGGAGGTTCCACACCCCTCAGAGGCACGGTTCTTACCAGCTGCCTGTGTTCCAAAGAGGCCCTTGTGCAATGAGGCACCCTTGGGCATCCATTTGATAACCTGAGCATTAGTAGAAGCAGTGCGTGACGAAGCGTCCTGTCAGGAGGAGTAGCCGCTGAGAAATCTGTTGGAGGCCCCTGGTGTGCATGCGGATGTATCAGAATTTGGGCCCTCCTGATCTTGCTTAATGCTCCTCTGAGTTCCAGTAGAATCTGTCCGGTGTGATCAGTTCCTGTTCTGGATGCCCCAGTCAGCCCAGAGCAGGATTTCTCAATATTACTACTGTTGATATTTTGGATCAGATAATTCTTTGTCCTGGAGGGCTGTCCTGTGCATTGGATCCTGAGCAGCATCCCCGGCTGCTACCCACTAGATGCTGGAAACGCCATCCCCCGCCAATAGTCAGGATATTCAAGAAGTCTCCCTCCCAAGGAGGGATAGGGACCTATTGCTTAAAGGTTACAGAGTTTCTGTTTGGGGTGATGAAAAGGTTTTGGAAGCAGACCTGGTGATTGCACATGTTGTGAATGTAACTAATGCCACTGAAAATACCCTGAAAATCATGAGCATGGCAGATCTATCATATATTTTACCACAATTTAAAGAAATTGCCAAATGTCCCCTAGGGAAGGAAATTGCCCCTGGTTAAGAACCACTGGCCTGGAAAGTCTATCAGAGGCACAAATGTAGGATGTACCCCAGCAGACAGCATTGCTACTTTTTATCTCTTCTTTTGATTTTATGTATCAGGTGAAGGATTTTGGAATTGATGGCTCTTTCTTTTTCTTTCTCTTTCTTTCTTTCTTTCTTTCTTTCTTTCTTTCTTTCTTTCTTTTTCTTTCTTTCAAGTCTGGTGGTGGTAAAATACACCAAATTTACTATTTTTACCATGAAGTGGCATTAATTGTAGTCACATCTTTGCAGCCATGGCCACTGTCCACCTCAGGACTGTCATCTTCCCGTACTGAAGCTCTGTCTCCATTGCACAGTGACTCCCACCCCCTTCCCCTCAGCAGTGCAGCCACCCTTCTGCTCTGTCTGCTGTTATTCCTTCGTTCTTTTCTGATGTCTGTCACATAGCAGAGAAGCTGCAGGATCATCCTGGGTCCTTTGTGGATATGGGATCAGTTCTCTCACCAAAAAAAGTACTGAGTATGCAGGCTTTTGTAAAAATCCTGATGCAAGTGGTAGAGCCCGTGGAGGGGAATTTGGGAATATCCAGGAACATTTCAGTTGCATTTACCCATCGACTCTGCACCTGTGTGTCTGGTCCAGAGACACACCGGCAGAAGCATGAATAGACACGTGCAATAGGCTTTTTGTTTGTGGCACTATTTACAACAGTGAGAGACTGGAGGAGTGGAAGTAGAGGAGCAGGGAGTAAACTGACCCATCTGCGGGGTGGCCCTAGGAAAGGAGCTGTTCTATTTACTGTGACTGAGTGTCTAGAGCTGCAACAACCATTGACATCCCCATTGGCCATCTGTAGCTATTTCAATTTATATGAATTCAAATGAAATATGAAAAATCCGGTTCCTGTGTATCTTAGTTGTATTTCAAGCATTCAGTCTCTGCTGGTAGCTAGTGGCTACCGTGTGGATGGCACAGACAGAACATTTCTGTGGTCCCAGAAGGTTCTGTTGATCAGCACTGCTCTAGAATGTGGTGTATCACATGCTGCCTTTTACCTGCAGGGGGGACATGAACACACACATGTGTATACGTAATACACATCGTTGATGGTAAAGTACGTGTGTACATACGTAGGCATACTTATTTATATTTAGCAAAATGCAAGACCATCTAAGGACAGATCAAAGTCACTATCGTGATGGAGAAAGGAGGCACAGGGATGAGGATGGGGGGTAGGTGACTCTGGAAACACCCTGTTTTGTAGATCGGAGTTTGGAACCAGGTAAGTGCTTTCCATAAATAGAACATAAAGAGAACTCAGAACAATAGCCCCCTGAGTCCCCCCAACCCCTCTGGATGCTGCTGCTTTCTAAAAGCCTAGCTGGCCTAAGTACTTCATGCTGGAACACGCCGGAGGAGATGCAGCTGCCGGTGGGTCCGCGAGGGCAGGCGCTGCTCCCTGCCTGTCTGGAGAGGCGCGGTGCACACTGCGGACCTGGGCCATGCCAGCGCCTCCGTCCCGGTGCTTCTGTGGTTAGTTGTACGACTGCGGGGAAACACCACCCACACGCTAATTCCGGGTCGTGGTGGACATTTACTTTGTCACTTTGTTTCTAAACCCTGAAGATAATACCGAGTCACTTACACACTTTTCAAGAAATTTCAAGGAGGTGATATCTGTTCTATTTAAAACCTGTAATGAATGGGGAGAGCACGAGGGTGTCCAGAAGCATAGGTGGCAAGGGCACCGGGGGACCGAGGGAACTGGGTCTGAGTGGCACGTGGTCAGTGTGAAGTTCAGCAGCTGGGCTGTCGCCGGGCAGGCCGAGGCTCTCCGAGTGTGCACAGACCTGGGGTAGAACTCCACACATGTGGCTCACGTGCCCGTGCTTTCCGGCTGCGGTGGGAGGAGGGGAGACAGGTGTGGGAAGAAGGGGTGATGGACGGGAACTTCCCGCTTCTGGCAGAGGGAGAGCTGGAACGAGGGGCCCTACACCACCCAGCTAGAGGGCGCTGATCTCAGGGAGAACCACCTGCCTGGGGATAGTGGCAAAACTGGGGATCAGACTCACAAGCTGCCGTGTGAGGGCTTCCTGTGTGCTGGGGGCCGGCCGGGGTTCTCTCTGGGCTGAACCCGCGGCAGAGCCTCCAGAACAGGCTGTAGTATTTGCAGACAACAGAAGGAAGCAGAACTTAAGTATCTTGCCGGAGGGTCCATCGTGCTGGAAGGTGGAGGAGCCAGCACCCAAGTCTAGGTCCGCCTCTGCAGCCCGTTCACCCAATGCCTGTGTTCCCCAGGTTTCCTGATGAAGTGCATTCTCCGTTACTCGGCAGTACCACCTGCAGAGAGAAGGGGCTTCCCTTCTAGGGCTGGGGCTTCCAGGCTTCCTTAACATTCCTTCTGTGAACTATTTCGTGTCATTTGTCATCGTCTCCTGATGGGATCCATCCCATGTCCTTTGTGAAATACGGTACTGATCCTTTCAGGATGTATTCCGAGCTCTCAACCCCTTGGACACTAAACCTTAGACTTGTTTAGAATCCTATGTAATCTAACACTCTTAATAGGTGGCTCTGGAGTCGCCCAGACCTGGGCTGGGATTCCAGCTCCCGCCTTTGCTTAAGTGTGTCACTGTGAACAAGTTACCTAACCGCTCCAAGCTTTATTTTTCTCATCAGGAAACCAGAGATAATTACTGGGGTTTTGAAATCCCGAGATATCTCTTTAGAGCTTTTATGCAAGAAAGCCGATGGAAAAGCTTCCCAGATCATGTGAAAATGAACAGAAATGGTTTGTGCTCATCCCGAAGACTGAAAATAGCACGGTAGTTGCTGCTGTATAGCCGTGGATCACTGGGTCCCTTGGTTTAAATCACCAAGGGGTAGTTGGAGTGACCGGATGAGGGTTGTTACCTGTGAGCATGCTGTGGGACTTGACACAGGTGTGGCTGCTCTAGATGTGGCCGGAGAAGTGCCGGAACTGTAGGGTACTGGGTGACAGCTTCTGGCAGTTGGATGTTTCCTCCTTGCATATTACATAGTGACTGATTCGCACCGAGTTGCCAATGGGGATTGACCTTGAATAGACACTCAGAAGCCCCCCTTTTTAGAGCTTTCTAACCCTTAGAGGTTGGGCAGGCCCTTTACAGCACAGGCTGGGATAGTGACTGGGGTGGGGGGAAGGGCTTGATGGGCATGGGATGCCCACTTTCCAGATGTGTCTCTCCCTTGTCCATCCCATGTGATGTGTCAGGGAGTGGGAGCAATGGCTGGTTCCAAGTCCAGGTGTCCTTCCAGGGCCCAGCGACCTGCAGCAGGAAAGTAGCACCTAGGACACGAGTCTAGCCTTGGAAAGCAGGTACTCAGCTGGCCTGTGAATGAGTCCAGGCTGTTGCTGAGCTTGGTGGAGAGAGTGTCCGTTCAGAGGTTTGAGGGACCTCAGGTCTAGTGTAGTCTACGGGACTTGACTGCACGGGGCTGGAGTGGGGAGGTGATGGGGGAGTGGGGTGGGCTCTTCTCTGTTGCAAGCCTTCTGCTCTGGTAAGACAGGAGGGGATGGGTACAGGGAAGGTATGGAGAGAAATACCTCCATCCACCCTCTAAACACCTAGCGTTCAAATCCAATTATTTTCAACACGTACAGGAAAGGCTGGGCCTTTAAAACCAAACAAACCAATAGCTAATTGGATACGTACTCACCACCTAACAAAGGCGGTGTTTGTACATTTGTTTTGATAAGTGGTGAATCAAAGTCCAGTTTAGTAGGCGCCTTACTCTCTGGGCCCTGCTCCTGGGTCCCGGTTTCTAAGCCGGCCAGCCGGGCAGGGTTTCTCGGTCCCTTCCATGGGCAAGCTGGGTGCACGACCACCAGCCCCATGAGACTGGGCGTCCTCTGTGTCCCTCATCGGCCTGGCTTTCTTGAGGTCAGTGAATGAGCCTTGGCTCTGTCTTCCCTGAGCTTTGTCTTGTGAGCTCTGCACACAATCCTGTATGAGTACGTTCAGTCCTCTGAAGGTTTTACTGCTGCTCCCGATGCCTTCCATAGCCTTTCTCTCAGGCCTGTTGGGTGTTTTCTGTTTATGTGGAGATGAGTGTGCCTCTACCTCCCCCCAGCATACCCCCCCTCGCCTCCAGCCTGCATAGTCCGCTGCCGGGCTCTTTGCATGGGCTCCTTCCCTTCTCTGCAGCCCTTGTTGCTTCCTGCCTGGCCTGTCATGGAAGCCTCTACCACTGATTTTTCTTCCTTCAGCTGTGAGTCCTCCTAAACATTGCTGAATCTGAAAAATGAAAATATCTGAGTGCCTTCTGGGTTGTAGGAGATGGGGCCAGACCTCCAGCCTGCACCAACCTATCTTCTAGTAGCCACTACTGTTGGGTTCACCATTTCAAACTCCTTACTCTTTTTGGGGGGTAGGATGGGGAGGGGCAGACGGAGAAAGAGAATCTTTGTGGAGCCTGACCCGGGGCTCGATCTCACAATCCTGAGATCATGACCTGAGCCGAAACCAAGAGTCAGGTGTTTGAGCCACCCAGGTGCCCCTGGAGCCCCTTACTCTTACATTTTTAAAAGATTTTTTTATTCATTTGAGAGAGTGCATGAAAACACAAGCAGGGGGAAAGGGGAGAGGGAGACTCTGCTGAGCAGGGGGCCTGACGCAGGGCCCTGGGACCATGACCTGAGCCCAAGGCAGGTGCTTCACCGACTGAGCCCCCCATGCACCCCTCTTTACTCTTTTTTTTTTTAAAGATGTATTTATTCATGAGAGACAGAGAGAGGCAGAGACACAGGCAGAGGGAGAAGCAGGCTCCCCGCCAAGGGAGCCCAATGCAGGACTGGATCCCGGATCCCAGGATCACACCCTCAGCTGCGGAGCCACCCAGGCGTCCTCCCCTGCCCCCCCTCCCTTTTCTCTTTTTAAACCTCCCCCTCCATTGCCTGTTTGGTGATGACTCTGGTTGGCACTCAGGCCCTCCACCATCTGGCTCACCTGAAGGCCCCTCAGCCAGATCCTGCTGTTTCCTCTCACACATGTTCTCTGTTCTGGCCACACTGGCCCCTACCCCATCATTTCCTGCCTCTCCCTCTGCTGCCACATGGTTTTCTGCTCCATTGCCCTCCTCTTCACTTCTTCAGCTGTGAGTCCTCCTAAACATTGCTGAATCTGAAAAATAAAAATGTCTAAATTGGGTCCTTATTTGTGATTCAGCTCAAAGGCCCTCTTCTCCAGGAATCCTTCTTTGCTCTGGTAAACAATTGAGTACCTGTAGCACCTGCACCACAGCAAGGGAGGGGCCTCACTGTCTCCTCCTGTCCTCAAGTTCCCCTGATGAAATTGCCTCATTTTGCCTGCCTGCATCTCTTGTCCCCCCTTTGCAGATAAGTCTGGTATCTGTCAGATTCTTTATAGCTGTTTTTCTGCCTAGCCCGGGGTTTGGCTCACAGCAGACTCTGAAGAGGTGCTGGCTGCTTGATGGAGCACCTGCATTATGCCTGAGCTAAGCCCTTTTCGTCTTTGTCTCATGTAATCCTCACGACAGCCCTTAGACGTAGATGCTGTTATTATCCATCTCTTCCAGAGGAGGAAACTGAGGCTCAGACAGCTGAAGAACTTGCCTAGGGTCACACAGCTAGTGTGCTCCAGAGCTTGGATTGATGCCCAGGCCTTTCTACCTTTGTCCACTATGTTAGATGACCTGGATACAACTCTGCATGGGGTGCCTAAAACCACATGGGAGGATGTAAACTTCTTTTAAAGATTTAATTATTCATGAGAGACACAGAGAGAAGCAGAGACATAGGCAGAGGGAGAAGCAGACTCCTTGTGGGGAGCCTGTTGTGGAACTCCATCCCAGAACCCAGGATCACACCATGAGCCTAAGGCAGGTGCTCAACCGCTGAGCTACCCAGACATCCCACGGAGGATGTAAACTTCTGATGATGCCACCAATTCAGAGAGAACACTGATTTTCAGGGCACCTGGCTGGGTTAGTCTGCAGAGTGTGCAACTCTCAATCTCAGGGTTGTGAGTTCAAGCCCCGTGGTGGGCATGGAGCCTACTTTAAAAAACAAAAAACAAAAAACACTTACTTTAAAAAATTGTGTCCGGGGGTTTTAGCCAAACCCTTCCCCAATAATAGCTCAACAGTTGGGGCTTCATCAACACTGGGGGGTGGGTGGGGGGGGGGTGGGAAGCCGTGGGGAAGGCAGCCATAGAGAGAAATTGGTCTTTCCAGACTCCTCATAGCAGTGACTTTCCGGAGGCTGGCATTTCATGGTCCCTCATCCTGGTAGTGAGACTAGGATGTTGGAGAAAGACCAGAGAATCTCCTGTTTGTCTCTGTGTTGGTTCTTGAACACTCCCCTCCTTAAGGGATCATGGCTATCAGGTGCTGTCCTGAGTCCTCTGGGGGACACAGAGCTGAATCCATCCCATTCCAGGGCCTTCATTCCAGTAGGAGACGCGAGACCCATAAATAAATGCCTTAATGTTCAGAAAAGGAGTTAATGTCTGAAGACACACAGTTTTCACTGTTGAAGTGAGGAGGAGGGAGACCCCCCTTCCAGCCCAGGCTGCTCCTAATGCTGGCTCAGGGAGCTGTCTCCTTGGCTCCAGGCCTTGGCTCAGGCCCTGGCTCTGGCTTGGTTTTCAGGGACTTGTACTAAGCCTACACACCACAGCCCTGCCAGGACTTCACTGAACGCCCCACTCTTAAACCTGCAGAGGGTATGATGAGAGGCTTGGCCCCGGGAGCAGCCTGTTCCCAGCAAGGAAAGCCAGGAGCTGGCAAATGCCTCCTGTGTTGAACTGTCTGGATGGCTCCTACCCTGGACTGGTGAAAGGAATCAATGAACAGATACTTGAGGGGTCTTTTGTACCTTGCACTTTGTGTAACATAGTCATTTAATTCTGACCGTACACTTAGTTTGCAGACTCAGGGCCAGACGTTGGAAATAACTGTAATCTGCCTAGGGCTGCATGGCTCAGGCAGCTGTGAACTGATGCTGAGTGTGGAAGATTGAGCAACAGGCATGAATGGAGATATGGTGTTAGGGACAAGAAAGGACTGGTCCGAGGCAGTGCGGAGGACAGTGGCTGGGAGGTGGTCTGGGGGTTAAGTTGAGCCAAGTCTGGATGTATAGGGTATGGTGGCCTGAGTGTCTTTGGAGATGGATGTATCCATGGTTGTGGACAAACCAGTAGTGCAGAAGGTGGGCAGGGGTGCTGTAGGGCAGGGAGTCTTTCCCGGCTCTGGGTTGGGCTCCAGAGTCTGGTCAGTAAGCTGTAAGCTGGTGTTCCCATGAGCTGACAGCTTGCTCTTCCCTATGTTGCCTCACTCTGTAGGTGATTGCGGTGGTGATGGATGTTTTCACGGACATTGACATCTTCAAGGACCTGCAGGAAATAAGTCGGAAACAGGGAGTCGCTGTCTACATCCTTCTGGACCAGGCTCTGCTCTCGCAGTTTTTGGATATGTGCATGGATCTGAAAGTGCATCCTGAGCAGGAGAAGGTTTGTGTTACACATTTCTAGTCTCCCCACAATCAGCAGTGACGACTGAATGTCTGAGACCTACACGGTCTATACGGTGGTGGGTGGGGGATCTCCATTCCAGAAGAGGCAGCTGAGGCCACAAGCAAAACCATATGCCTGAAATCTCACAGAAAAGAAACCCTAGGGTATGCAAGCTGGTGCAGCCACTCTGGAAAACAGTATGGAGTTTCCTAAAGAAGTTAAAAATAGAGTTACCTTATGATCCAGCAATTACACTACTAGGGATTTACCCCAAAGATACAAATATAGTGATCTGAAGGGGCACCTGCACCCCAATGTTTATAGCAACAATGTCCACAATAGCCAAACTACGGAAAGAGCCCAGCTGTCCATCCACAGATGAATGGATAAGGAAGATGATATATATACAATGAAATATTACTTAGCCATCAAAAAAAAAAAAAAAAAAGAAAAGAAATCTTGCCATTTGCAACAATGTGGTTGGAACTAGAGGGCATTATATAAGCTAAATAAGTCAGTCAGAGAAAGACAACTATCACATGATTTCACTTGTGGAATTTAAGAAACAAAACAGGAACATATGGGAAGGGAGGGAAAAATGATTAAATCAGACAGGAAGACACCATAAGAGATTATTTTTTTTAAGATTTTATTTATTCATTCATGAGAGACACAGAGAAAGAGGCAGAGATATAGGCAGAGGGAGAAGCAGCCTCCCTGCAAAGAGCCCAATGCAGGATTCGATCTGAGGACCCCAGGATCCTGGGGGATCCCAGGATCCCTGAGCCAAAGGCAGGCGCTCAACCACTGAGCCACCCAGAGGCCCCTATAAGAGACTTAATCATAGGAAACAAACTTAGAGTTGCTGGAGAGGAGGGGGTGGAGGGATATGTAACTGGGTGATGGGAATTAAGGAGGACATGTGATGTTATGAGCACTGGGTGTTATATGAGATGATGAATCACTGACCTCTATCTCTGAAACTAATAATATGCTATGTGTTGATTAAATTTAAATAAATTAAAAAAAATTACCACCACGACTAGGAAAAAAAAAGAAACCACAGAGTCAGGACTCAAACCTTGCCTTGCCCCTCGTGTCGTGCTCCCGCCTAACCAGGAGCTCAGTTCTTGGCAGCGTGAGGTGCCTGAAACATGCTGCTTTTGACAGAAGCAGGGGCAGGGCCACCACTGATAGAGCCCCTGCTTTGTTCTTGGCACTGTCCTAGGCTCCTGACAAATGCTCTGTGACTTAGTCCTCACGGCCACTCTGTTGGGGAAGTGGTGGCACAGAGAGTCCAGTGTCTATAATGAGAAAGGAGTGGGATAGGGTGGGTGGACCTGCCTGCCTCTAGTGCCACTGTTCCTGACCATGTCAGGTGCTGCCTGTCGGTTCTTGTTATTCCAAAATTAGGCTTAGGGCACCTGGGTGGCTCAGTCGGCTAAGCATCTGCTATAGCTTGGGTCAAGGTCCCCCGGTCCTGGGATAGAGCCGCTTGTGGGACTTCTTGATGGGCCAGGAACCTGCTTCTCCTTCTCCCTGTCTCCCCCCTCATGCTATCTCTCTCAAATAAATAAATAAAATCTTAAAAAAAAAAAAAAGGCTTTCTATGTCCTTTGCTCTGAGCATGAAAGTAATTTGAATTTAAGTAGTTAAATGTAAGCTTACATAAGTCAGCTAGCTTGTTCTCTGTAGTGGAAAGAGGCAAGAAAAATTATCATATTTGTTCTTCATCTTTTTAAATCAGGTATCTTAATGTGAGCCCTGATTTTGGGGCTTAATTCATCATTGGTTCGTCACCTTCTCTGAGCCACTTAAGTGTTCTGGAAATAAAGCAGTAAACAAACCAAACTAAGAATTTGGGCTTTGGCCACTGGCTACTTGCATAGTGGATGTCAGCCTGCCACCTTGGTATTATCAAGTAACTTGGTCTACAAAATTTGGCCATTTAACTTCTCCAAGAGTTTTTGGGGGTGGTTTTCCCTAATGAGGAACCTAAGGATTGGATTTAATTAGGTAGTTACTTGATGCTGCTGCTACAAAGCAAATTCATGGTGAAGGTAGAATTAGAGCTTGGAGCCAGAATGAAATGAGCCAGCCGTGTGACCCAGCAGTAGTTGAAACCAAAGGCCAGGTGGACTCCAGGAAAATGCACGTGAGCACAGAAAAAGCACATTATCATCCAGACTGTGACTGCTCTTACCCAGAGCCAGGCAAAGCAATGCAGGATGCCACCGTGGAACCCCGAGGCTCCCTGTCTGAAACTAAGGCTGTGTGTGCTATGTGTGCTAGCAGTGGGAAAATCACGGAGCGTCTCTGGCCACAGTTCTGATCGGGAGACTGGCTCCAAACCGTCTACTCGGCAGAAATCTAGCATTACCTACCGACTCAGTTGCACACTATTAATTGCTGCCCTCGGGAAGAGTCGAAGCAGGGTCTGTACCATTGGACTCAGTAATATTCATAGTGTCTTAACTACTTCCTAGAGAAGCACCGTCTTCTCTGGTGCTTCTCTCACTGGAGTATGTCTGCTGGGGAATCTGTACCCTCATCCAGGGGGGCTGACCTCCGCTGTGCCCCTGGCTCTGCAACTGGTTCTGAATGTCGAGTGTCCTGTCTGTAGGAACTTGGTCACATATTTGTGTGTAGACATGCAAAAGTGCTTTGGCCACAATCACAGAGGCCTGTACTATATTCAGGTAAGTGCCAAAGGGAAAGATGTACACAACCATGCCTAGCTACCCCCATAGTGATATTTTTTAATGCTTATAAAGCTTGGATCAGGAATCAGCCTCTCCTCCAGGAAGCCCCTCACCTTGCCCTCGCCTGCTCCAGTGTGTACCTCTATGGAAGTTCCTAGTTTGTTTAATTTTATTTTAAAATAATTTGATTGACAAAGGAGTTACAAATATAAGGAATTCCTTTTTTAAAAATTTGTTTTTTAAGTAGACACTATGTCCAACATGGGACTTGAACTCAACAACCCTGAGATCAAGAGTCACATGCTCTATCAACTGAGCCAGCCAGGTGCCCCCAAATATAGGGAATTCCTGAATACTCTTTGCCCAAACTGTCTAAATATTAACATATTAACAAGCCTTCGTGTGAATTTCAAAATTGAGAAATAAATTTGATCTAATACTATTATCTCCTCTACAGACCTTACTGATCTCACTGATCATTCCACGAATACCCTTTATCTTGTCCAGGATCCAACCCAGGACCATATCCCCCATTGGGTTGTCATGTCTCCTTAGCATCCTCTCATCTGGAACTATTCCTCTGTCTTCCTTTGTCTTTTAGGGTCTTGATGCTCTTGAAGAACACTAGCCAGTGTTCTATAAAATTTGGGTTTGTCTGACATTGCCTCATGGCCAATTTCAGATTATTTGTTTTGATAAGACCACAGAAGTGATGTTATGTCATAGCATAGTGTTTTTGTTTTGTCTTTTGTTTGCATTTTGAAATAATGACAGATTCACTGAAGCTGCAAAGGTGATTGAGGTTTCCATGTTTCCTTCATCCAGTTTTCCCCAGCGGTTACATCTTATGTACCATAATACAAAATCAAAGGCTGGAAATTGGCATTGGTACAATGTGTGCCTAAAGTTCCATGCCATTTTATCACCTGTGGACATATGTGTACCACAATGCAGAACTGGTCTATCACAGTGATCTCCCTCTTGCTTCCATTATGGTCGCATCTCCTCCTCTCTCTGTGCCCTCCTCCCCATTTTTAACCCCTGGCAACTAGTAGTTTGTTTCTCATCTATAATTTTGTCATTTAGAGAATGTCCTCTAAATGGAATCATACAGTATGTGAGGTTTTTTTTTCAAGACATTTATTTTAGAGAGTGTACGTGTGCAAGAGGGGAAAGGGGCAGAAAGAGGAGAGAGAGAATCTGAAGCAGATTCTGTGTTGAGCACAGAGGTTGACATGGAGCTTGATCTCTCGATCCTGAGATCATGACCTGAGTCAAAACCAAGAGTCAGATGCTTAACTGACCGTACCACCCAGGCGCCCCTGTATGTGACCTTTGTAGATAGGCTTTCTTCATCCTGCACAGTACCTTGAGATCTACCCAAATTGTTGTGTGTATAGTAGCTTGTTGTTTCTACTGCTGAGTCGATACATGTGGTATGGTGGTAGCACACTTTGTTTAACCAGTCACTCACTGAAGGATTTGAGAGAATTAAATGAAAAATTTTAACATTTCCTTTGGATCATGTAGGATTTCTAAAGGTATATAGTTCCTATGGTACTGATTTGCTCCAAAGAATGCAGATGGTCTTGATATTTTACATACCATTGGATATAAGTTTCTGTGCATCCTTTGACGAGGGTAATTATGCCTACAGAGGCCCCGTGGGGCCCCAATGTATTGGTGCCCTTTTGGTAAACTTGTTCTTATAAGAGATGTGATATTGCTAATTAAGCCATGTGTGCTATGAGTGTTCAGCCTCGGAAGTCTTGTGTTAGGGCTTGTCCTGTTCTGTGGGGTACCTGGGGATGGGCTGTTATTCATTAACTGATGCTGTTAAATAAAAGGGCAGGGGAAATACCAGCTTAGCTTCTTTAAGCCTTTGTTAAAATGATACTTATTACTAGCATGTTTTCTTTGAGGATTTTATTCCCCACATTTTGTTTCAGAATCACTTCTTGGATTCTCTTGTGTCCTTTCCTCAAAAGTGAGTCTTCTATTGTGAGTCTCAAAAATCAATGTAAGCCAAGGGCACACAAGACAGACTCAGCCAAGTCGCATTACTGGGGTCACAAGCATGCCTGCTAGTGTGCCGGGTAGGCTGTTACTGAAGGGGACTGGGGGCCGCTCCTTTGCCAACGAGCGTGTCTGTTCAGGAATTGTAAACCAAGCCCTCTTAATCATTTGCTCACTGGATTGTTTCTTTTTCTCCCATTCCCTGCTGACAGCTGATGACTGTTCGGACCATTACTGGAAATACATACTATGCGAGGTCAGGAACTAAGATAGTTGGGCAGGTTCATGAAAAGTTCACGCTGATTGATGGCATTCGAGTGGCTACGGGCTCCTATAGGTAAGTCTCTAGCCTGCCCATGCTTGCTACTCTAACCTTTGGAGGAGGTGTGTGCTATATAAAGGTAAAAATGGCTTTTTCCTCTCAATGGGAGCCTTTGTGGCCAAGCATTCTGATAGGTGTGTATCTGCGGGTGTTGAGTACATGAGTCAGAGCCTCCTCTTGCAGAAGGTGGTCTGGGTGTGGGGTCACCTGCCCTGCCCTATGGGCCACAAAACTAAAGTACAGATGTTGAAACTTGCCTGGAGACCCCCAGTGAACGAGTCCTTGATTCCAGCCTTGGTCAGGCCTATAGTGGGAGTCACTGGGGGTCACCAGTGACAGGAGCGGTCTCAAATTCTGTTCCTTGGGGCCTTTGACCATCCCCTACCCCTTGTCCCTGCTCACTTGTAGGTAGGGGCAGTCGCAGGCCTCGGCATCAGTGTGGAGGACAGCCGAAGCTGTCACCTTACCCTTAAATCCTTCACCTTCCTTCAAGCCTGGTAACCTAGTGCTTGGGTTTCAAAAGTCCTGGTCCCTGTTTCTGGCCCTACCTTTGAAGTCTCTCCTTGGCAGTAGCACTTTACAGCAGGGTGCTGGGAAGTTGAAGAGGGAGGAGATGAATGGTTAACACTGATCTCCAGAAGTGAAGACATACCATGTTTTCTTATGTGGTTCTGTTGGTGGTGTGTCTGTGAGTGAGATTGGTGGAGTGCATGAGGTATGTCTTGAGTTTATAAAAGAAAAACTCCTTTAAAAAAACATGCATCTCTGGGTTATGATTATGTGTCAGCCCTGGGTAAAGGCAGACACGAAAAGAGTTGTGGAAGCTGAGACGGTTGGATCAAGAAACTTGCAATGCCTGTCTTTTCAGACAGTACTGTTGTTGCTCAGAGCAAAATTCACACTCTTCCTTGAGACCTCCTTTCATAAGACGTTTATAAATAACTGGAGGAAACTAGATTTTCACCCAAAATAGGCTTTATCTATGTTATGCAAACTTAGTCTTGAATGGTTTTTGGCTATTCTAAAATATATAAAAATTACATTACTCTCTATAAAAAAAATATGCTACCTATGAGGATGAGGATGGTAGCTTCTATTGGTTGAGAGCATTTCATGATCCTGGTGTTGGGTAGGTGTCTTGTTTGCATGATTGAGGGTTTTCAATTTCAACCCTCACTGAGGGTTTCCAAAAGAGTGTTTCTTCTAAGGCTTCGAAGGTCATTCTCAAGGTAGAATTGCATTAGCAGGGATCCTTGGTTGCCAGAGACAGAGATGATGCTATATTCTATGATCTCTCATTTAAAACATCCTATTCTTAATACAAACTTTTTTATCACTGGGGTGATTGCAAGTGTAGAAAGCTAGTTTGAACTACTTTATGCAAAGTAAAATTTATTGAGTCCCATAACTTGGAAGTGTAGAAAGGTGCAGTTGGTTTTCAGCTCGTCTTGACCTGGAGGGCATACATTTATCAGAATATTGTCCCCTGGCTCTGCTTTTCTCTAGCTGATCTTTATTCTCAGTCAGGCTATCCCTTTGAAGGCAAAGATCCAGGCTTACTTACATAGCCATTAGTAGCTATCTCCCAAAGAGAGAGACTTTCTTTCTGTTTGCATTGTCATCAGTCCTTGAAAAATTAGTTGGGGTGGGTAGGGTTTTGGTACTAGAGGAAGGAGAAGGGATGCTGGACAGGCAGGACCACTAATTCTGAATCAACAGTGTCATCCTTAGAAGGACAATATCATCTCCCTTTGGAAGTAGCAGTATTGGAGGAGCACTCTACTAGCCATTCTTTTTTTTTTTTTTTTCTTAAGATTTAATTTATTTATTCAGGAGACACACACACACACACAGAGAGAGAGAGAGAGAGAGAGAGGCAGAGACACAGGCAGAGGGAGAAGCAGGCTCCATGCAGGGAGCCTAACGTGGACGATTCCGGGTCCCCAGGATCATACCCTGGGCTGAAGGTGTTGCTAAACCACTGAGCCACCAGGGCTGCTCTATGCTAGCCATTCTTAATGACTGGGGTCTAGTCTACGGTCTACCACTAGCTTCCCATTGTGACATCACTAGCTAGTTTCCTCACTTCTAGTCCTTTCTAGTTTTTAGAAATCCTGAGGCTGAGGAGGTGTAGGTCTTAGTGTGTTGGTTAAACAGCTGGCCTTTTAACTTCTCTTAGTGCATACCTATGTTGTATACTGGAGTGAGGCCAGTTGGATTTACACTGCATGGTAGGTGTGCGCTGTCACCCAGCTGTGACTCCTGGAGCAGGATACCTGGGGTTTATTGTTCAGTTTGACAGTAAGTAAACCTAAAGAGATTGCTCATCCTTACCAGCTTCTCTTTGTTTGTTTTTAATCCTTAATTAAGTTTTACATGGACAGATGGCAAATTAAATAGCAGTAACTTGGTCATCCTGTCTGGCCAAGTGGTTGAACACTTTGATCTGGAGTTCCGAATCCTGTACGCAGAGTCGAAGCCCATCAGCTCCAAGCTGCTCTCTGACTTCCAGATCAGTGGCAGGTTCGACCATCTAGTCGACCGGAAGCCCCTGGCTAAGGAGCTCACGTTGGGCGGCCTGCTGCGCCTGCGGCTGGCCCGGCTCTCAAGCACCCCCAAGAAGGCCGAGCTGGGGTATGAGGCGCCTGCTGAAGGCAAGGCAGAGGCCAGGCGCCATGATTCCGAGTCCTCTACTGTCAGTGACGAGGACCTCAATGGCCTCAGGGACAAACCAGAGGGCAGGAGGATGACCGAGGCCGCCACTCAGACGGAGCCAGGAGAGGAGGCACCAGCAGTGAGCAGGAGTGATGTGGCGACCCAGGCCAGCATGGCCACGGCGTGTGCGGGGACCCAGACCATGGTCACCACCAGGGCCGCGACCTCCCAAACCGTGGTTCGGTCCACGTCAGCCACCACCCAGACTGACGTGGACGAGAATGTTCTCTTTTCTCAGGGCACCCAGTCTAAAGAAGGATCACCAGTATCCAGGATGTCTGTGTCCAGATCTTCCAGCCTGAGGTCTTCCTCCTCTGTGTCTTCCCAGGGCTCAGTGGCCAGCTCACTGGGCTCCCAAGCATCCAGCAGAGCTGCTGACCTTGTCCCCTCTGGACATGCCAAGTTCTGGGGCACCCCTCACTTGGATCTGTGCTTACGAGACTCCTTTAGGAACTTGAATCAAGAGCGCCAGTTTCACTTTGCTGGCATCAGGTCCCGGCTCAACAACATGCTGTCCATGCTCTCCAGGAGAACCTTCCTGACTGAGAACTACCTTGGTTTTCATTCCGGAAATGTTACCAGAGCGTCGGTGAATCTGCTGGCTGTGAGAGATATCGCGTTGTATCCCACCTACCAGTGAAAGCTCAGCGTTCAGCCCTCTGGGTCCTCCAGGCACCCACCTTGACAGCTTGTTCCCTCGACCTTTGGTCACTCCGATGTTCTCTGAGTTCTATAAACTGCACATTATTTTACATGTTTTTATCCTATTTTTGTCACGTATAAACCAGGTGTTGGTTTTATGGTTGAAACACTATGGGTTTTCAGTTTCTTTGCACTATGATATTGATAACTCTTAAAGGGAGTGTTTAGGGTTCTCAGGTTAATTCAGGTAAGAGAGAAGATATGTTTTGTTTTGTTTTTTCTAGATTTGTGTGCTCTTCTGTTTTAGAGATTTGAACACCAATTTTTGTGATCAAAATCCTGCTTAGAAGACACCATATTGTCTGTCTTTTCTTTAAGATATCTATGTTCTTAGCATTAAATAAATATAAACAACCTTTGTGTGGTGACTGCTCGAGTATTATTTTTCCCATCTGATACTTTTCCCTTTAACCCTGGGGGTGTCACAAGTAAATGCATGAAATAGCTATTTTTGCAGGGTTTTTTTTTTTAAATAGTGTTGGGATGGGGAAGAAGTAGATGATCCAAAGTGCTGAAAGAGAAAATACCCACCTAAAAGTTAGAAGACATAAAATTAAGTGTCAGGGTCGTGCCTTCCTTAGTGATAGGAATGTCAGTGTTACTGTTTAGTTCGAAGGAGGGAACTTGCCAGGAACTGCAGGTCTTTTCATGTGCTCTGCTTGTCTTTTCTTCAAGGAAAAACCTTGAGCTATTTAGACAAGAACCTTGGTTCTCTGCTTTTCTGTCCAAGGCGGCCTCATGTGCATTCCTGGATTCATCCCTGATATTAATTCTAGTGGCCCCATGGGCCTCATTTCATCAGATGGGTGTATTGACAATGATTTAGCAATCTAATATCCTGGAGCAGGGGCAGAAGAGGACACTGACAATTATCCCAGATTCCTGGTCCGGTGGCAGGCCATGCAACTGGTTTCTACACCCTGCTAATCAGGATCGGTATGGCTGGGGAATCCTGTTTTTGCCCAGTCTTGTTGGTGTGGACAGACCAAAGCACGAGAATTAAACGGTAGCTTCCTCCTCCTGATTTGGCCAAAGCAAAAGAGATCTGTAACAGGGAAGGGTGTTGTCTGCCACATAGGCACATGCTAATGCACCCAATTGTGAGCATGCCTGTGGGTTTTCATGTGTGCACCAGGCCTCCATTATGGTCACCAGGTTATTTGCTGGGTTCATGCCTTAATCTGGGCTGAGGCTGGCCAGACAACCGGTTCATGTCTGGGTGTAAACAACTTGGGCCTAAGCCTCACACAGGCATATTGTTGGTTGAAACCATTTGCAGATTGAAATAATTTCCTATGTTCTGTCTTTGACCTCACAGCAAAGTATCACTGGATAGCTGTTATTCCCGATAACCAGGCAAAGAAACTGAAGCTCAAATGAAGCGGCATATACTAGGTCACAAGGCTGATTAACAGTGATGCAGGCATTGAACACAGGTTTTCAGATTGTGAGTCCAGTACTTGGTTGTATGACTGTCTGTCTGCAGGGAGTGTGGAGGCATTACCGGGTGTACCTTGAGAAATGGCAGTTAATACACTGATGAACTGAGACATTGGGTGTAGAGATTTAAATAAACTTGGAAAAAAAATAAAGATGACCCTGTGAAGTATTCAGACAGAAACCTGATGATAAACCCTATGACGTTTCTCTGATGTGTGCCCAGACACTGATCCACCAGGACAGGTGTCTAAAGCTATGAATGAGTTTATATTAGGAATACTCTGTGATCATGGACCATGTACCTTATGTCAAATATATTCACATAAGCATTATTACACTAGTTTCACTGGTGCCTCATGCCTGGAAAGATACCCTAGTTTGCCAGGCAGAGTTTCAGTTTATGCCTGTGAGATCCCCCTTTCGGTCAGAGATATGTCCAGTTTGAACAGTTAAGCATACTATCATTCTACCTTGAAAGCACCTGGCAGGTCTGAACCCTCCCCAACTCATCCCAACTGTATAGATAGGCATTGTCTCTCCGACCAACATACAGAGACTCCCTGGTAGCCAAGTCTCTTTCCTGGTGGACCTCCATACCTCTATACTCAGTCCTTGCGGCTAAGTTACACTTTTGCTTATGCTAATACATGTGTGAACTTGCTCGTTTGTGTGTAAGCCAACAAACCAGACAGGTTTGCAGATGTTACAAGTTGCAGAGGGCTACACCTAGACCCAGGGGGGAAATCCCAGTGTCTTGTAATTCTGCAAAGGACTATTTCTTTTCAGGCTCGGGTAGAGCTCTCTCTGATCTGGCTTCATGGAGGAGATCCAAGGGCAGTTAGGATTCTTCTTAGGAAGTCAAGAGTCCTAGCGCAGAATTGAGCGGTGGTGTAATGGACATCTGTTATTTTTGCTTCCTTCATTGCATCTTTGCTAATTTCACTCTGAGATTTCCCTCTGAGGAACCTTCTGTTTGTAACTCTGGGTCTGTGTGGTTCCGGTGAAGCTGACCACACCTGACTTGGGGTGGAATGTGTGACCTAGGTTTAAGCCAGTCAGTATGTCCTATCCCACAGCCCTGGTGATTGGTTCAGGGATGGATATACGGTCAGTCAGATACTTTGGCTAGGGATTTTTCAGAAAGAGGCTTGATGCTAGGGATGTCAGCTGACGTAGCCATGTGACACTCATGTCAGTAGAAGGCAGAATGTTAATGTTCAGAAATGAGTCTTGATTATGTCCTATCTCTCCCGATGCAGCTGTGTCTCAGCTGTGAACTACTCTTGGACTTTTTAAATTGTACGAGCCATTTTTGCACAAGAGAGAACAGATTGGGTTTTCTATCACTTGTTATATAAAAGCCTTAATGGATATAAGGATGAAAACCCCTAAATCCTGTGCCTCCTAAAACATGGCCAACATGGTCAGACTGGAAATGTTTCAAAGCAGAAAGGAACAATTAACTACCATAGACACAGAGAAACTTCTTTAATGTATCCATGCAACATGATTTTGGGGAATATTATCTTTCATGAAAAACCAATTATCATTCTGAAGTTGTAAAATATACCCCCATGTAACAAAATGATCAGACTTTCAAGGACTTGTTTGCAATGAAGTGAGTAAATTCTGGATGCCATCTCAAGAAACAAGTTTTAATTTTAGAGTAGTTATTTTAGGTCAGTCTTTCTGAAAATAGTTAAGAAGGATAAGAGTCTATTAAGACCACTCCTAGTTTGTGACAATACAACCACCCTATCAGCATCTAGGTTACTAGGTGTTTTCTCTATAAAAGTCTGTGAGAGCAAAACAACCCTTTAAGGACCAGCCAAGCCCTGAGAATTTTCTGAGTCCAATGAACTAATTCTCATCTAGGACAGCTAAGCTCTGATGGTTTTAAATGGCCCATGTGGGTGAAAAACCACTGGCTTGGAGATTAGAAAGCCTGAATTCTAGTTTCAGTTCTGATATGAAAATTAGCTCATTGAGTCTGACCAAGTCCTTTTAAACTCCCTTTTAATGAGCCAAAGGGTTTTTTTTTTTTTTTTTTTCTATAAAAAAGAATTTAGGCTAGACATTGACTAAAGTCTCCTCCAGCTTTTAAGATTATGATCCAGTAATTTGGGCATGGCCAATCTGCTGTCTCTTTAAAAGTAGGAAGACTTCTTCACATAAGTCAGAGTAATTTATAAGATATAGAAATAATAAAAAGTGGCATTCATTTCATTTTCCCTTGTATTCATGAATAAACCTCATTTTTTATACTTAAGTTGTTAGTGAAAAAAAAATATAGCCAGGGAGGATCAGTGTCATGAAGAATTAAAAATAATATATAAACCATGGTGTTCACATATACATTACTCAACAGGTACCAAATTTGTTATTGGGCTCTGAGTATGAATGTGACATGATCTTTGTCCTTAAGCTCCCCCACGCTAATAGTGGAGGCAGATGTAACTATAGTTCAACTAAAAGTTACCACAAAGGTGAGCACACAGGCCCTGAGTCTACAGAGGGGGAAGCCAGTGAATTTAGAGTATTCTTAGAGCTGCCCATGTAAGGGTATTTTAAGGATGAATGAAGATTTCCTGTCAGAGAGGTTATGTATTGAGCCCTATTATTATTATTATTATTATTTATTATTTATTATGGAAATAAAGGGGATATTTGGAAAATGAATGTATGCATGTAAATTCTGATCCCCCCCCCCCGCCCCCATCCCGTGGATTTGCTGTATTTGAGTTAACCAGAGCCAACGTTGACTGAATGCTTATGTCATACCCTGTTAGGTATTTTACATGTGATCTCATTTAACAGAACCTTTGAAGACATTTTACAACTAAGATTAGATGACAGGTAGGCTCCAGGAAATGGCAGTTAGGATTCCAAATCATGTCTGCTTATCCCCAAAGCCCTTGATCTTTCCATAACTGTGCCATTACTCCTAAAGAATGCGGAGTTTTCTTCACAGCTGTAAAAAATGCATAAATTCTGAAGTGTCTCCCTTCTTTCCAAATGAGTTGTCTACCCATACAATATTTCCTCCCTTCTTTGGATTAGTGGAATCTTTCTCTAGCTTGTTGATTGGAAGAACCACCTGTGGAGCTTCCTACAAAATGCAGGTCTTGCATGCGCCTGGAGATTCTGACTCGGGATTGGATCAGGGTGTAAAATCTGTACTTTTTTTTTTTTTAAGGGTTTTATTTATTTATTTATTTATTTATTTATTTATTTATTTATTTATTTATTTATTTATTTATGAGAGACGCAGAGAGAGAGAGAGAGAGAGAGAGAGAGAGGCAGAGACAGAAGCAGGCTCCCTGGGGGAACCCGATGTGGGACTGGATCCCAAGACCCCAGGATCACGACCTGAGCCAAAGGCAGACGCTCAACCACTGAGCCATCCAGGTGCCTCTAGAATCTATTTTTAGAGTCCAGGGTGCTAAGCATGACACGATGGACCGCGGGGACACCTGCACCGCGATGTTTCTAGCAGCGATGTCCACAGCAGCCAAACTGTGGAAGGAGCCTCGGTGTCCATCGAAAGATGAATGGATAAAGAAGATGTGGTCTATGTATCCAATGGAATATTCCTCAGCCATTAGAAATGACAAATACCCACCATTTGCTTCAACGTGGATGGACCTGGAGGGTATTACGCTGAGTGAAGTAAGTCAATCGGAGAAGGACAAACATTATATGGTCTCATTCATTCGGGGAATACAAAAATTAGTGAAAGGGAATAAAGGGAAAGGAGATAAAATGAGTGAAAATATCGGAGAGGGAGACAGAACACGAGAGACTCCTAACTCTGGGAAACGAACAAGGGGTGGTGGAAGGGGAGGTGGGCAGGGGGTGGGGGTGACTGGGGGACGGGCACTGAGGGGGGCACTTGGGGGGATGAGCCCTGGGGGTTATGCTCTATGTTGGCAAATCGAACTCCAATAAAAAATAAATAAATAATTTAAAAAAAAGAATCTATTTTTAGCAAGCACTGGGATCCTGGGCGCGGACTGGAGGAAACACCGGGTTAACGCCCTAGCCTAACTGGTGCGCCCATTTCCAGGCCTCCTACTCCCCCCCGTTTCTTCCCAGCTGATTTTCAGCATTCCCCTTAAGGCTCCGGGAGACTTCCATCCCCCTTCCCGCTGCTTTATTCGCTGCTAATAATAAACACTGCGGGTCATGGAGCACGCATGCATTCACTCATTCTTCACCCTCGCCTCGGACAGGAGCTGCGGGAAGGGGCTGAACCTGCAGCACCGGGCGAACCCTGGGCCCCCGATAATCATTTGCTGGACCAGCAAACCCACGAGGTGGTTCCTATTCACCTTCATTTGCAAATAGGGAGATATGCAAAAAGGCGACAGTAAAGCTGGGACAGCCTGTAACGCAATCGGTATTTAGCGGTTAATCCGGGACGCCGCGGGCAGGCGCAGGACCCCCGCGCCCCCGAGGCTCGCCCCTCCGAGGTGCAGGGGCGCCCCGGGGAAGACCGCCGGGAACCCTGACGTCACACTATCCCCCCCAACATGGCGGGCGGTCACGTGGGCCAGGGGCGGGGCCGCAGCGCTCCGGGAGAGCCGGCGTAGGTCACGTGGCTCGGGGGACGCCGCCTCGCGGGCCACGCCCCCTGCCCCTCCGGGTGCTCCCGCGCCGCGGAGGGGTGGAGTCTCCTCGTGACCTTTCACCCCAGCATGGCTGCGCCCGTGGGACCGGTGAGGTTCTGGCGACCCGGTAAGGCCCCCTGGCCCACGCTGGGCAGATGCGGCGGCCTGACTCTGGTCCTGGCCCCGCCGCCGGCGCCCTGGGGCCTGCGGACCTGCCTGCGGGCCTGACCTCAGCGGGCTGCCCCCGCCGCCCGGACTGGTGGGCGGGCTCCGCGGCTCGGGCGCCCTCGGTGGTCGCGGCGGACTGCGGCGTGCGCACCCCGCCTGCGCGGGAACCCGTGGCCCGCGGCGTCGGCTCCCCCGGCCTCGTTTTCCTCCCTCGGGCTGCCGGCCCTGCCGGACGCTGGGAAAGCGCCGGGCGCCCGCGTGGGTCCGGTTCCCGCCGCTCGAGCCGCGCAGTCGGCGCTGCCTGGGTTCGACTCTGCGGCTCTGCCCTCCGAGGGAGCGGGGTTCCTTCGGGCAAGCCGCCTGGTTCTCGTGAGCCTTAGTCTCCTCACCTGTGAAATGGGTAGACTAAGAAGTGTCGTGTGGGCCTGGGAAGCGAACACGGCGCCTTGTCGGACCCAGAGAAAGCGCTCATGAAACGGGAAAGTATCTTACGTTGTTTTAGGGTGATTCTTGCCCATCCTGGGTGTCCGCCGGAAAGTGACCACCCTCCTTCGTATGGGCTGCCGCCCACTTTCCCTCCGTCTGGCAAACACGAACGTTAGTCACAAAACGCTTTGCCTGATTTAATTTACCCATTAATCAGGATTTTATTGAATGTGTACTTACCAGGTCCTGTTAGATGCCTTACTTCCTCCCCTCCCCTGTGAAAACCCTTACGTTTCTTACCAGTTAACCAGCTTACCTTCTTCCACCACTTGCACTTCTGCAGACCTGGATGTGCAAAGTACATTGCAGCAAAAAATGAAATGAGACAGAGAAGGTAATACAAGGAAACCTTTTATTTATTTATTTTAAAAAATATTTTATTTATATATTTATTATTTCATCAGATACAGAGAGAGAGAGAGAGGCAGAGACCCAGGCAGAGGGAGAAGCAGGCTCCATGCAGGGAGCCCGATGCAGGACTCGATCCCGGGACCCCAGGACCACGACGAGGGCGGGAGGCAGATGCTAAACCGCTGAGCCATCCAGGCTGCCCCAAGGAAAACTTTTAAAGAGTATTTTAGAGTGATGCCCTGAATGCTAACCATACATATAAGTGATGTGGGAGATAAGCCAAAGCAAGGGATGCGTTCATTCTTTTTAAAAATCTGTAGTTTTCCACTTCATGACCGTTCTACTCAGTATTCCAGATTGTCAGCCAGGTATCCATGCTGAATTTTATTTACAGCCGGAACTAAGATCCCATTAGGTGATGAGATACCCTCTATTTTATTTATTCGAGCCTTTAATAACAGGTCAAAGTGTTAAGTATAATAAAGGCCTGAATGAATTGTTGCAAATTAGGACAGGGTACTATTTTGGTTAAAGAGCATGTGGTTACTTGAAGAGTTCTATTTAATTATTTAGTTCATTTGTTGAGGGTGTACTTAACTGAACACCTAACCTTGTGATCGAGAGGCAAATAGAGATGATCAGGCTGGGGCTCCGCTCTCAATATTTATTCTCTTTCTCAGTTTTAATGTGAATTTAGATGTCCTTGAGCTATTAAAACAAGGCAGAAAGAAGTGGTGGTAAGGAAGATAGGTTTATGAGTCAGACTGTAAAGCTGTCCTTGACTGCCATTTACTAACCTGGTGACTTGAGAAAGTCACTTGAGTACTCAGAGTCTCAGTGACCTCATCTGTAAATTGGCATAACAACACCTCCCCAAAGGATTGTTTTGAGGATTAAATGAGAATACATGTAAAGCTCTTAGTACTGGATACATGTTAACTATTAGAATTCCATAGAAGCCAACAGAAGAGAGGGAAAGATTGAATGTATGGATTGGCAATACTTCATAATGGTAGTGATGTTTTTGAGTGAACATTGAAGCACAAATAAGGCCCTGTTCCATGGAGAGGTAGGAGTATGGGATTCTGGGCAAAGGGTGTAGCATGAGCAAGGCAAAGTGGGATGTGTGTCTCGGGAATGTCCAAAAAACCAAAATAATTGAATAGCGAGATGTTGTTAAGTGATAGGGTATATTTTGGGGCAAAGCAGGCGATAACATTATTCTATTTCTATTTCATTATTTTAAAAAATGGTGATCATGATCCCACTACATTCACTTCATAATCCACTAATAGGGCAGCAGTTAAACTGAAAAACCGAGCTGAAAAAAATGAAAGTAGAAGGAATGCTGGGTGGGGGTGGTTGGGCAGTACAGCTGTCAGCCTTGTTTTGTAGATGGAGAAATGAAGGCATTACGGTTTGCAAGATTGCAAACTTGTTACTCCCTTAAGTATAGAGACTACTCCGGAGGGAAAGGGAACACTGGGCAATCAGAATGGATGGTGGGATGTAGTAGAGGGAAGCAGTACTGGTTTGGCTGAATGAAGTCTTATAAGGAGGAGACATGCTCTTTATTGACTGACAGTAGCTCTTGTAAAACATCTTATAACAAAATATACTGAGGTGGACTTGGCTGTAGGTTACAGACAGGGAGGGATGGGGTAGTGAAGAAGACACCTGGATGTATTAAACCCTGGTGTGGGAGGAAGGAAGAGACCTTGCAGGAGTAATGCTAACATAGTCCAAACAGACTGTAAAGGTCTAAAACATTTTGGAAAGGAGGGAATTTGTGACAAAAACAGAGCTGATGAGGATGAGCTATTCTTTGCAGTATTTTTCTTGGGGAAGGGTTACAAATAGTTATTAAGAATTGGCAGTAATAAGGGAAGAAAGAAAAGGAGACTTGCCTCTTTGAGCACAGGCTTTGTTCCAGGTCCTCTTCTATCTTTTATCTTGTTGAAAGGAAGGTCAGCATTTTGGCAAAAACAATACAGCAGTGCCCCACTTACCCGATTTTTGGCAATCTTGGACCTCTGGAACATAACTGTGTTCCTAGAAATAAATGGACAAAGAATTAGAGATCTGTGGCAATGACTAAACTTTGCCCTAGGGGGTCTATGGACCATAGACCTATGGGTCTATGACCATGGTCCATGGACCAATATGTTACATTTTGGTGTATTTTTCAGGAGAGGGAGTCCAGAGCCTTTATTAGATTTGCTGAAGGGATTAGGGACCTCCAAAAATGTAAAAATAAATCATTGGGCTAAAGTTGCTTGTCATAAAGCCCCTGTACTTTCACACGGCATCAGACTCTGAGTGCAGAAGGCCTGGGAGATGATAGTTTGGGGGTAATCATCCCTGTAGTGCCCCCAACAGAAGGCTCTGCAGCCAGTGTTTGAACTTCCAGGGAGGGTTTTTATGATTCACAAAGGCATTACACCCCAGTGCTGAATAGCTCTAGCTTTTGAAAAGCTTGTATCCATTGAATTCCAAGTCCTATATCACTTACTACTCTTAGTTCTGTCCAAGGGGCTACCCAAACCAGTTGGCATGAAAGTTACAGAAGCTGATCATAAAAATTGAACCCACGTTCCTCTGAAGGCATTTTCCTTCTCAGGCTAAAATCCATGGTACCTTAAAGACTTTTATATAATGGGATGTGGCTTCCCTATTCTTCACCATCCTGAGCACCAATTTGTCATTGTTGTTACCAAGCAGCTGTTGTGGAAAGCTCTTGTTTCATCTGCTCAGCACAGTGGTTTCTTGGAATAGTACTTCACACACCAGCGACTCTGGTTCTGTGATTCCAAATGGGGGCCGCTGTCTACTGCATCCCGCTCCACTGGCCATGGTTGGTTGGATCAGGCTGGACATTGGACCTAAGATGGAAGAAGAGAAGCCTTCTTTCCTGGCCTCCAGACCACACACACCCTGCCTCCCTCCCTCAGTCTTTTACTTTCTCCCTGCACTAAACTGTGTTCTTAGGAGGAGAAGTAAAAGAAGCAAGTAAGCGGCCCAAGGGTGTCGCTCTGAGGTATCTCTTGCGCTCTAGACCTTGCGGATGTGAAGGGATGGTGGGAGGTTGTGAGCCTGAGCGGCCTTGATTCCAGCTCCTACTGAGAAGCCAAACTTAGAGGCGGAGAGGCACTGAGATGAGAAGGAGCAAGCCAAGGCAGCATCTGGGGGCCGGGGCCTTGCTGTCCTGCGGTAGTAGCACTTGTCCTCCACCTCAGCCAATTCCCAGTGGCTTTCTGTCACTTGTATTAGTAGTAATGAGTAGTAATATGTGGGGACCAGACCTGAAAACTTGGTCCTCTGTAATACACCGTTATGTGCGGCCAACTTGGAGCCCAGTGGGACTCTCCTCTCTGTTCTTGCGGTGAAGCTTTTAGGGAAGATTTTTGTATTCTCCCCAGATCCTTTCCTAGAGGCTTTCCTGAAGTTGAGTATCTCTTAGTAGTTTGAGGTAAAATGCATTGCTTGTGTTATGTCTTCGCCTTTGAATTTGTAATGTTTGCACATTTTTCTGTCCATTGGTTGCATCAGAGAATCTGAAAAAAGCATTTCTGTTACAGGGACAGAGGGACCAGGTGTCAGCATCTCTGAAGAGAGACAGAGTCTAGCTGAAAACTCTGCGACAACTGTTGTTTACAATCCCTATGCTGCCCTTTCTATAGAGCAGCAGAGGCAGAAGCTGCCTGTGTTCAAGGTACAGAGTGAACATGCGCGGTTGGTCGGCCTGAAGCCCGGTGCGGCGGCCTTAAACTTGGTACTGAAGTGAATAGTGTCTTTACTCTTATCACTTCTGTAGAACACGGTGAGCTCAGAGCTGCCCTTCTGAGGGGATTAACTTCAAAATATGTGTGTGTTACTTAACCATATAAGTAAATCTCGAAAGTCCGTAACATTTTTTTTTGTTGGATGTTATGTATTGAAAAACTGGAAGGGATTGAATGTCATTCTTTTACCTCCTCTTTGCTTTAAATTATGGACAAATTTAAACATAGAGAAAAGTAGAGGAAATAGTACAACGAACGTCTATGCCTCCAGCTTCAACAGATTACCAACATTAGCTTGCTTTTTAAAGGCAATTTCTTTAAACAAGACGAATTGGGTAACCAAGGAGGTTTCTGTGGAAGAAGTTAACTCCCACTGGCATAGTGATGGCATTTGGATGCTTCTATATTGCATGCACACCCAGCACTTGATTTTATTGGTCTTATGGAATGGACGTATGTTCATCTCACAAGAGACCAAAGCATAAACTAGAATATGTTCATTTATAGCCGTAGTTCTCCAGTGCAGACGTACATGGTCCATGGACTTGCTTTCTCCCTGTTGCCAAGACCACATGGGAAGCCACATTGGAATCAGGAAGTGAGCTGTAGGCCAAAGGCCATTTAGATAGAGCTGAAGAATGTTTTTTTCATATAGCCCCCAATGAAAGGTAATGCACCCTCCCAGCCTCACGTGATACCCCTGGAATGACCTCAGTAGGTATGGCCACCAGTACCTATGGCTCTCTCTCTTCTGGCCAGTGCTGGGGAAAAGCTGCCAAGTTCTTACGCTAAGGGAGTCCCTTTGTCTACACCATGTTAATTTCTCTTCTATTAATATGTGCTTTCTCCAAATGGATTTGAAACAGAATCCTTCTTAATTTAGCCAAGTCACCTTGATTAGAGTTTTATGAGGCTCCAGACATTTCAGTCATTCACTGAGTCTGGGTTTTTCCCTCAGGCAATTAGCCTTGTCCAGTATGTGTGAATGTAAACCAGTTTGGCCCTCAGGAGATAAGATTATAGGTTGACCATTGTTGCCTCACTGGTGAGGGACACAGTTTGAACTGTGGTGAAGTATCAAGATTCTGGAGTTAGACTTTAGAGTCCATACCCAAGCTCCGTTGTTTTTGTGCTATGTGACCTTGCTTCACCATCTGAGCTTCTGTGTTATCTCTAATATGGGACTAATAACACGTACCTCAGAGGATCATTAGGAGGCCCAGATGAGATAATCCACGTAGAGCATTTAGCAAGGTACCTGACATATCGTAAATGTTTAAGTACACAGATAATTATTGTTTACTAAGTATTTAATTTTGGTCCTTTGACTTTTCTTCATCTTCCAACTGAACTTATGAGATACAATAAATGAAACAAATGAAAAAGTAATCGAGATTTAACATATTGATGGAAATTAAAATGGTATGGGTTCTTGGTAAAAAGTAAAATGGAATTTAAGCATAGTTAGGCTCTCATGAGATATGAAAGATAAATCTAGAAGACAAAAAGGGTGAAAGTGACCCATTCATCAATCCTTCCTCCATTAAAACTAAAAGTAGCTTTAAAAACAAATTGAAACTAAAGGGGTGATATATATAATGTCAATCCCTGTTCCTTGCTGCCATCACATGGCGGCCTTCTCCTCGACTGCCTCTGGTAGGCTGGCGTTTTTGCTGGGGCCTGGACACTGCTGTGCAAGGTGGTCCTCACACTCTTACACGCCGCCTCCCTGAAGGTTAGTCCCCTCTGCGCCACCAACCCTCCTCCATTTCCCTGCTGTTCATAGTCTCCAAACTGGAAATGTTGTCATGTCCCTCTTGAATGTCTCACCTTCTCTGTGTGCAGCCCTTTGTATCTAATATGTGAGGTGTGAATTACTGCCTTCAGTCTTCTGCTCAGTCTTGTATGCCACCGCCCGGTTTTCTCACAGCACTGACAGCCCATCCATCCAGACCTTGACTCTGCACGGCTTTCCATAGAGAAGCCCGGGCTACTCTAACTCATTTCCAAACCGCACCTAGAGCTTTTTGTGGGCTTTTGATGATGCCCCTGGCATAGAGTTTGTACTGTTTGCTTGTTTCCATCTTTCTTTTGCTGATGTCATTTCCCTTTCCTGGAATGCCTTGTCTCTTTCTGTCTGTAATCAGATTGTCTTTCAGGTTTTCCTTGACCATCTACCATCTATCTGTCTATCCATCCACCCACTGGTTGGATCTATCATTCACAGAATACCTGCAAAGATCTCAAACCTTTCACCTTTCCCTACCCAGAATGAAAGAAAGCACCAAGTCCAGGCAGCCTACAAAAAAGGGTTTAGACTGGTCAGCAGACCATCTGCAGCAGGATTTGCTGTGGGGGCTTGAGAAATGCAGGTTCCTGGGCTCCACCCTAATCCTATTGAATCAGAAACCCTGTGGGTAGGGCTAGGAATCTTCATTTTTAGCAAATATTCTAAGAGGGTTTCACACTAAGATGTGAGAACTATATATTTAGACCCCAAATAATGCCAAATTCAAAAACCCAAAGCATCCAACACCTTTATGAGCCAATTAGGCAGCATGTTCACTCTCCCAGTCCTCAGCACATTGTCAGTACCCAGTCAGACAGGCTGAGCAGTAGACAGAGTAAGGGGCCTTGGCAGGGTTTACTTCATCCCAGACCAGGCATTTATGGAATACTTTTATGACTTTCCAGACCGTCCGGTACATCTCTTAGCAAATGTAGGGACAAAAATACACTCTAAAGCTAAGCAGATAGAATGTTGGAATGATCTCTTGAATTTTTCTGCTCACACTAAAAGGGTAAAAAAAGAAGGCTCAGTTGAAATATAGATGTAACCTATAGGTGCTTTATTATGAACTTGGATTTATTTATTTAAAGATTTTATTTATTTGAGAGAGAGAGAGAGAGAGAGAGAGAGAGAACACAAGTTGGGGGAGGGACAGAAGGAGTGGGAGAAGCAGACTTCCCACTGAACAGGGAGTTGGATGTGGGGCTCCATCCCAGGACTCCAGGATCATGGCCTGAGCTGAAGGTAGACACTTAACTGACTGAGCCGCCCAGGTGCCCCTGAACTTAGATTTAGAGGTAGAGGCAACAGCATATTCTTTTGGCTTTTTTATTTTTCCCAGTTAATAAATGAACGACTTTATAATTAGATACAATGCATAATTTGTACAAAATGTAAAGGTCTTCTTCACACTCTTGCTCCTTGGCCACCCTCTTCTGCTCCTGGAAGTGGTACAATGACCAGTTTTTTGTTTTGTTTTATTTTCTGCAAGATAGCTTGTACATAGCATATATGTGTCCTTTTTTTGAAAACTCAAATAGTGTATTATTTACTGTTTAGCATCGTACATTCCTCCCTTAACATATCTTGTTGACCATTCCATATCAAATAGACATTCGTTCTTTTTTTAAATTCAATTAATTAACATATAGTATATTATTAGTTTCAGAGGTAGAGTTCAGTGATTCATCAGTCTTATATAATATGCGTTGCTCATTATATCACATGCCCTTCTTAACGTCCATCACACAGCACATCCCCCCACACCCTCTTCTCTCTAGCAACTCTGTTTGTTTCCTATGGACATTTTTTATTTTTATACCTGTGTATATTCCATTAATGGAGTGTTTCATAACTGATTTATCACCCTGTTGATTGACATTTAGACTGAATTATTATAAAGAACACTTCAGTGAGTATGCTTGTATATATACCTCTGTTCATATGTATCATTAGTATGTTTGTAGTATAACTTCATATAGGTGAAAGTGTTGAATTAAAGGGTATGTGCATTGTATATTTTGGTAAATTATTGCTCTCAATTGCACTTGTTTCAGCTTATCTGGACACCAGCACTGCAAGTTAGAAATATATTTTGATAGTTCTTTTTAAAATTTACTTTGGAAAACAGCTCATCTCATAATGCTTAAATATCTTTGTTTAGGTCTTTTGAGAAAATGCATGGCTCTTTACAATGTATGGTTCTATTTTTCAGCTTAGGAATCATATATTGTACTTGGTAGAAAACTATCAGACAGTGGTGATTGTTGGAGAGACGGGATGTGGGAAAAGCACGCAGATCCCACAAGTGAGTATATACTTAAATGTGTCTTTGTACTTATATTTGGCTGGAAGGATTTTGTAACTTGAGAACTCTCTTTACTATAATTTGCTTTTTAAAGATCTTTTGTCGTAGAGAAAATATTCAATCCCACTAGATATTTTTTATTCAACTTTTGGTTCTTGTGATTGATTAGCTTCAAAGTAACATTCATTTTTGATTTATTATAATTCCAAAATAATGATTGAATAGCCAAGCTCTGAAAGGAACTGTGGGGATTCCTTCAAAGAGGTATAATGCCTGGTTTTTGTCCTCAAGTAGTCACAGTTGAAGAGGAGGGTGAAATGAATGACTGCTGCTCTAGCTGTAAATAAAAATGGAATACCAAAGAATCACATGGTGCTGTGGAAGGAGCCCCTATTATCAAGCAAACCTCTGCTTGTGTGGACAAATGTGAACAGAAGGATTGGGGGGAAGGGCCTTGTAAAAAAAATGACACTTGAAGTAGACTTTGAACAATCAGTGGGAGCTGGCTGGGAAGATACTCTCATCCAGGCAGTATTGTGGTCAGAGATACTGGGGTATGAGAAGGGTCTGGGACTCAGCAAGAATGGAAAGACAAGGTGAAGTCAAAGTTTGTCTTACGAGGCTTAACTTGGAGAGTGAAGAATGCTGTATAAGTGGTCAGGGATGAGAGTCATTGCAGATTTTTCTTTCCTTTTTAATGTAGATTTTTGCTGAAGTATGAAATGTATATCACAGATTATTTCTATCATAATTGTACAGTGTGATAAACTTTCAACAAGCGAATACATGTTACCAGCGCCCAGATCAAGAAATGGAACAGAACATTACCATAGCCCCAGAAGTCCTCTTGTGTCTCCTTCTGGTCTCTTGCCCTCTCTTTCTGCTTCCTATGCGACACACAAGGGTATCCCTTATTCTGGCTTCTAACACCATAGATTAGTTCTATTTTTGAACTTTGTAGAAAGAGATAATATGGCTTCTTCTGCCCAACCCAATAATGGATTTAGGTTGTAGCCAAGACACAGTTATTTCTTAAAAGGTCCCTGGGTTATGTAATGTGCAGCTAGGGAGGGGTATGCAGTGGGAATGGACAGCAGTAGAGAAAGGACAACAGAGCACAGAGTGGCCTGGAGGGAGAACATTTGTGCGGGTGGTATCAAAACCCTAGCCAATTACTTAGCTTCTTGCAGAGACACACAGGACAAGGGCCATGTTGAATTACTGAGAGATTATCAGAGGGCAGTAATAATCATTACCACGATCATCATCAAACGGGTAATAAGTAAGTGCTACATAAAGTTGGCACTTAACACGTATTAATCTATTTAATCCTCAGTGACCCTGCGAGGCAGGCACTGATACTATCTGTTTGACAGTCGAAGATGTTAGAGAGCAGTGATGTGGAGGAGGGAACATAGAAAGTGAAAGATGGGCCATGTGAGGAGAGATGGTCTTAGTTTGTTTAGGAGTAAGTCTGTATGGTTATTCAGTCAGCTCAACATAACTATGTTATGTTAACAAAGAACCTGAAAATCTTGGTGGCATAAGAACACAAGGGTTTATTTCTTTCTCCTACCATGTGATCTTCTTGGGGTGATGACCCAAGATGACTGCTCCATATGGTCACTGAGGATGATGACCCAGCTCTTATCTGGAACTTGGGAGTCTTGGGGTAGATGGCAGGATTAAGAGATGGTTCAAGTTTTAGAGCTTGAGACTAGAAGTGGCACTTTTGCTCATGTTTCATTGGACAATGCTGGTTTCACTGCCAGGCCTGATAGCCTTGGGGTGGTAGTATGTGGAATCCTCCCACAGGGGTGGATGGCAGATATTTGGATCCGCAGTACAGTATAGCATAATGATCTGGTCATTTCCCCCAGCAAGGCTTAGCTGCCAGGGAACAGAGAGGGCCAGCTCAGGGGCAAGTCTAGGCAAAGAATGGCCTGGAGGTGAAAGAACAGGGCCTGAGGATCCAGCCTGGGCAATGTGGCAGCAAACAAAGGTGATTTTTTTTTTTCAATTTTGGAGGAATATTTAATAGGTTCACATGGTTTATTTTTTCAGAAAGATTTTATTTGTTCATGAGAGACACAGAAGGAGAGGCAGAGACATAGGCAGAGGGAGAAGCAGGCTCCCTACAAGGAGCCTGATACGGCACTTGTTCCTGGACCCTAGGATCATGCCCTCAGCCACAGGCAGACGCTCAACCGCTGAATCACCCAGGCATCCCAGTTCACATGGTTTAAAATCCCAAGAGATGTGAAAGAACATCAAAAGAGAAAGATCTCTCTTCTGCTGTATCTTCTGATGCTCATTTCCCTTATGCGGATATAATTGATGGTACTAGTTTCTCAGAGATTTTTCTCACTGTACTTACAAAAAAGTGTGTGTGTATCTTTTTTTAAAACACAAATAGGTAGCATCTATACATGCTTTAATGTACCTTGTTTTTTCTCCTACTCAGTGTATCATTTTTCAGTTACATAGATTGCACATAATTTATTTTGTTAATTCTTAGTTGATAGGCATTTAGGTTGTTCCCAGTTTTGTATTATCACGCTGATGCAGTGAGTCAATTTGCATATAATTTTGCACATATATGGGTATACTTGCAGAATCAGTACAGTAGTTATGGAGTTGCTGGATCAAAGGGCATATACGTTTGAATTTAATGACTTTTAAGGAACTTTTTTTTTTTTTTTATAAGCCCTGTGGGTTTTTTTTTTTAATTTATTTTTTATTGGTGTTCAATTTACTAACATACAGAATAACCCCCAGTGCCCGTCACCCATTCACTCCCACCCCCCGCCCTCCTCCCCTTCTACCACCCCTAGTTCGTTTCCCAGAGTTAGCAGTCTTTACGTTCTGTCTCCCTTTCTGATATTTCCCACACATTTCTTCTCCCTTCCCTTATATTCCCTTTCACTATTATTTATATTCCCCAAATGAATGAGAACATATAATGTTTGTCCTTCTCCGACTGACTTACTTCACTCAGCATAATACCCTCCAGTTCCATCCACGTTGAAGCAAATGGTGGGTATTTGTCATTTCTAACAGCTGAGTAATATTCCATTGTATACATAAACCACATCTTCTTTATCCATTCATCTTTCGTTGGACACCGAGGCTCCTTCCACAGTTTGGCTATCGTGGCCATTGCTGCTATAAACATTGGGGTGCAGGTGTCCCGGCGTTTCACTGCATCTGTATCTTTGGGGTAAATCCCCAACAGTGCAATTGCTGGGTCGTAGGGCAGGTCTATTTTTAACTCTTTGAGGAACCTCCACACAGTTTTCCAGAGTAAGCCCTGTGTTTTTTGAATACATTCATATGGTACAAAATTCAAAAAGCACAGGAGAGTAAATGGTGAAGAGTGAATCTCCTGAGCTTTGCTGGTGAAATGGACTAGGTCATTGTGATAGATGATTATATTATTGGTCCGAATACCAGCCTCATCCTCCTTTCCTCACCACGCAGTTCCTCTTCTCTGAGACCAGCATAACTTCTTGTGACGCTAATTTGAGTTATGGCCTAGGAAAATTGGACAGGCTGAGGAGCTGAAGGTCACGGCAAGAATGTGGAGCAGGTTTTTCTCAACACACTGACTTGCTGGATTTATATAATATCTTTCCTTGGAAAAGTACTGCATGCTGAAGCACCAAACACCAGTTTTGAAATTTCACAAACTATTTGTGGAACCTAGATGATATTTTTTCCTAGAGCTCTGTCAAAACAATGGACTATGAAAATAAGCTCTTTGCTATAATTTTTATTAGTGCTGTTTTTGATGGAGTGCTTCCTTATCCCACTCCTTAATGAGAAGATCAGATTTGGTGACCCTTAAAAAGAGGAAAGATGGAATCCAGCATGACATCCACTGCCTTTTGATAGCAACACTATTCTTGCTTTTGCAGCATCTTTAAATTTCCATATGTCAGCAGTCATCAGCATGCAGGAGTCTGAATCACAGGTGTATCAAGGAGACTGGCTTTATGGGCAGCTTGTTTATTTTATGGGAGTTCTTTTTCTTTCGCTTACCACTGTTACTAAGAGAGTGACTGCAAGTATGTGTGTTTTATTTTGGATGGTAGAATTATGTGTCCTGGTTATGTGGCAGGGCTGTGGTTTGCCAAGCTTAAATCCCAGCTCTTAGATTTTTATCTGTGTCCTTGGACAAGTTATGTGATCTCTTTGCTTATCTCTAAATTGTTGATGATGCTGTTACCTTCCTTATAGGATTTGTTGTGAAGATTAGATGGGATGGGCTTATGCATGCAAGGTGCTCAGCATAGTTCCTAGCACCTAATAATGTCCGTGAATCTTAGCTATTATTTCTTGTAGCTCTGTTTTTGCATTTGTGTTGATTGGCATAGTTGGTAGTGTTTTGTGTATGTATTCAATACAAGAGAGAGAGAAACTTTACAGTTTTTATAGCAAAAAACCTACATCATCTAAAACATGTTGTTCCTTACAGTCATTTTTTTAAACTATTATTTCTAGCTAATTTTAGACTAACAGAAAAGCTGCAAAAATAGCACAGAATTCCCGTAAACCTCTCCCACCACTTCCCCTAGCACAGTAATCAAAAGCAGGGCATCACTATCGCTATAGTGCAGCGGCTGGACTACGGATCATATGCATCTCTTCAGTGTTCTCCCTGATGTCCTTTCATAGTTTTAAGATACTAGACCTCTTGTTGCAGGTTGCTGTTACTTCTCCCTAGTCTTCTCTAGGCTGGGAGAGTTTCCTCATTCTGTCCTCCTCATCTTTCATGACCTTGACGTTTTTGAAGAGTACTGGGCAGTTATTTGATAGGACACGTCTCAGTTTGGATTTGTGTGATATCTTCTCATGGGTAGGGTAGAATGAGCTGGTGCGATTTGAGAGAGAATACCACAGAAGTGGTGTGTCCTTCTCAGTGTACCCTATCACAGGATTTGAGATGCTGATGTCTGATCACTGCTGAGGTTAACCTTGGTTCAGGTGCCAGAATTTGCCTATAAAGTTACTGTCTTTCTCTTTGGAGTTGGTAAGTATCTTGGGTGGAGATATTTTCAGACTGAAGATCCTCCCCTTGCCTTCAAGTTTTTGCCTTCTCATTTTAGCTTTTCTCAGTGGATCTTGTCTGCAGCACTTACTCAGGAGTTTGCTTGATGCTTTTTTTCTTTCCCTTTTTCCTTCATTAAATGGATTCTTCTCTAAGGAAGAACTGTCTTTTCTCTGTCATTTATTTATTATTTATGTACCTCAATGCAGATTCATATATATATATTTTTTGTTCTGTGTGTTAAAATCCAATAATGTCTTTTTCAGTTTGTTTTTTGATCATTAGGAGCTCCTTTTTATTTAGGCTTTGTGTTCTTTCTAAAAGCCTCCATCCTTTTTTGAATGTATCCTTGCTTTCTAGTACTACAGACATTTCAGACTTGTCTTATATTTTCCCTGCACTAGCAGCCCTGGGATCAAACACTTCTCCAAGGAGCCCTGGTTCCTTTATTGGAGAATGGCACTTAGAAATCAAGAATTGGGTGCTAGGGTGCTCATTGCTACTGAAGTGTCATTGCTGTAAGTCTCAGTGGGCAGATTTAGGAAATACATATATATATATATATATAATGATTACTAATCCCTACATAAAAATATCTGTATGTCTATAGCAATCTGTATATGTATTACAAGCCATGAATTTATGCTGGTACTTCTTTTTTTAAAATATTTTATGTATTTATTCATGAGAGAACCACAGAGAGAGGCAGAGATGTAGGCACAGAGAAGCAGGTCTCTGGTGGGGACCTTACTTGGGACTTGATCCTGGGACCCCAGGATAACGCTCTGAGCCAAAGGCAAACGCTCAACCACTGAGCCACCCAGGCATCCCTATGCTGATACTTCTGATTGTAATTCAACACCATAGGGTTCGTTTTAGCCTTTCCTTATTTGTAACTTTTCTCCTACAGTGAGAAACTCAGTCTTCATTATTTACAGTATGTTAACTTAATTGTTGAATTCTAGTATGAACATAAAATAGTTTTAGAATTACCAACCATACCCCCATTTGGCTATTTACCAACATTTTACTAACTAGATCACAGTTCTCTGTCTTTGGCTTTACAGTCTCCAGTCCAGATACTGTTTTCCAGTTGCTTAGGTTCTGTCTCCCCCCAACCCCCTCAGCGTGATCCTGTAATTCATTTGTATTACAGAAAGGGCCATTTGTTAGCGTTTGTATTTTCTCTTGGTTTCTCTTCGCATACATCTTGGTTGGTTTTGCTTATGTTTTGGGCATTTGAAGAGCCGTGAAACACGACTGGCTCTAAGAGTCAGAGCTACCCAAAAACATCTACTCAGAGCATTATCACTTCCTCTTCATCCTCTGCTGCCCTGTTTCCATTTTTCTCCCAATCCTCCATAGACAATCATTCTCTTTAGTTTTTTCCTTTGTTTCTTTTGAATAAATGAGCAGGTACATGTAGTAGCATTTTTAACCTTCTTTTCCTGTTGTAAAATATATATTCATTGTGAAACAATATAGACATTATAAAAACATGTAACACTGATAGCCACTATTATCCACTTTGGATTTTAAAAATGTAACGATCAAATGACTATATAACAAATGAATATATATAGCAAATAAATGCATAAATCAGATAAATACAATTGAATTCTATGTGTATTAATATATGATAGCTATGTAAACATGTACAAAATCTAGTTATTTTTAATTAATCTAAAATGTTTTGTATGGTTGATATAAAACATTGAGTTGTCTCTGTATGTACTTTAAAATTATTCATTCTACAGATTTAGCACTGTTCCCTGTGGCCCATGGATAGTTTTTATTCCTTTAGGCGTCTCTAGTACCTGGAAATTTGTTAAGACTGGGGAGTCAGAATGTTGAATTTGGGCCTTGGATCTTTTGAATATCAGCTCTGATGTGAATGTAAGCAAGTTACCTAACATTTCCAAGCCTTAGATCCCTCATTTGCAAAATAATTTCCAAAATGTCTGCGAGGATAAGAACCATCTGGTACTAACTTTCTCAGGGATTCTAACATAATACAGGGTTATCTTGGGGGAAATTGTTTCTGGAGAAGTGGTGTCAGATGCATAATTAGGTGTGGTTTTATTTGCAGTATCTTGCAGAAGCTGGCTGGACTGCAGAGGGAAGAGTGGTGGGAGTGACCCAGCCTCGAAGAGTGGCTGCTGTTACAGTGAGTTTCTTTTCCATGTTGCAGAAATCTCCATCTGCGTCTTCTGTTTCAGTGACTTATTTTTTCTTGTTTCCTCAAAGCCCCAAGTGAATATGGCATGGCTCCTTAAGTGTTTAATCCTTCAGTTTATAAAGAACTCTGATGTACTTACTTTTGTAAAATCAATACCTGTACATCACAGATTTTTAAGTAGTAATAAAGTACAGAGGAAGTTAAAACAAAAATAATGAGAAAATGAAAATGTTACCAACCCAGCAAAAGCCTTGTGAACATTTGTGAACATCATCCCAAGCTTTACTCTTATATTCACATAAAAGTGAATGGTGCATTGGATGGGTAGTAGTAATTCTACAAAAATGATATGCCAGTGTACATTTGGTTTTGTTGAATTCCACAAAAGGGGAAACTGAAGTGAACAGGAGTAGTTACTGAACTTTGGAGAAATATTTGTTCACCACATGAAACTGTATGGAAGCTTGAAAACTAAGAAACAAGAATACAGAAAGCTTTAGGATGTTACTTGTTTTTGAAACTATTAAAGGTAGTTTCCTGCGGCAAAAGAGCAAAGGCACACTTAATTCTTTCTATATTTTCTCCCTCCATTTGTTATAGATGCAATGGTATGACTTATATTTCAAGGGTTATAAATAAAAGTTCTTTTCTGTAATCAAAACTCTGCAACTGATTAATTTTAGTTACATAGATCCAGTGTTTCTCACTAATTCTCTACCATGGTTTGCTAACCTTGACTGGCTCATCTTGCCTTATTTCTTAATGGACTGAATTTTATATTCAGTGCCTTAGAATGTTTGATTGTGGTCTTTGTTATGAAATTCTTTATTCACACTCTCTTTCCTGGGAGCTGTGCAGACATTGCTCACTGCCTTTTGACATGGAGAATCATATGCAGAAGTCTGAGTTCCAGTGGGCTTTCTCCCCACTTCTTTTCTGGCTCACTTTTCCGGCTTAGATGCTTGTAAGCTTGATTTTGTGCCAGGACATAACTTGATGCTGATTGTTCTGTCTCATTTTTTCCTAAATATGGAAGGACTTTCAGTCTTCAGGTTCTAATCTCAAGTTTTCTTCTGTTACATCTTGGCATATATTTTCTTTTTCCTAAGGACATCAATTGAGTGTGTATTAGATCTCCTTTGTCCGTTTTTAGTATTTATTATCATTTTTGGAATCATTTGCTCTTTCCCAATTTCTTTTCTAAGATGTCTCCAAGCTTGTCTACAATGTCCATGGTTGTTTTTAGGTAAATACATTTACCTATATTGTTTTATTTACCTATCTGTTTTAGTTCCTTTATATCTTTACCAGGGTCTCATAGTCACTTATTTGAGTGTCTTTTTTTTTTTTTAAAGAGAATAACTACAATACATTACAGATTTTAAAAGCTGATAATATTATAAGCATTTAAAAAAATCTAGAAAAAATAACAGCATATTTTATTAACTGCCTGACACATTCTTTTTTTTTTTTTATTTTTATTTTTTTTGATAGTGTGTGAGCAGGGTTTGGGGGGGGTGGAGAGAGAGAATCTTAAGCAGGTTCCATGCTCAGTGCAGAGCCCAATTTGGAGCTCAATTTCATGACCCTGAGATCTTGACCTGTGCCTAAACCAAGAGTTGGACGCTTAACCTACTGAGTCACACAGTACTCCCTGCCTGACACATTTCTGTAACCTTTTTTTTTTCCTGAATTTGTTGGACTTTCCCATGGGCCCCCTCTTCACATGACAGTGTTTTTCTATTCTTTTCTTATGGAAAGAGTAGAGCAATATTTTAGTTGCCCCAGCTTAGTTGATTTAGATGTGCTTTTTATTATTGCCGCTGTGGAAGAGTTTAACTTTATAACTGGTTGTTTGTAGCATTGTATAAATTTGAGGATTGTTCTCAAATTTGAGAAAAGCCTCTCAGGTGTCTGTCATATCCAAGCTCTGAGATTTGGGGGACCTCTGCAGGCTGGCTTCTGGCCTGTCCATTTCAGACCTTGTTTCTCCTTGACTCTACTTTGACTCTTTCTTCCTTAAACTGTTTATAGCTTAAGCTTGTAGTTTCTTTGAATCTGGATTCCTTTAGCTGAATTGCACTTGTTTCTCTGGAAAAATACTACTAATGTTTCTTTTTAAACTGCTATTTTCCTTGTGTTCCTGTCTTTCTTCTTGGTCAGCTTTACTACAGTGGCCTGGTGTTAGTACTTTGATAATAATTACTCATCTTTGAGTTGGGCCACTGATGGCTACAGCATTGTGAGGTTGTGCCGTATTAGCTAGTACACGGCTTGCTACCAAATCTCTTATCCTTCTTTGCTGGGGCAGGATGAGGATGAGGATCTGGAGGTGTACTCATTAGTGATCGTAGAGGTCTATAATGGCTCATGATACAATTCTTTGGGCTTTTCTTTAGGACTTGATACTTGCTTACTCCCTGCCTCTCCTTCAGTTCTTTCTCCCTTGCGGTTGTTTGCTATCAAAGTGGATCTTTGCAGTATCTTGCAGAAGCTGGCTGGACTGCAGAGGGAAGGGATCTCTTTTGAGACATTTCCTATGTCTTCTGGGCCTGCACACACTGTTGCTTCTTGTCTTCTTCTTTTTTTTTAATTTATTCATGAGACACACACACACACACACACACACACACACACAGAGGCAGAGACACAGGCAGAGGAGAAGCAAGCTCCATGCAGGGAGCCCGACGTGGGACTTGATCCCAGGTCTCCAGGATCAGGCCCTGGGCTGAAGGTGGTGCTAAACTGCTGAGCCACCCAGGCTGCCCTGCTTCTTCTTCTTCTTCTTCTTTTTTTTTTTAATTTATGATAGTCACAGAGAGAGAGAATGGCAGAGACACAGACAGAGGGAGAAGCAGGCTCCATGCACCGGGAGCCCGATGTGGGATTCGATCCGGGGTCTCCAGGATCGCACCCTGGGCCAAAGGCAGGCGCTAAACCGCTGCGCCACCCAGGGATCCCTGCTTCTTGTCTTCTTAAAGATTGTCTGTCCTGGCTGTTAGGGTGGTGATACCTACATTAAGAAAGCCAGAGGAGGCCGGAGCCTCTCTTCTGGAGTCAGACCTCACAGACCTCACAGGCAGCTGTGCTTCCTAGTTTATTGCTTGGGCTTGTGGCTCTTTCCTTCTTTCATTGAAGATGAAGGTTTTAGTCGATAATATTTTTAATTTTAATTTCTTTTCTTGTTTTAAATGAGCTCTCAGAGAGGGGGGGTACCAAAATAGAAATTATTGATAGACGTTATTCTAAGTCTTATGTGCATAAGTAAATATAGAGATAACAGTTGGGAAACTACACTGCAGTGTTTAGATTTAACCTTTTATGTCACCAGAAGATGACTCAGTTACTAAGAAATTAGAGTAATTTTTCCTGTTTGTAGTTGGGAATCTTAGCTCTTAACTTTGCATTTAGCTCCAAATGTGTAGCTATGGATAACATCCATGAAACCCCATGCCTTCTCTTGAAAAGAGCAAAGAGTGTATAAATTAACGGTGGAGTATTAATAGAGCTGTCAAGTTTGAGATGCTACATCTCAAAGAGTACTCTGTATGCAGACTAAACTCTGAAAACTGTCACAGAGCTTAAGAACAGATGGCATGAGACATTGCTTGATCTCCATGAGAGGTGCTTACTAATGAGCATGTTCGCTGGACTCACAGGGTCTAGGTTTGTCTTCCAGACCAGGCCCTTCCTTGACCTGTGACTCAAAACAAGCTCTAAACCTGTCTTATTTCAGTTTCTTTCTTTATAAAAATGAGGGTATCTTGCCTACCTCATGGGCTGCATGCATATTTAGTGAGATACATTTTGTGAAAACTTGGAGCATAGAACCTGCAGGTAGTAAGTGCTCAGTGAGTGGTTTTCTTTTTCTCTTGACCTCCCTCCCTGTAGTTATTTGCTTTGGTCAAATAGATAGTATTTATCCAGTCCAATTGATAAAGTTATGGGAGTAAAACTTAAATAGTAGAGGTAAAAATCTGTTAAATCTGTTAAAAAGCCAATAGATTATGACCTTTCAAGTG